>NC_134038.1:49699552-50024552 GCF_965140245.1 Athene noctua
GCAACATTGGATGAATGAACATTAATTTAGTTCTCATATGCACTGACACTAGCATGAACTAGGATGAAAACAACATTTTAAAAATCTAGGAAATCAAAGGCAAGATCAAAAGTACATTGCTAGCCTCCAGGACTGCCACCAGAAGTACTCATTAATTCTGTATGTTTCCAGAATAAGTCTTCTGTGGGACTCCCTGCTTATACCTAGCATAAACACAGGTGTGTAACCCAAATCGATAATGCAACTTATATGCTTAAATCTTGTCTTATTAAAAAAAAAAGAAAAAAAAAAAAAAAGAAAAAAATTCATAGCTTAGGGATTCATATTAGTTCATTTTACCATCTTTTCTGTCATTGTTCTAAATGAGGACTTCCTTCTCTTTTTAATTTAACCCTCTTTGTTAAGAGAGAGAGATTCTGCATTGAGAAGTACCTCTATTTATCATCTTGCTGTAAATAGATATGATGACTCACCACTACACTTTAACAGGAATCTATTGTAAAATTGTCCTTCTCAAACATTCTTTCACTTGACCCGTCACCCAAAGAACAAACAAAACTTCCAAGAGGGAAATATTCATTCCCTCTTCTTGAAGTTGCCTGAGGGCTCTCAATTTAGGCCAAAAAGTTCATGGTATCTACGAGTGCTGCTAAACCCTGCTTTCTGACCAGATCCTCATTTTAAGCAGTTCTAAAATGTGAGCTGAGAAACCAAGGATAGTAGCAGCTTATCAGTTCTCTCTGGATATGCAGGCCCATAAACGAACACACAGTCCAGCCTATAAATAACAAAACAGAAAAAGATGCCTTTAAACAGCATATAAATCAATGCATTGTATGTCAGACCTCCCTGGATTGCATATTTGCATAATGTAATATTAGCTATATAATCAGCCTCTTAATTTTTTTTTTTCCCCAGAGAGCCAAAATGATTCTTTCTCACAGCAAGCCTTATTAAATGTACAGATTCACATAGCTATGCCATGAAGTGATTTTTTCATACAACGTAATACTTTGTTTTTCTATAACATACTATGAACATCAAAGAAGAAAATGGTTCCATAATAAACATGTACATCATTCCATTTTTTTGTACTCCTTAGAGACATAAAACATACAATAGGCATGCCTTTCCTGTTACATGTATATAAATTCTGTCTACTAATTGTATCTTAATATTTTAAAAACACACTTTGGTCCAAAGGTACCTGGATGGTGGCAAAGGCATCCTGTTTCTGGTTTTACTGCTGCACTCCTCTGATAGTTTAAATGGATACAGAAACCATCCTGTCTTTTTGAGGGCTACTTCATAGCCATCATTTGAGGACAAAGGTGAGGTACCTTGGCTGAACAGCTTTGAATTACTAGTCTTCCTATTCCTTATAGTTGGATAAGGAAATTTACTACCAGCTGTGAAAATCAGATGACTGCTGATTGCTTTCAGCTGTAATTAGAGTTGAATGTACAAGATTGCCATGATCACTCAAAGGCTGACAGAGTGCATGTTCCTCAATTCATCATGTCTGAGGGATTTTTCCCAGTTGGGTCATCATTGTCTTAATAGGGTAAGAAAGGTGCAATGTTCCTTCCTTTTTTTCTTTTTTCCTTTTTTTTTATTTCCACCTCCAGAATTTAAAGTTTCTCAGATTTAACAGGTGATTAAACCCACTTGTCAGTTGAACACCAATGTGCTAAACAAGGAGTCCTAGTAAATTTTATGTTGGTAATCAGGCCAGAAAATAGATAGATCCATATCCAGTATCTTCTAGACAACATCCACAGAGTCAACTTTTGTCAAAGTGCCCTTTGTTGTCATATTGAGGCTTGGTAAACATATGAGTTTACAGCATTTATTTCAGTATTCACAAAATCTGGGGGAAAGGAATTTGCCTTTCCTACTGTACCAGTTTCTCACTGAGCCAGAATAAACCACGAAAAAAAGAGAATGGTGTCCCTTACATTACAGGTACAGTTTACTGTAATTTCCATCTTTTTGAGCCTCCATAGAGTGGAAACAAAAGGTACACCTCATTAAGTTGTGACACCAAGCTATCAAAACAGAAGTCAACTCTTGTCCATTAACAAAGAGTGTTGTACCATCACTGCTGTGCCCTTCTCTTTTGCAGTACTCCCTCCTTTCCCACTACTTCTAAAATGATGTATGTTGAGAGTGAAGAGAGAGAGCAAGATTAATCATGTGAATAGGTACTATTGTATCACATCCTGCTAACTTTGCTCAGCAAAAATCTCTGCTGGGAGTTCTACTGGAGAAAGGAGTGCAAAACCCAATCCTCAGCGATGACACTTCCTACAAAAACGAAGTGTTGGAGTTAACAGATGATCTTCAGAACAAAATTAACAACTTGACATGTCTTGGCAGTTCCAGGAAACTGCAAGTGTATGAACCTGACTGCACAACTTTATGTATTTGTTTTTCATAGAAGTATTTGTCCCAAGAGATGCTGTTTCTATTTCAGAACTCGCCTCTCCAAGAAGTACCTTCAGCTGCCTGGTTGTCCTTAGGAAGGCAAATACATTTCCCACATAAATGAATCAGTACTTACCTCAGAGATGCATATAAAGAAAAAGAAAGATACACTTACTTCTGCCTGATGTAGAAGCTCAGGACATACTGTGTAAAGATCTGAAAACACTAAGATGGAATGTATTTTTCTTTTTAGGTGAATGTGACCTTTCAAAGTACCAGTTATTTCTCCAGATAGCTTCAAAATGTGACATCTCTATTGTATAAAATCTTTTCAGTAATCCACAGATTCTCAGTGACTTGACTTTGGAGGCAGAGAGAGAGAGATGGGGTGAGGGGGAAGAAATATTTTTTTGAAATATCAAATAAGAATAAAGGCTTGTGACAAAACATTTTAAAACTTTATGGAATACGCTTGAACAGCTTTAAATATTTCTCAACCATACAGATATGTCTAGCTATGTACTAAAAACTAAAATACAAACCACCAGATTATGAAGACGACATGATTACTTTCTTAAACAATTCAATGTGGTATAGGAATAGCTGAGTTTTTGTTTGTACAAACTCATCTTTTCTAAACCCAGTGTTTAATAAAGACAGAGAGTTGAGCAATAATTTCACGTCCAAAAATAAACAGATAGCTATTAAATAGAGCAAATATTTGGGTTTAAAAAATAAAATGTTTTAAAATATTGCATATATTTGCAAATGTTGTACATATTTACTTATCGTTGTTTATCTACAGTATGACCAAATTTAAATTTGTTCACATTCAATTTAATTTCTTGTTTTGAATTCAGATAAGCAGTGTTGAATTTTCCTAATTTGTTTACAGCTGCTGCGTTTCTTAACTGACATAATACAGTAACTAGCTCACAACAGTCTCCACACAGCAAAGGTATTATTAATGAGCTGAGGATGCTGGTGAAAACCTGGAAGAACAACGTATTTTATTCTTCTTTGCTTTCAAGTTATGTTATAACCAGGAAGGTCAAGCTGTAGAAGTTCCTTTTCCCTGACCCATGCACTGATTTCTCCTGAATAGTGTTATACCCCAACTTACAGGTTCCAGTACAAGACTAAGCTGATGGAAATGCATCAGGGATGGTCTATTTACAGTGGAAATTTTCTTGTCCTTTTTGTCAATATATTCATAATAGTTAGGGTTTGTCATCCATTAGTGTCTGTATCACCATAGCAGCAACCCTATTCAGGGTCTTGCCAGGCAAAGAAAGACAAAACCCTTCCCTCAAACATCTTCTTTCACAGAAAGTTTGACAGTGAGTGAAGAAGAAGAAAGAAGGCAAAGTATCACAGCAAACTATTTCCCAAAATAAAAAGGAAACCAAACAAGAAAACAAACAAAAAAAACCCCCACAGAATAAAAGTACAACAGCATGACTAAAAGTTTTAGTATATTGGTTACACCATAATCAAGTAGTAGCACTATAATGATAGTTGAGATTAGAAAGAAAATATTTTCTCACTCACTGAAGTTAGTCAAGTCAAAAAAATTGAAGCATCAATAGCTTTGCAAACAAAAACAGGCTGAAAAAGCTGAGACGTGAGGGAAATAAACTTCACCATGTGCAATAGTGCAGATGTGCTTCCACGCTCAGTGGCTTCAGTTACAGAAAAGTGTCTGAATCCCATGAATCATTTAACTTTTTGACTTCTGTTTAACATTTGACCTCTCAGAAATTTTTATAAGTGAGAAGTTAATACCAAGAGGAAATCTGGACATAGACATGATAAGGCAAATTCCTGTTTCCTACTCAAGAAATCTTAGCATTGAAATGACTGCAAATCAGTCTAAAGCCAAGATACAGAAATGCAAGAGGGAGGTAAAGAGAAAAAGACTGGGTTGGTAAGACAACTAACCAATGTAACAAAGCAGTTCCAGTTGACTTTAGATAGTCTTTAAGTCAACCTAAAGGAAAACATCTTTTATAAGAGAAATGATCTTTAGTTTAATCTGCTCCTCCTAAAACATTATCAGAACTAAATTCTATTCTAATATGTTCAGCAACAGATAAATTGACACCCAATCTTATAAATTTCATATTTATATTTAGTAATTAATCTATCTACATACGACTCTGAGTTATACACCAGTGGAGATTTTTCTGCCAACTAATAATGATTAAAGAAGATACTTTTAATAGTATTCACAGAATCAACTAGGTTGGAAAAGACCTTGAAGATCATCCAGTCCAACCATTAACCTAACACTGACAGTTTCCAACTACACCAGATCCCTCAGCGCTATGTCGACCTGACTCTTAAACGCCTCCAGGGATGGGGACTCCACCACCTCCCTTGGCAGCCCATTCCAATGCCTAACAACCCGTTCTGTAAAGAAATGTTTCCTAATATCCAGTCTAAACCTTCCCTGGTGCAACTTGAGGCCATTCCCTCTTGTCCTGTTGCTTGTTACTTAATTAAAGAGACTCATCCCCAGTTCCCTGCAACCTCCTTTCAGGTAGCTGTAGAGGGCTATGAGGTCTCCCCTCAGCCTCCTCTTCTCCAGACTAAACACCCCCAGGTCCCTCAGTCGCTCTTCATACGACCCTTCACCATCTTCGTTGCCCTTCTCTGGACACGCTCGAGTCATTCAATGTCCTTTTTGTAGTGAGGGGCCCAAAACTGAACACAGGAATCGAGGTGCGGCCTCACCAGTGCCGAGTACAGGGGTAAGATCCCTTCCTTGTCCCTGCTGGTCACGCTATTGCTGACACAAGCCAGGATGCCATTGGCCTTCTTGGCCACCTGGGAACACTGCTGGCTCCTGTTCAGCCGGCTGTCAATCAACACGCCCAGGTCCCTCTCTGACTGGCAGCTCTCCAGCCACTCCTCCCCAAGCCTGTAGCACTGCTGGGGGTTGTTGTGGCCCAAGGGCAGCCCCCGGCATTTGCCCTTAGTGAAACTCCTCCAGTTGGCCTCAGCCCATGGCTCCAGCCTGTCCAGGTCTCTCTGCAGAGCCTCCCTGCTCTCGAGCAGATCAACACTCCCACCCAACCTGGTGTCATCTGCAAACTGACTGAGGGTGCCCTCGATCCCCTCATCCAGATCACCAATAAAGATGTTGAACAGGAGTGGCCCCAAAACCGAGCCCTGGGGGGACACCACTCATGACCGGCTGCCAGCTGGATTTAACTCCGTTCACCACAACTCTCTGGGCCCGGCCATCCAGACAGCTTTTTATTCAGTGAAGCGTGTGCCCATTCAAGCCACGGGCAGCCAGTTTCACCAGGAGAATGCTGTGGGAAATAGTGTCAAAGGCCTTGCTAAAGTCAAGGTAAACAACATCCACAGCCTTTCCCTCATCCAATAGCAGGTTGCCCTGTCACAGAAGATCAGGTTTGTCAAGCAGGACCTGCCTTTCATAAACCCATGCTGACTGGGCCTGAGCATCTGATCTGTCCCACATGTGTTGTATGATGGCACTCAGGATGAACTGCTCCATCAGCTTCCCAGGCACCGAAGTCAAGCTGACAGGCCTGTAATTTCCCGGATCATCCTTCCAACCCTTCTTATATATGGGCGTCACATTGGCCAATTTCCAATCTGTCGGGACCTTCTCAGTCAGCTAGGACTGCTGGTAAATGATGGAAAGTGGCTTGGCGAGCACCCCAGCCAGCTCCTTCAGCACCCTTGGGTGTATTCCATCCAGTCCCATAGACTGGTGTGTGTCTGTGTGATGCAGCAGGTCACTGACTGTCTCTTGGATTGCAGAGGGGTCATTCTCCCAGTCTGTCTTCTGGCTGAGGAGGCTGGATTCCTTCAGTACAACTAGTCTTTTTATTAAAGACTGAGGCAAAGAAGGCATTAAGCACCTCAGCCTTCTCCTCATCACTTGTTGCCACGTGTCCTCCTGCATCTAACAGGGGATGGAGGCTCTCCCTGGTCTTTCTTTTGCTGTTGACATAGAAACATTTCTTGTTGTCCTTGATTGCTGAAGCCAAATTAATTTCTAGCTGGGCTTTAGCCCTCCTGATTTCCACCCTGCATAGCCTCACAGCCTCTCTGTAATCACTGTGAGTGCCTAGCCCCTTCTTCCAAAGGCTGTAAACCCTCCTTTCATCCCTGAGTTGCAGCCAAAGCTCCCTGTTCAGCCAGGGTGGTCTTCTGTGGAGCTGGCTTCTCTTAGAGCACCTGGGAATCGCTGTTACAATAGAAGACTTAAGAATGCAACTGTGAGGTAGATAATCAGCTACCAATGATTTTCAGATTATTTCTCTTTGTGCCTTCAGGAACCATTGCTGGAAAACAAAACTGTAGGTTGTAGAATTGGATAGCAGATGGTTTCTGTTAATATAATCAATACAATCAGTAAATCACATGCATTTTTATTTTTCTGATAAGAAGATATTGACGATTCCTCAAACAAGACAGCTGAACTTCTCTTTAACCTTAATACAGTTCACTTTTTCCTAATTACTTTATTGATTTCTTTGTTGGGGTTTGAGGAGGGGGATGGATTTTTGTTTGTTTTTTAAAGGCATAGCATAGAAAAAGAGCTAGTCAATATTTCTATGCTTAGTCAAAATTGATTAAGTTTCCTTGTCTGCTTCACGTCCTTTATATATTTCTGTCATAAGCTTCCAGTTACAGTTCATAGGTACATTCCTTTCAAACCAAGAGATAAAGCTGGTACTAACCTGTTTGCAAATCCATGCTTTCCAACAGATTTCCTGTTATACCTGTCATCTAAATATTTTAGTGGATCTGAGTTGAATTGACTCGTCTCTTCAGCTCATAAAATTTAATACACATCAAATTAATTGCAATGTGTAAGGGAAGAAAAAAGGAATTGGCTGGGATATTTAATACATTTTTTAATATATATGTGTGTGTGTAAAATGTATATATTCATATAGATACATGTACATAATGTACGGGTTATTTTAACATCAAATGTATACCATTGTCTCTTCTTCCTCTAGTTTATGGGTTTTAGTACCTTTCAGTAAGTGGAACTGTAACCAGGCCAGCATACCAAAACCAAAAATATCAGCAACTCAGAGAAATGTCCACATACATTCACAGAAAAACCTTAGAAAGAAAATGAAAGAAGTATCATTATAAATACACTAATACAAGATATAATATAGAGAGAAACACTTCTAGTCATCCTTTTTCATAAAGCGGTCTGCTAAACCAGCAATGAAGCATCCAGTGAAATTGGAGAGAGAGCATTTTTTTAAATGTTGAAAGGAAATCCTCTATGTACATAAAATTCACCTGTAGAAGTTCTTTGCCACAGTGGTGGTACCCAGGTCAAAATCTTAGAGCAATCCAGCAGAGAACTGAGCATTAATAAGAAGACAGTGAACAGCCGCACTTGCAGTTAATTAAGACTAATGTAACTACCTTGGTGTTATTAATCCTTAGGTGTCTAAGCACTGATCTTCACCTGAGTGGTTAAGATCAAAAAAAGAAACTTGTCCTGTAAGAAGGTTATTGACCATTGCAAGTTCTTAAACTTATCTCTAAAACACTCAGTAGTGTCTGATTTGTAGTATGGACTGGTTTGAATAAGTATAGTATGCCTAACATCATTATATTTGGCAGTAGAGTATGTATGTAATTTCAGATTACAACCTTTATTATTTGATGAAACTCATGTCAGGGTCCTTTTTTCTACAGTTTAATTATAATAGGCTTCTTATTAGAAAGATTTTATATGACATGGCTTTCTTCTCCATTAGTATTATTATATATTCAGATTACATCTCATTTTGTATTTAGCCATCTAAACTACTTTAATGTACATCTGTATAAAATATGTAGGAGGAGAAGTAAATGTAAGGAATTTATTTATTATATATTAATTTCTTCCAGTACCCTCTTGGTCAGGATAATTTAATTAGTATTTTGGGGGGAGGGGAATATATATAAATAACTGTCAAAGTATGTTCCTAGCATGATTTTCCAAAAATTCAACATTAATGAAAACCTACTGATCTCCGTAACAAGTAGTATAAAAACTGCCACATTTAACAATTATACTAATAGAACTCAGGATGACTAACACCTAACTTCTTATAGACTAACTTTGAGCTTGACTGCAATTTCCTTCTATTTTTACACGTTCTCATATTGCACCAGTTCCTCTATTTTCTTCAGCTTAACCTGTATATTTAAGTAGTACAACAGATCCTGGCCACTAATAGTTGCAACCTATGTGTGGCTGCATTTACTGACAGTCTCTGGTCCCAAGTGATGGTTGAACCTTTACCACCAAAACCACAACACTCATCTCTTACTAGTTGAATTAAAGCGCATTGTTAAATATAAGAAAGTCGTAGATTACAGTTATTGTGTAAAGCAAGTTACAGTCATGTAAACAAGGTCAGTATATCATGCACTTCCCATGATTTAGTACATTCTGAGGCATGTCCTAACTGTTTGTGGTCTTTAAGAGCTCGTGTCACTTCCTGAGACCAACTTTATTATGAACTGTATCTATATGTCTTGGAAATTGTGGCACTGTGATTAGCCTTAGTTATGCAGAATGACGTTGTCCATCTTCTGATCAATGCTTTAGTTCCTCTCTTTCTTTCATTGGCTACCTTTCACTGCCAGCGAGATACTTGTTTCCTCTGTGCCTGAGGAAGAGAGCTATCTCCATTTTAAAATGTCTGCAGAGCTTCTCCACAAGGCAGGCCTGGGCCACACAGCATCTTGAGGTGAACTTCAGGAACTGAAACATGGCTTGTCATTCTGTGAAAAGCTGACCTCAAGACAAGGAAACATTTAATTGTTCTGGAAACTTGTGCTATTGAGGAAAGATGGGATTTTACTGCCTATTGACTAGGCTTTCCTGAAAGTTTACATCTTCATCATAGGCTCTTCCATGCTGGTCCCCACTGTTGAAGCTATCCCTGGCTCCATGTTCCCCTAGACACTGCATCTTCCAAGAGATTCATCAGGGATTGCTGTAATGGCCCTGCAATTCACTGTGAGATGGTTTTAAAGCAAATAGCATTTCTTCAGCAATTCTACATCAAAAGCGATAAGAATGAAATACCGGATGAAAATAATCTTGTCTGTGTGTATACTGTGGAAAACATTGTTAGGCAATGTGTAATATGGAAAATTCTACCTATGGAAAGGGTACTATGTGTAATATGGAAAAACCTACCAGGTGCTGAAATATTCACTTGGACATGCAGCATGCTATGAGTCAGTCCTTTTCTCAGGATCTCATCAAAGCAGCATGACACTGTCTGAAGGCAAAAAACATTCACAATTTGCCTTCAAGATCACCTGTGCTAACAGACGTTTGGGGCTTTTGAGGTCCTCACATCATTTTAGGGTTGCAAGTGGGCTAGCCAAGTTAATTAATTCCTTTGGATCACATCATTTATAAAGAAAAATGACATTCTTTTTCAAACAGCTGAGGTCTTAATTTTTTTTAATTCCCTCAAATGTACAGACAGGAAAACATTTCTTTTTTTATGAAGCTTCTGGATTTCACAGTAATATTATTATAATGTTCTTTGTCAACTGACATTACGAGTTTACCCAGTTCACTGTTCTTACCTTAGGAGTTTTCCAAACTAACTTTGGCCAACTAGCTGGACATAGTGTACAATGTAATTAATTACATAAACTTTCCAATTCTATATGAAGAAAGACTGAATCACAGTGCCATAAACACTTATGGTCACTTACGCTTAAATATGTTTGACTATTAGACATAATCACAATGGACAGTCAGTTTAATAACCCTGAAAAATAGCTGTGATATTTACAGAAATAGTTGATAGACATCCACAGTTTCCTTCCTTCCAGTTCATTAGCAATAGTGGCAAGGTGCCTGCTTAGGAGCTGTTCAGATCCCTATCCCTAACATGAAATGTAGTGGGTTTGCATAAGTAGCTTGCCAGAAAGAGAAAAAAATGTCTTCCTGATAGTGCCCTATTATGTGCCAACCCTGCCACATTGGTGCCACATGCCTCTTTTCAAAGGATTATATCAGTCCATATTTAGCTACAGAAAATAGCGTACATATTTCTTGTAAACAGCATATTTTCAAACCAGAAGTGTTGTGTATAGCTGGTTAACACATAATAAGAAGAATGGCAACTTCTAAATAAACAGCATATGAGTATTTACCCTCTACCCCAATCAAGAAACAAACAGAACTTGATAAAACATAGGTGCAGTAGATGAGCCTAACACACAGGATTAAAACCTGTGTCAGTAACTGTAAAGTCTATTAAAGATAGACTGTAAAGTCTATCCCACAACTTGTGGCTAACTTGCATTGTCACTTGCCTGTAGTTTTGATGCCATATCCAAACTGATTATCACTCGTGATCATTTTATGCAGATCTGCTTCTCCTTGTCCAGGGTACATTCTTCAGCCCTTTTGAAATTCTTACATGAAAAAATGAACAATTAACAACACCTGTACTATTGAAGGAGGTGCATGTGAAGATGTATGAGAAAAGACCCTTCTCTAATTAAAACCTTACTAAAACAAAATTTCAATTGCTCACAATCTGTTCTTGGGAAGAGAATAACAACTTTTACCTATAGCACAAGGTAGTCACCTAGCTTAATGCACTACTGGATACTATTCAAATATTTGGTAATGAGAGCAATTGCAGAACTTCTGTAACAGGAATTGAGTAGGTGCCTTCCACCTCTAGACAAAAGGTATTAACCAGAGTTATGGCAATGTATAGCATCAATGTAAGACACTAGCCTTGACCTCAAGTGACATCTGCACATGATATATGTAAATTATTTAAATGTACATTTATATTCGGAACAAACACATTCTTGAGACAGATGAATGAATGAATATCTGAATGGAAGAATGAGTTATACATGTATTTACATCAAAATCCAAACATCCTGTCTAAAAAGCATTTGAAACCCGATTTTGAGAAGAGTTCTATCTACTTTAATGCAGTCAACATTTGGCTAGGCCCAGGCAAAAATTGCTGTGTTGAAGTCTACAATAAATTCATGTTGGTCAGATGGAAGAAATATCAGATGCTTCCAAATAAGAAGGAGGTAGTTTGTCCACAGTTAGCTCAATGTTTAACCAATCATCCCAATATCACTATAATGATATAATTTTCTTTATATCATTACAGCTGTAACTGCAAGAAGATAAAGTATTTGTTTACTGAATAGTCATATAAATGCTGACTACTGCCTTACATCTTTAGTCTTTAGACCATCATGTTCCTTCTCTGGTAGATTCCCAGAATATCCCTTACAGTATCTTGCAAAATGTCATCTGACCCAAAACAAACTTCAATTGTCCATTTCTACTCCAGAGCTCATTAAACTGTTTGTACAGAATAGACTTCTCACTAACACCCAAGCATTGTAAGAGTTAAGAATCAAGTCTCTAAAAGGCGCCACTATTTTTAGATATTACAAACTCCTATTACACAGTTTCAAAAGTATTAGCCTTATCAGCTGTTCTTTAATGGAAGCAGCACTTATACAATTATGTCTGCCTTCTCCTAAAAGCTTGCAATCTATACAGCAAGGAAAAAAAACCAACACTGAAATGCTTGCTTTTCTTTTCTGCCCAACATTCTTATTTCAGTAAAATTGCATTGTACACTAAATGGCAACAATTACTGCATGCCACTGAAAGACCAGACCATAACCATTATTTTTTCAGTTGGTATTAAAATTTTAGAACAGTTACCTGAGCAAAACATAGGTTTGCAACTGTCACAACAGGTGCACTGTATGCAATGGTCTATAAAACTAATAAAGATTAGTAACATAAGTGCAAAATTGTATCATGCTGTAAAACTTAGCAAAACTTCTAAAAGTATTAGCACTTATGATGCTGTCAGCCTATTGACTGGTGTGAGATAATAACTACTTTTCCTGAAAGCAGGAAGTACTCAGCTTCTCACAAGTCCCAGCTCATGGCAAGTTAAATGACAAACATCTGGATTCAGAAGCAAGTCCTTACTCCCTGAGCATCTGGAACATTAGTACAGGGACTCCAGAAAATGGAGAAAGGTCTGTTGGTTTTTGGTTTTCTTTTCCCTGCACAGAAAGGCACATGCTAGGCATGGCTGAGAGCAAGTCATATTAAAATAATGAGCACATTTGCTCTGCTTATGGCTAAGTAGGAAACCCAGAAGACATATTCCCAGTGTAAAAGATAACAGTCATATTGTAAAACTTTTATCAGTACTTTCTACTTCAAATAATCTTGTCATGGGTATATATACTGGAGTGTTATTTTCTTGTAAAAATCACATTTCTCTTTAGAATTGCAATGATATTTCTACACATGAGATTAGTTTAATTATCTTAGTTTGTCTTAAACTTTACTTAGGAGGGAGGAGCTACATTTTCTTGGTAAGTCTGCTGCTTTTTCTGTTCCTCTCTATCTGATTATCCTCTCTGATATGGTCACTTTAGCTCCTCATTATTATATCTTGATGCAAGCAGGAGCAAGGAGCAGAGAGAAGCAGCACGTAAGATATCTATGAAAGACAGGCCTTTTACTAGGGATCAGATGACTTCAGAGGATCCATGCCAGAACAGCAACACTTATGATACGTCATTGCCTCCAGCTCAGACAGCAGGCTGTGAGAGAATGTCACCTTACTCTCTTCCTGCTCTTTTGAAACAACCACATCATCAGCCTAAAGCCAGTAAAACAGTTGAGATAACCCACAGGTCCTGGTTGTGTCTTTTCTTATTATTGCACCTATTCAGTCTGAAACTGTAGTCACAGTTGAGTATGGGACAAGGTGTAGAAAGCCAAGTCTCATAAAGACAAACCAGTAGTGCTTCAAAGACCTGACAATACTCTCACTTTATTTGAGCTCAGCACTGAACTGGGGCTTTTTCAAACCATCTGTGACTCATCTCTGCAGTTATCTAGTTTCAAAGTGCTTGCTTCTGTTTTACCAGCCTAACCAGAGCACCATACAGGTGTGAGACAGATGTGGGCTGCTCTGTCACAGTGCTGCCACCTATTTCTATGCCGTGCAATCATACATCCCAGAACAGGTTAGTCCCTAAATTTCAGAGCCCTCTTTATGGCATAAACAGAGTAAAGAGAATTCCATCAAAGAAAGTACCAGAAAATATATATTTTTTAAAAAAAGAGAAATTACAAATGTTTCTCAAAACTGCCTTTAAAAATGTGTCATGTGTTAACTTAGCAGCATGGTCTGTTAGTTGTTTTGTATAATGTGGATGTACTTGTGTACAGGTACACAGTCCAAACTTCAGAAAAAAAGCTGACATGAGTTAATATCTTAATGTTCAATCTATCATTCATGGAGCAGAACTCTGTGCACTAAAAACACCTTTCACCATTAAGGAAAGCAATAGCAAATTGGCCAATTAGCATAAATGTACAACTGTGTTCTCTCTGAAGACCCGTTATCATGCTTACCAAATATAGTTGTATTAGTTGTAAAATTTATGAATTCTCTTGATTTTTTTTTATATACAAATCTTGGCACCTCTATCACACATGCTATGATTCCCAGTAGGTAGAAAAGCCCTGAGCAAATATAAAATGAACTTTAAAAAAAATACATGAATCTGGGGGAAAAAAAAAAAAAAAAAAGACAGCAACCCAGGAATTCAATTAGTGTTGGTAACAGTTTCAACTAAACTTTGGATTGGGAAATATACAGAATTTAATCCAGTGAGATTTTGTTATGCCTTGATACAAACTACATAAAGTAAATAATAAATTAGCTTCTTCAATCTTTCAACTCTAATATAAAATGGTGCCCATTTCTAGTACAAAATGACAAAAAATAAAGTATATTGATGTTCATAAGACTATTCCTCTTCTTAAAAAAACTTGATAAATAATCAGACCATTACCACTGAAATTCAAACGTGCCAATCATCTGAAGAGGTCCTTTCCAATGAAGAGTCAAAAAGCCCTGGAACAAGTAATTTCATTGACTTAAATAGAACCACCTGACTAAGTGAGAATATCTCAACTGGGCCAGAGCTTTCTCTGCATTGCACTGCAAATTACAAAAATATATACTGTACTGTATCTGTGCCATTAGATATTGTTGAGCTGTTGAAAATTGTACTGTTGGTAACCCTTTTATCATCCAGTGAGAATGTATCTAAGATAATGAAATCATCTATTATGCTTTGAGATTTACAAGTCTGACATCACGTGCAATGTCTGTTCTCCTTTAAATTAATATATAGGGAGACATCTCTTTGTATGCTGAAAAACTTTTCTCTCGGCTCTCCATAATTTTAGAGGTCATTTAATGAACAGAGTCATGATTTGATAGAATCCTCCTCCCATTGTAACTAATCTAATAAGTATATAATATTTTAGGTAGTACTGAGCTATCTGTATTACTGCTCAATGAGGCTGCCACTTATTCCAAAGACAAAAACCTGACTGGCAGGGAAGCCGCAGATTGGCTTAACTTCACATACTTGTCTGTCGGAGAATTTCAAATCACTCTTCACATCTCTAGTGAGCGTATTCATTCAGGAGAAACAGCCTGGGTTGAGCAACTGATTTTGGGAGTACATATTTCTCTGATGTTGTAGGGAGTGCTAATTTGTGCCTTGTAAATTATACAAAGTACCTATCAAGCAGTAAATAGGTAAATGGAAGAGATGGTCAGCAGTGTCTGAATGACTGTACTGATGAAGATTTCTCCTCTTATATTTTAATTGCTCCCCTCCTATGCATTCAAAAAATACTTTTTTTTTTAGTAATGGTGAAAATATAGACTCTTTTTAACTCCCTCTGTTTGATCAACCAAATCAAGTTAAAATTTTAGGTATTTACCTGTAAGGCTTCTTGTAGCTTTGTCCTGCAGTATTAAATTATTTCTTCTCTCTCTCTTCTCCTCTCCTCTCCTTGACCCTTCAGACCCATCATGCTTCAGGTTTTTTTCCTGATCTTTTCCCATTTTCCATGACCAGAACTGCATCATTTTTCAGTTTGAAGAACAGTATTTGTAGTGGTATTCTGATTCTAGTCTTACTAATTTGTCAAGTTATTTACATGATATACACAAGAGGATCTGTTATTGAATATGTTTTGCCCAGCAGACTAATGCTACCTATTGTTTTCACTGCTTACAGAAACCCTTTGTCAAGGTTTGGTCCTATTTGCAGAGCAAAGCAGCATTTTCTTTTTAATGACAGGGGGATGAAAGGAACAGGTTAGCAGCTGTGTCCAGGTTGTAGCTCTGTAAATCCACTTGTACAGTTTACAACAGAAGATTGCTGGGTCTTAGACAGTGGTTTGAATCACAGTTCATGACTCCAGAGTTTTATAAGAAGTTTTGAGGAAGAGGCTACAGAATTTTTTCTGGAAGAAATTCAGAGCCACCTCCATGTGGGGATCAATCCTAGGACAGTGAATTTTGTTTAGATTCACAGCTGTCCTTCAATTTAGACAACTTACTGAGCCCTGAGAAAAGACCTGGAATTCTGCAGGTCACTTTACTACTGTTACAGAGAATAGTGACTGAACCCCATTCCCTGGAAACCTCAAAGACATTTTTCTTGAAATTTCTGATTTTCAGAGTTTTTAAGAGGTTACTGGTCGAGTAAGGACAATGAGTTCTGTCCTTCAACCTGTTTTATAGATGTGGTTTCTTTTCAGTAGGTTACAAATTAAATTCCCCACAGCTTTTTAATCATAACTCACAGTATGTGAAGTAGTTCTCCACCAGAATGAAGGATTTTCAGAAAACAAAGTACAGATACAGTTTATTCTATCTTTGAGCAAAGTGTGGACATGATGGCCTCTTGAAAGCTTTTTATAATTTGTTTAAAATATTTACTCATTTTCCATCTGGTGTATTTTGCAAATACGGGACTTCAAAGACTACGGTTTCCCAATAGCAAAAATATTCCTCATGCAGCTTCCTTTCAAACTGGAAGATGTTTCCCAATTATCACACTCATCAGGACATCTAACCAGAGGTTTGAAGCCTGTAATAAAGATAATCTGCAAGACAAGCCCTCACACATTCATCACTCACTGTAGATGACTTCTGCTGTGAGGCACTTCTATTTCTTTTGATACAAAACTTCCCCAGGAGACGAAATAACAGGTATGCCTACTTACATGCTGATTGTCTACATCAATTCACTGAAACCTGTGGGAGATATGCAGCACAACAAAATTGCTTACAACAAACACGTTGTTAAAGCGCATAACTTCCCTCTTATTTCTCACCCACTTCCCCACATACTCCCCCTCTGGTATGTCAGTGGAGCCCCTAGATTATAGGGAGGAGGTTAAGGAAAGTTTAACAAATTCCAGGATGTTAAACCTCTGGATTTCTAAATTGTCTGCTCCTGAAGCTTGAATGCAAGCAACAGTCAGATCAAACTAAAAATCCACCCACAGATATTATTATCAGTGCACAAATTGAAAGGGAACATGGAGATGACCTGCTTTAGGGAGGCAGCAGAATGAGTAGCAGAAGACATGAAATAAAGCACACTGGGAAATGCCTACTGGTGGCAACTGCCTTCCCTGTGGCTGGTGCCTAAGTTATTTATCCCCAACCCCGTTCAAAAAATGTAATATAAATCTGAGGATTGAAATCAGTGACACAATTAGAAAGAGAGGGGAAGGAAAGCATTGTATTATCGAGACTAAACTGCTATAATTTAGTCAAATCAAGGCATTCCAGATGGTTTAGTATTGAGGGGAGGATTGCTGGTTTGTTTAAAGAAGGGAATGAGATCTCAGCATTTATTATTTACTCAGTACTTTATTTACATTGATATGCACAAATTATTAGATGAAAATCTTCTACCTGCAGTGCTGAAGACCTTTTGCCTGGGATAGTTAAAATATAAAGTTAAACTCAAATAGCTTTTGCTCTTATTCTTAAACCACAAATTGGCTAAAACGTTCTATGTTTGCCTTAAGATAATACTGTGTAAAGACTATTTAAAATGACATAGGCACTCTTTCCTGGGGACCTCCTGATGGCTCCTGACATTTTAACCTCATAATGTACAAGGCCAGTTTGTTTTGTTTGTGCAATTAGTCATGTTACTTAGCAATACAAAAAGTGCTTTTTACACTGAACTCTAGGGAATAAAATATGCAGAATTCATGAGATACAAAACACATAAAAATTCATTTCCTGAGCAGAAGCGCTGCAACATTGTGTAGCAAAAACTATTACTTTTTTCATTGTGTTTGTAATAAAGAACTCAAGCAACCATGCCCTTCAGGGCTGGGCTCCTCACCATTTCACTTGAACTCAGCCTCAGCATTCAGCCATGGCATGTGAAGTTAATTACTCTGGGCATTGGGGCTCTGAACAGAAGAATGACCCTATTTGCAGCTCCGTGTACTATGTACCACGCTACAGTGAATTCTTTCAGTACCTACACATCTCACACTCAGTGACTCTGAATGGAGTAATAATTCTAGCACTCTGGAGGAAAGCTCAACTGTCATCTCATTTTCACAGGGACACTTGTCTTCCCAGGTAACCATTTAATGGGGGCTGACATCAGTCCACATTCAGTCACTGTCACCCTCCCAGTTCAAATGGCTTGAAAATCCACGGGTTACAGTTTTCAGAAACCATCATGCAAGAAGGCAGGCTTGAAATAATTTCTGAGCCTGAATCTTATGATCCTGAGGCCTTTCTACCAGCTTTCATGGTAAGGACATCAGAATTATGTAGATTCAAAAATCTGCGGTTATAAATGACTCCTCATCTAGAGAACCAAACACTGTCTGCAGGAGACCTGGTTTACATAATTTGCCAAGATGGCTGACTCACTGAGGAGCTGAATATTTTCATAGACAGTACATAGCTGGGGAAAAAATAAAATAATACAACAAAAAAGCCCATTGGACGTGATTGCTTGCCACATACCTAACTACTCTCAGTTACTCTTGGGATGAGAAGCTTCAGCAGCTTTGAAAAATGAATGAAAAAATACACTGACCCTCTACAACTGAAGAGAAAATATCCAACATGTGCTGAGGTGGCTGGCTTTATCTGCCATAATCAAGAATTATGTCAGATGGTGTGATGTGTGTCTGGTTAACAGTACGATTAATCTGGAAGGGAATAAAATAAGTGAGGGAAGGTCTGTGCCTGGTAAAATCAGTTGCAAATCTGACTCAAAGAATACAAGCATTTTGTTTCTTTAGCAGGATTTGTACCATATTATTTGTTAACACCATGATTCACTTTCAACTTGAAATCCTTATCACCCAGCATTTTGAACAGCAGTTGTAGGAAACTGAATAGTCACTTTGAGGCAGAAGATGGAAGCTGGGCTGTTATTTCTTGGGGTATTCTTTCATTTTATACCAATGTAAGGCAATAATTTTGCAGATTCTTTTTCTTTACTCCAATCCGTCTTGGTTTCTTTTTTTTTTTTTCTTTCCTGATGTTGATTCATTAACTGATTCATTCATTCATTTAAGTCTAACCTAGAAATAGGTTATTTTGCACTTCTAATTTTATTTCATCAGATACAAACTTTGCATAATCATGTAGAGAGAAGAGAACACAGAGAGAAACCATGAATTTGCTTTTGAATATTGCCTTAAATCTATATAGGATAGGAAAATAAATTATAGATCCAGTTTTTAACTGATAAGCTCTGGACTAGTCATCTAGGTAATTTTTTAAGCTTGGCTACCATTTACTAGTATCATTTGCCAATATCCATACACAGACCTTTCCTAATATGATATCCATTTCTAACAGAAGCAATGGAATTTGACTGCGTCTAGCTAAAAACACACTTGATCTCTTACTGACACATATGTATGTGCTGGGATGGGTTCTGTTCAGACATGAATTCGGTGAATCTAAAAGGAAGAACATTAAATGTTCTACCCTTTGGAAACTGTTCCTGCTTTTGTACTGCCCATATGCACTAATTGTCTATGACTAACAGAACAAGAACATTCTTTATATGCTCATTTTCAGATACCACGTGCTCAATAGCTGAAGAGAAGTAGATTGGTCTGTTGCAATTAAAGGGCACTTCTTTTCTGGCTGTTAACTTGTTAACTCAACAATATCACCGTTTATTTCTATTAAAATTTTCCAGGCCCTGTGAAGCTGCAATTCTTTTAAAAAAAAAAAAAAAAAAAAAAAAAAAAAGGAAGCATGTTCTTACCAGCTTAAATTTTGCCTGAAACTTTCAAAATTCTAAAAATTATCTCACAGATCTCCTGAAGTATCATCAGGGACAGAATCCTCCTCTCACTTTCTTTTGTTCATTCATTTGTTCTTTTACTGTCAAGCTCTAAACCATTTTTATTTCCCAGCACAAAATCTGAAGCTTCAGAACAGACAGCCATGAAGGTGACACTTTAAAGCTAGAGTAGGTGAGATCTGGAATGGTTTTGCTTGAATTGACAGTGTAATGTGCAGAACTTTCATGTGACCCAGACAGAAAAGGAAACAACAAGTTTTTCCTGACATGCTCTGTGAAGCCACTAGAAGGTTTATAAGGGAATAATTTGCCTATTGCATCACATGTGCTTTCATAAAATATTACTCAGTTGCTGCAGTATTAAAAGAACCAAAGTATACAGTGGGAGTTTTGGTCCCACTTTTTTTCTGATGCAAAGAATAAAACTCCTGTAATTTCTTTCCTGCTTTACTAAGAAACTGTTACAACAATCTAGATTATGAAGTTTCAAATTAATGTCTGTAAATTTATATCCTGATTAGTTATGAATTGTTATAGTCAGTGCTGATCTCAATGAGTACAATTTTGAGATAAACAGTGTTCAACACTATCTCTTTAAGATGTGCTCTTTTTGATTATTTAGTAGTTGTTAGTCAGTGGCTTGTTCATATAATATTTTGCTTTCACTTGAATAAGAAAAACATTAAAGCTAGAGAATAAAGACTAGAGAGCTGCAATTTACAGCATATAATAGTTCTAGGAGAATTTTTAAGAGTAATATCAATTTTTTAATACATTCCTGAAAGTTTTGTATCTTTGCACATTTCCAAAACTGCCCGACAGTTGTCTGAATAACCATCAATAATATTGAACTAGTTATATCATCTGACAGATTCCAGCTTTCCCTATTTCTGTTGAAAATTGACCTTTATTTTTAATGTATTTCTAACTGTCCTAGTTTACTTGTAAGAAGCCAAGATTTTTTTCTTATTAAATCAAAATTGATCACATCAACAAGTATCATAGTCTGTCAAGTATAAACCATATTACTCATTAATTAGTATTAATATTTTAGCTATTCCAAAGATTTTTAATGCTCCAATTAAGATATGTAATCACTTGGTGGATTCAGAATATGTTTAGGATATTTAAATTAATGAATTTGCTGTGTCACTTACCAGCACATTTTCAGGGAAAAGTCATCTCATGGGATCTAATTACAAAGAAAATCATTCTAAGTACATTGAGATGAAGGGTTTGAAAACTGATCAATAACTTCCAGAATTAAATTCAGGTTATGTCACTCTGTGTGTGACAAGCTCATGGGATCTTGAACTCTGCAGAGTTTTGAAACAACATTGAAAGGTTAACTTTAAAGAAAACACACTTGCAAGCCTCCCAGATTATAGCAGAAAGTCAAATGTCATCTCTCCATAATCTCACAGAACAGCTACTGAATCCAAATGGAAGACAAATTTACTGTTTTAAGAAGCAGATGATTTGTGAGTGTGTTCTGCAGCAGTGCAGTAATTGCTAACGGAAAGATCCTTTGCAGTTTTGCTTCTATGAAACAGCAGTAACTGAGTTTCAGAAAACAAAAATCTGGTTAATATTTTGAAATCTCCTAACTTCCTCTAAAATAAAACCAAATACTTTAAAAGCAAGTGTACAGAAAGAAGGAACTCACATAGCAGAGTCAGGGGCTAGGGCTCTGAAATGAGGGTGTGGAAATCCCCTCAGACCAGTATACTGACATGCAGCCTCCCACACCCGTTATTTACCCACTTGAACCACTTTCTCCCTTGTCTTCTCATTAAATTTGCTGATGAAAAGCAAAGAAAGAGAATTTTTATGAGAACTTTCCGTTTTCATAAACCGTCACACTAAAGAACTGTAACTTCCCAAGTACATAAGAAGTTTGTTAATAGAGACAGAGGGCCTCCCTTTCTAATAAATATTCAAACATGCATTAAGCCTAATGACTCTGCTGTCCAGCTCAGTGAGAATCCTAGACACAAGGGATCAATTCCCAGGAGAATGGTGGAGAGTCACTCTTAGGTCAGATCTGCAGAACTTGTTCCCCGAGTTTCAATATTTTAATACCCACACAAAGTATAAATATCATAGCTTTAAAAGTTGTATAATGACAAGTCTTTATTGAAGTATACAAAATCTACCACTGATTCATGGAATGTGCTATTTCTGCCAGGAATGAAAATGATGTGTTGATTTCAATTGAACTATTCTTACTTGCACCAGCTGCAGATCAGGTTCAGGATATGTAGAAGTGCCATTATTAGGCAGAGTGTTTACGTATTATGTTATTTTATTATTGCTCATCACTGATACATATACGCTTTCCTTTCAACTGTCATGGTATTTAGAAAGATGAAAAATTTAAAGAAGTAGCCATTTTAGTCCTGTGGTAGTCCTTTTCCTTTTTGTTCTTAAAAATGTTGAGCAATATGCTTTTTTCTTACATGTTTTTTAACTCTACTATCTGTAGACCATCAAGTTATATTCACAGAAATTATAATCAGACAGAGAAATAGTCACTGGATGTCAATAGCTTGGTCTGGTTTTATTTAAAAAACACTGTACATCAGGGAAAAAAAAAAAAAAAAGGAAAATAAAAAAAAAAAAAAGATGCTGTTGACAGGTGACTGGAGAAAATAACTTGTTATAGGAAGGTTTTAAGCCCTGAGGATTTATTTGTACCTGCCGGGTTAGAGATGGCCAAAGAGCAGAAATAATGATCAGACAGACAAATACACAACCACAAATAAGCTTGTGCCATTGCTCCTGGCAACTGTTCATTATTTAAAACAGTGCTACTTTGAAAAGAAGCAAAATGCTTGAGACCTGCGCTTTGTATAAAGGTAATGGAAGGCATCCTGAGAGATCTTTGAAGGTAAAAGGCAGTCTTCCAGAAACCTCTCTTGTGATAGGTATTTTGAAAACAGGATGTGATTAGTATAAAGTAAATCAAAAGTGTTCAAAAAACCTACAGGTCCCTATCTACAGCAGTTCACAAGGGGTTGTAGGTACCCATGTCATTTTGGTGCCATTTACTGAACCTAACCATTCAATTTAAATACCTATATTATTTGCATAGTGGACCAAGTTTATTCAGAGTGTGTAAATAGGCTAGTACATATTGCACTTTGTTAGAACAGAGTGGGGAAATGGCATATGTGCAAGCTTTTCATCATATCTACCACAGAATGAATCAGAAGAGATAGGGACAACCTTGATTTTGAGGGATTGCATGTGACCCTTCATACATTCAAAAATGTCTGACAGGCACAAATATGACTGGCCCGTTCATTCAGGGAGTAAATAGTTTTTATAGCATCATTTTGCTGCTAGTCACCTATTTTCCACCATGACAAAAATGCACAGGGAGACCTTAGATGTGTTTAAGTTTTTTTAGTCTGGCTACTCTGTATTAATTTTAATTCAACATGACTGCTTGAAGAACAAAAAACTACCCAGATACAAGAAGGGAGCTTGATATAAGGAGCTGGAGCAACATTTGCTACCTTCTTCTTTTTCTTATTCCTTTTAATTTTTGAACGACCATATTGTACCCTAACAGTTTATCAAACTGACACATCTAGTTGTCTGACTGCCTGATGTGATGTGGCACAGCCCATCACGTACTTGAGAGTCAAGTTCTACTTCTCCATTTTGACAGCAGCCACTCAGCCCTGGCACAGGTTGCTTTTAGTCTCCGTTTGCTTTGCTTGGCTGGTATCACAAGAACACTTATTTGAGTGTTAAATAACACAAGCAGAGCCAAAGTCACAAGCTTGTGATGGCACTTCCAGTACTGACTGTTCCCTCTCGATGTTACATGACTGCACTGGTGTCTGTATGTTTTATCTAGAACCTTCATTTTAAATAACATAAAAACCATAAATATATGTTTTTTACCAATGCCATCACGCTTAATAATGCATGCCAATTACACTGTCATCTCCAGGCAAGTGCATATACAGAATTTAGGTTAGCAAAAACAGCAGGTTTGCAGCTCCCACAAGAACATTCCTTCCAACTTCTTTGTTCCTCATAAGTAACCAGCAGTATGCTTCTACCCCAGATTTATCACTGGGATGCCCCACAACATTACAATGGTCTTACTACACACAATTACTGGCACTTTTCTCTTCCCATACAATGAATGTCTATTTAAAACTCATTTCCTCCCGGTGACACTGAATTTACAGACACAAAAACTTGTGCATTTGAAGAGATGGCACTCCTGTCTCCTGTTGCTTGTAGGTTTCAGTTTTAAGTGAATAAAAGGAAGTCTGTGTAGTTTGAAGTGCCTAGGAATTCTCTCAACTGCAAAGAAAGATTTTCATGTTGCTGAGGTGACAGCATACAGATAAAACCAATATTCAGGAGAAAAAATACCAGAAGAACCTCAAATGATTCAATTTTTTGCATTATTTTTATTATTTGCAGCTAAAAATGGTGTTACATAGATCAATTATACCTAGTATTTTTAACTGTAGTTCATATCTGGTGCCAGTCTTGTGTGAATGTCAGTGAAAGTATCACTTTTAGCACATGGTCTAAAGGTTTTTTTGTAGTGAATTAAAAAAATGTGTTCAAGTAATGTTTTTCCCATTAAAAACAAATATTTAAATATTTTTTACCTTCTCCTTAATTATGTATAAGTGTCCACTTTCATCCCCAGACAAGCCCCACACTCTGAAGGTCAGCTTTGCCCAAGGTTTGCAGGCAATTCTAAGCAAGTGTTTGAAGACCTCTTGTGTTGGTTTAAGCCCTGCCGGGACTGGAGACCATGTTGCCCTTGTCCCTCGTCCACCCTCGGACACAAGTAGGGCACAAACCCCGGGTTAAAATAAAAAGAAATTTAATACAACAGTGTAATAAACAATCTGAACAACAACAGTAGCAATAATAACAACAATAAACAGTAACAACAGTAAACAAGACAAAAGATATACAGAGAAATACCGCAATGGTTACGGACAGCCCGCCATGTGCTCCTTTCACCAAAGCCACAAAGGAAAAAGTTCCCGCGCTCCCGTGCCGGACCTGATGTCAGCATGATATGAATAACCTGGCTGGAGATCCCTTCCCCCTTCTCTGCTGGGGAAACGTAACCCTATCCTAGCTGAACCAGGACACCCCTGAAAATGGGCCTAATGTTACTTGCCTCCAGGGTAGTTACCACAGTTACACTCTCATCTAGTGCATATGCTAAAGGATTAACCCTGTTATCATACAGGAATGACTTCTGAGGGGCTGCAGCTGAATTGAAAAACAAAGGCAGAGGCATTTCATAAATTTTGTAAGGGATATTAGTGGGTCAGATTCAGGGAAGGGGACTGATAGAATGGCATAGATCAGGTGTGTAAATAAGAGAGCACAGCAAAAGAGAAGGCTCCAGGGAGACCTTATAGCACCATTCCAGTACCTAAAGAGGGCCTACGAGAAAACTGGAGAGCAACATTTTACAAGGGCATGTAGTGATACGACAAAGGGTAATGGCTTTAAAGGGAAAGAGCGTAGGTTTAGACTAGATACAAGGAAGAAATTCTTTACTGTGAGCATTGTGAGACACTGGAACAGGTTGGAATTATATTATATTTAAGCTCCCTTCGAACTTAAACCATTCTACGATTCTATGATCCTACTTGTTTCCAAATTTAATTGCCTTGCTCTGGGAAAAGAAGTTAGGGTAATGTTTGCAATGGAAGTATTTTTGCTGAAATCTCTTCCCATCCATCAATCTTTTCCTCAGTAATATGCGGAGTTTGTTTTTATGAGCTCTGAAATCTATTTTATTGTTGTAAAATGTAGAAGCAGGGATTACTTAGGGTCTATTTTCATTTGGTTTGATGTGTGGGGTTTTTTTTAAAGAAATGAACCCTTTAGCTTTTCTTTGTCTTGAAATTGCCTAACAACTGAGGTCACAAGGACACATCAGGTTTTTAAAAGGAAATGCATGTAGTTCTGAATATCAGGGCACTGCTCTGCAGTTGCATGATCTCATCATCCACAACCTCATCCTTTCCCACAGCCCTTCACTGATTTTGCCACTTCCTCCCATTCTCCTTGTGGAGCAGGGTGTAAGAAGAGGACATGCGTCCACACTCATCCCACAAAGCACAACCAACATCTCCAGTACCATGCACATCACAGAACAAGAAGGATTCTTCCTTTCTCTTCATCTCTTCCTTCTGCCATTTAATTATTAAGCTAACAGGAATTCATCAAGCAATAAGTAGAAGAGGGGTAACTGAAATCAAGTTATTAGTGTGCATTTGGCAAACTTAAGAAGTATACAAGGAATGAAAGCAGAAGCAGACCCACATAGCAAGAGTAGTTTAATTTACTTCTGGGGCCAGATGTGGTCCTACTGCAATTTCAGTGGCTTTTGTGATGTTACCCCAGAGTAAATATGCTCTGCAGAGAGATTAGTCCTCTAGGAGAAAATGACACCTTCTCATCAGCCCCTATTTTGCTGTCTGGACAACTGGCTATGTCTTGAGAGCATGGAACAGGGCATGAAACAAAAGGAAAAAAAGCAATTACCAGTCAAGGTGGATATAATTAGGCCTAAATCAATGTGATAGAAATTAAGTGCCTCATTTTTATAAGATAGGAAGCTGTGCAAGACATAAACAAATTAGAGATTTAGGGGTTTTTACAGTAATAGAGACTCCTTGGAAAGTAAACAAACAGCGAGCACTAGGAAGGTTTATGTCACAGCACTAATTAAAATCCCAGCCAAGAAAGAGAAAAATACCTTGGATTTAACAAGAGCAATAAAAACATTTTTAAAAGAACATATGGACAAGGTTTCTGACAAAATGCTTAGATTATTACAGGAAAAAATATGGAATAAATATGTGTGTGCAGAAAAAGGAAAATCTGTCTTAAATGAGAATTTAGAACTAAGGAACAAGGTTGCCAGGACAGTTTTAGCAAATGCAAGAATTGAGGACCCCTTAAGCATTTGGCCACCTCCTGGTCATGATCTTGGAAACATTCTCATGGCTCCAGTACAGACCATTAATGGGCCAGATTCTCCACCTTTACTAACTGCATTTGGAGCTGTCAGCCTATGACTTCCCCAGGGGACAGAGAGGGGAAAAAATCACAAATCTCAGTAGAGCTAAAACAGTAGAAGCCTTCAACATACATCTGTTAGCTAAACTGGAACAAGGGAGGTGTGGATGAATGTTCCCTTCTCCAGCTGTGCAAGAGAGGTGCTACTCTCCAGCAGGACAGTAACAGCTAACTGGCAGGGTACGAGGCATGTTAACCTCTTCCACCATCTCAGCTGGTTGCAAGGTTTAACTTGAAGAGATGAGGTGGTATAAAAATGATTAAACACTCACTCATTGAAACCCAAAGTCTTCAGTTTTTATGAGGCTAAATCTAAGCCAAGTCTTTACCACTGAAAGAAAAATAGTGTCACAAAGAAATGCATTTCTTTTGATAGTTATGAAATTCATTAGAAAACATTACTTTATTAATGAACAGCATTTGTTATTTGAACTGATTTGCTGATCATCTTTAAAGCCTTTCATTACACATTGGTTGAAATTCGGCTGCTGGTCTATGCTGTCTCATTGTGACTGTCCAGATGAGTCAGCCAGTATTATCTTTGATTGGATGATCATGCATGAATTCTTTACTTTTATTCATAAATACCAAGTTTAGTGTTAGTTCCCTCAAAACATATTTTTTGTGAACTTCTGCAAAATCAGTTTTTTGAATGTTCCTGTACAGTGGACACTGAAGTGTGGTTCAGACTTTTTGTGTGTGTATGTTATGTTAGTCTTCTGGCTCTCCTAATTAAATAAAAAACCAGAAATTTTGGATAGCTGGATTCTAAATCACATAAACATCAGAAAACACAAAATGCTGGAAATTAATTTACTTTGGAGAGGGAATACCTCATCATGCTTGAATCACCTTCTCTTTTCTTTATCAAAGAACCAGTAACTATTAAGTAATATTAACTCTGTACTTGCAAGCTGACTACATCATTTCCAAAACAGAATTATATTTCAAAACAGAGTAAAAAAGATCAAGCATAAGATGCCAATTAAGGAATTATTTCTCCTTGATATGGTCTCCTTGATCATAAAATTTTAAATGTAAGTAAAATTTAAATATAAATAAAATTATGATGTCATTGATCATAAAACACTTAATAAACTGAAGATGATAAAACACTTAATAAATTGGAGATGAATAAATAGGAAAAAGTATGGTAAATTAAGTAGGGATGATCTGTTACGGTAAGTGCATAGGAAACAAGTATCTAGAAGATGCTTGGAGAACTTTTTTTACATGTACCTCCAGAACGATTTTTGGATTATTCAAGGCAGAAGTCAAAGACTGATGCTGCTAGGCTTAGAAAAGAAACTTAATAGCGGAGGAGATTTATTGGAAGGCATGAACAGAACTAACTAACAGAGACTTGCACCAGTGTCACCAGAACTTACTGAAGCTTTCTTTTGTATTCTCCAGTCCCAGAAGAAGACTGGCTACACTGCTTCACAGATCCAAAGAGTGTTGCCATCCAATCTTGTGTTAACTTTCTTTCTCCCCAAGCTGTTGTAACTTGCTTCACTTGCCCACATATAGGTCTGTACTGCAGTTTGAGGAATTTTAGGGTATAAAAGGTATCCACATGGGACTAGAAGACATGAGACACTGGAAGACCTACATCTGGGGACACCTTCTAGCAGCCTTCCAATACCTAAAGGGGGCCTACAAGAAAGATGGAGAGGGACTTTTTACAAGGGTATGTAGTGATAGGTCAACAGGTAATGACTTTAAACTGAAAGAGAGTGGATTTAGATTAGATATAAGGAAGATATTCTACACTGTGAGGGTGGTGAGACACTGGAACAGGTTGCCCAGAGAGGCTGTGGCTGTCCCCTCCCTGGAAGTGTTCAAGGCCAGGTTGGACGGGGCTTTGAGTAACCTGGTCTAGTGGAAGGTGGCCCTGCCCATGGCAGGGGAGGTAGAAGTAGATGATCTTTAACGTCCCTTCCAACCCAAACCATTCTGTGATTCCATGATCCCTCAGGATGATGTCTGGAGGCAGGATGTTCAAGGATGTCTGTTTATTTAGCTGAAGCAAATCTCTTGTCCCTATGGTCTTTCAAAGTGTCCACACTAACATTCTAGACTTTCCACATTTCATGTGGTGTTTTTCTGCTTGCAAACATTCTGGCCTTCTTTTATACTCAGGGGTCATTACCCATCTTTTATGATGCACTGAGACTTTATCCTCACGCCTTTCCAGCAAATCTTTCAAAAGGTGCTGCATCAGAAAATGTATATTGAGTCCACAAATAATAAGAATTGCTAGTGATACATTGTCCTGGTTTTGACCAGGATAGAGCTAACTTTCCTTGTGTTGGGAGGGAGCACAGCTAGAGGGCCAGGTCCCAATCAATCACTTGAGTACTTCATACCATGTGATGTCAGGCCCAGGGTATGCAGGCTGGCACGAGCTCTATCTGGTGCATGAGCCGTTTTCGGTTTTCTGGTCAGTGTGCTGCTGTGGGGGCCGGTCACTGTTCTCAGTAAGCCACTGCTGCATTTTACCCATTTTTTTGGACTCACTATTGTTATAGCTGTTCTCTTGTTATATTTAGTAAAGTCTTTCTTTTTATTCAACCTATGAAATTTCTTCTTTTTGTCCCCCCCCTATTTCACCGGGGAGGGGGGAGGTGAATGGCCAACCACATGGCAACTGGCTGCTGGCTGAGTTCAAACCTCAACATATTTCCTTAAGTATCTATGTGTATCTCCTGTTGATAAGGGATGCTCAGCACAATGCATCACATTAGGAGTACAATTTGCTCATGTTACTTAATGTAATGTATGTCACAAGGGCCACAGAGTATTAACAGTTAAGTAGCTGAAGACTATAAACTGAAGTTGATTAAAACTTCTTTATCAAAAGATATTTGTAGGGAAAAAAAAAAAAAAAAAAAAAAAAAAAAAAGAAGCTTTATTTTCCCAGGGAACGTGTGTTTACAAAAAGCTGAAAAATATGTTCATTCTATTGAAAATCCTCGGTGTTTTTAACAAAACCTAAAATATTCAAAAACTAAAACCACTTTATTGACAACTAAAAGTGTCAATATTTTCTTTTTTGCTGTTTGTCAATCTTTTCTTTTTTCTGTTTTTTTAATTTAAATAATTAGCAATTAGTGAATCAAGACCTGGTCTTTTCCTTCCCTTTGTGCTGGGTTTGTGTGTGTGTTTCTTGCGGTCTTTGGTAGCAGGAGAGGAGGCTACAGTGGTGGCCCCCTGTGAGAAGTTTCTCAAAGCTCCCCTGGCTCCAAGTCAAACCCTCCTGTGGGCCAAGGACGAGCCCATTAGTGCCTGTGGCTGTGCCTCTGTGATAATGTATTTAAGAAAGGGAATCTAGGACAAGGAGTGGGAGTTATGAGAAGGAGTTGCGAGGAGGACACTGATGCGAACACCCAGGTCAGTGGAAGGAAAGGAATGGGAGGGAAGGTGTCCCAATGCAGAGACCCCCTTGCAGCCCATGGTGAGATGTCAGATCCACCCCCCTGCTGCCCACAGATGTCCGGAGTGGAGCAGATATCTGCCTGCAGCCCATGGAGGACCCCACACCAGAGCAGGTAATTGTGCCCAAAGAAGGCCAGAATTCTGTGGGAAGATGCCCTCACTGTCGTAGTTTGGTGCTGTGCGTATTGCAATGCATGGGGGTGACACACGCCATAGCAGCTCCAGAATGGCTGTGGCCTTCAGGAAGGACTCGTGTCAAAGAAAGCTCATGGATGACTGTCTCCCAGGAGAGAAACACCATGCTGGATCAGGGGAAGAATGCAAGGAGTTCCACCCCCTCCCCCTTGAGGAGGAAGGGGGGGTGGGACTGACTGCAACTCCCTATTTTTTGTCTCCCTGCACCTCTGAGGAGGAGAAGGTAGAGAAATCGGGAGCAGAGATGAGCCCAGGAAGAAGGGAGGGGTGTTTTTAAGATGTGGTAATGCTTCTCACTGTCCCACTCTGACTGTTATTGTTGTTAGTGTCTGAATTAAACTGATGTTCTTTTTCTTCCCTAAAAAATCTGTCTTTTACTCATGACCATAATGGATGAGTCATCCCTCCCTACCCTTGATTCCTGAGCCTTTTGCTTTATTTTTCTTCTTCCCATTCCTGAGGGGGAAGGGGTGTGTAAGCAGCTGCATGGTGCTCAGTTGTCCTATGGGCTCAAACCAGTACACCTTTCTATCTCTCCTTTAACCCTTTCCCACCTCTGTGTTCACCAACATAAATTAAACTAAAAGCGAAATCTTTTAATTTCTAAACTTTAATTTTGACTGATACTTTGACCATAAGATTGGACAATTCTTTAATCAAGGTAAAGCTAAACAAAACTGAATGACAACAGAGAAGCAACGAGTAAAACTTTCGTTCCTTTTCTGTAGGTCAAAATTTAGCTTGTTTCTGGTTCTTTTGCCAGAAGACAACAAAACCCAAAGAGCTTACATATGGATTCAGTTTCATAACTACATTCTGAGTGTTTCCTAAGACAAAAATGTGGGATATTTTCCTTGCTTCTAGCCTGATTTGTGCTGCCATTATCATGTCTTTAACTTCAGTGAAGAGAGAGGAACACAAATTAAGGCAGGGTTTTCATACAACTCCGAAGGGCCCAATTTTAATCGAAGTGTTACTAACATGATGAGACAATACATGGCAGCCCATGCTGCAGAACGTCTCAGCTCTCAAGTTCAGACCCTGGAAAACACTAATGTTTTCCAGGCTTCAGAGTTCTGGCCGTGGGTCAAGGCTACAATATTGGTCTATGGCTACTACTTCCAGCGCTTCTAACCTCCCTGCCTGGATGAGACCAAGGTAAACATATCTTTTTTAGTCCTTTAATCATCACTATTGTAACCACACATTGTTTATAGATTCATAGGATAATTTAGGCTTGAAGGAAGCCATAGGTATCATTTGATCCCATGGAGGTCAACCCTCATCTTTCAAAACATGGCTAATATCATATAGCATATTGCTCTCATGAATAATACCTGTTTTGAGCCTCATCTTGTAAGGACAGTAACTATTATAAATTTTATAAAACTTGAAAGACAAGCTGATCTGATCTATTATGATAGAGTTTGGGGAAGAAGAAAACACAAAGAGTAATGAAAGCAAGTAACAGGAAGACTGGGTTTTCAAGAAGCTGTTATAAGTTCTTGTTTCTCCTAAAATATTTGCTATTTAATGAAAACTTGCAGCTATTCCAAAAGTATTCTGAAGTCTGGTTTTGCATTTCCCTTTGGAAGGGACCTTACCACACTGTTGTAATTTAACCACTAAAACTTCCACACCAGGAAGAGGCCAGGGGCACACTGTCCCAGCACTGTGTTTTATTACTGCATCCCCTCAGGTCCCTACACTGCAACGGATATCAAAGTCAACTTTCCAAATCTATTTTTACAATAATTCAAGCTGGTTTAATGGGTTTTTTTCACATTTTCCGTCTGTAGCATGTTTAATGTATGAAGCCAATTATATGTGAAAATGTAAAGTGGTCTGAGTTAATGAAAAAAACAAAGACCATATGTACACATGAGTAGTATAAATTCTGTGCTATTCCTTGCATTTGTCCTATGCAGCTGAATATAAATACAGGTTTTTTCATCTTATTCAGAAATGTTGTTGGTACTATTTACTTCATTCCCATGTCTCAGCTTTACTCAAAGTAGATGTAAACAATAAATAAAATTATTGCTAAGGTTACTTTTTTAAAAAGTGACTGTTATAATCAGAAAAGTGATGCTATAAAAATGATATCTCAGTGTTTCGCATTTATTCTCCCTCAGTGACTTCTTTATCAAATGTGCTTGTTTTGCAAGTCAAAACAAGATTTTTCTCACTACCAGTACACATGTAACTTGGAAAACAGACAATATTCTCCTCTCTTTTACAGTGATAAAGATTTTAAAATAAAAAACATGCCCACCCATCTGGGTGATGGTGCAGGAGGCAAAATATAAGGCTTTGGGGTTCTACTTTGCAGTGCAGATAGTGGAAAACATGCATTTATAGTTAAATGTATGAAAACAATACGAAACCTCAAGCAGGTACTTGGGCTGCTATTCTGTGATTCTTTCTGATGGCAGTGCCTTGACTCCAGTTGCTGGCTTTGAGCTATGGGAAGCATAGGCATTAATGGAGCAGTGATTTTGAATAAACATAGCGATGTTTAAAATAACTGAAATTATGTTGAACTACTCAGTATCTCTAGCGAGCTGAGAGCTCAAGTCTGGATCTGCTTCTGAGGACATCCCCTTCCCTCCAGTTAGTAATTGGGAAAACGGGTATACAGAAAAACTAAAAACTGTTACAAAGGGACCAAGGCAAGTTTTGTAGACAGGAATCAGGTCTATCAACCATAGTTATAACACTCAAAATAAATATAAAATTAAAAATAAATAAATAAATAAATAAATAAAAAACACCAAACACATCCCACTGACTTTTATGGCATAGTTTCTAGCCAACTAGTCAAACTCTTAAGACCCTATTTACCCCTGAGTGTTACTGTAACAGCAACAACCATAAATGAAAAAGTAGACAAACCTGTATTAAAATTCTGTGTGTTGAGTTGGTTTCCATGTTTCCTGGTGGACTTTTGGCATATGTATAGAAGAACCAAGTGAATCCATAATCAAGGTTATAGATTGTTCTCCACCTTGAATGCTTTCTACTTTCTTCAAAACAGGCATATGTTTTCTCAGATTTCTTGTTGGTCAACAAAGGTGAAATCATGAACACTCCATTGCTATAGCTGAAAAAGCTTGTTTTGTTTATAGCAGATATGTTGCACAGAGAATGACTGATGGAACAGCAACAGAATTAAGGCTGCCATTAAAATGTTGCTTTCTCTTGCTTTACAATACGTTAGTGTTAGCATTTTCTGGATTTTAGGGTTGCATATTTGAAATGTATATTTATGGTATTAGCTGTTTCTTGATAAGAAATTATGTCTTCCTGTTTTACATGGACAGGACCAGAACTAACTGCTTGTATGAACCTTAAGAATTCTATTAAAACAGCGAAGGAGAAAAAAAAGATAAATTTAGCAGTCTTTTCTTTGGGAATGATACTTTTTTCTCCCTCATAAATTTAACAGTAAAAAGCCTGTTCTTACTGTGGGTTTAGAAAATGGAAAATTTACAAGAGTTACAAATGGCTGAGACATTCAATTAAAAAAAAATTATTTACTCTAGCTTCCTTTGGTTTGCTTGGTGTCTTTAAAAAGCATTCTTTCTGCTACCTATTAGCAATGTAACCTATTGTTTGTTAAACAGCCAGGATCAATTTACAAAACTTTTGTTTACATAATCATTAAACAGAATAAAACACATACTATGTGCTGTTTCTGATAACCCAGTTAAGGCAACAGCAATACATATCTAATATATATTTTCAAAGTTTCACTGAACTGTCATTGGAGCAACTGCTATATTAATCATTCTCTCTTTTTTTTCTGCACTGAAGGGCTAAATTTATACAGCTCTGATGTCTATCAAACAAATAATCTTTTCCTCAATAATCTTTATTTTATCTGAGCTTTTAGCATATTTGATGCGCTGTTCCTTACAAGTGCAGAATTTGCAGCTGGCACTTGGAATGGCATACACAGATCCAGTGCAAGCTACCTAAACATATGCATTTATTTAGCTATGGAAATTGTCCCAGTGTCTTCCATGAGTCTACTCGTGACCCTGAAATTGTATGTGCTCAAATACTTTGTTGAATGTGTGTCATAGAGAGAGATTCGAAAGCCTTTTGCAGTGTCAAACTCTGATTATCATCAAAGATCTTCTAGGTGTTAATTTACATACATATCACCCCAGCAAACTTCCCAGTACTTAGCATGTCTCATATTTACTTTCTCCCATCCCATCCTCTCCACTCAGCTCTAAACCAGCTTACTCTTTAAATTTCAGTGAGCAAAACACCTTGCCCTCTCACAGACATTGGTGCAACTCACATGATTTGTACCAGAATAAGCAACAAACAAACTGTTCACAGTGAATGCATTTTATTTTAGATGTTCAGCCTTGGGCACTGGCACATTACCCTCAGAATCTCCTCCAGTTTGCCCTTTCCTCAATTATTTTTCTTCCTCCGGCAGAAACCTCTGAATAATCTTTTCCCTTTACTTTTGCTTTTTCTTTCTTTGCAGCTGCCTCTCCTTTTCTCTAATATACAGCTCACCTGCCACAAGTAGTTGTTCTCATTGTAAATAAGTTAGGCAAACACTGACTTGTAGCCATACAAAGACCACCCAAATTAGCTGTAGCTGTAATCACGTTTCACCTTTCCTGTCTGAAATGAACAACAACTAAAACTTGCTGCTATTAAAATTCTGAAAAGCATATTAAAGGCAAAGTCACCAATAAAGTTTCACCCTGTTTTTCTGAGCCATGTTCATATTACTGGAATTTATGATGTCTGTGTAGTGCTGGATCTTTGCCCCATACTTTCATTTGCTTTCCCCATAACTGAAAATCTAGCCTAGGTTAAACAAAAAATGTAACAGCTCTAATCAGTAAAAAGAGAAAATCAGATGCAGTGTGAGATATTTCAGTCAAGCCGCACAGCTAGAAACTTAACCGAGAGGTGCTGTTGATTCGGTTTATGTGTAATGCTGAATAAGCTGGAAACAGTTCTCGGGATCCTTTGTTTAAAAACTGAGTACCAAAGAAAGAATTTCAGCCAAGTACAGTCCCACAGCAAATGTAGAAGTCATTTAATTCCTTTTTCATTTCCTCAGATTACAGGCAGTCAAAAATCATACAAAGACAGAAAATCTATTCTTGTATTCACTGGAATGGGTGAATCAGTTCAGAATAAACAAGAAACAGCACAAATTTTTGACTGAAACTTCAGCCAAAGAAATTCAAACAGTCCGGGATACAAAGGAGTTTAATTAGTTTTGTGTTACTCTTTCTAGCTCATCACTTCATCATCTCTAGTGAAATCAGAACTGGAAATATAACAGAAAAAAATATTCCCAAAACACCTAGGTGTATGCAGGATATTTTTTCACTTCTGGCTGCATTTGGAAGAAAATGAATGCAGAATAGTAAATTATAAGAAATCATTTCAAAAAGATTTAAAATTGCATGCTGGGGCAGATGTGCAAATTAGTCATTTGCAAATGAGCTTCTTGATAGAGTGCTGGTAGATGTATCCATACCTCCTTCCTTGATAGACCTGATGTGCAATGCATGTGTCATATGTAAATCCTGCTATCTACAGAAAAGCTATTGTTTGAGTCTCAAACAATTCAGTCTATTTAGCTTTGAATACAATATATTATATATGAAAATCTAGTAAATCACAAAAGCCAGACATAGCAGAGCAGTGCAAAATGTGGGATTATCCATTTGCAAATGTTTGGGACCTTTCTGAGCTTCTGCTACTAATGATGTTACTGTGTGCTGCTGGAAGCTTTTTTCCAAAAGCTTTAGGATTAATTTGTTATCAAAATGGATGACAAGCATTCATACACCGAATAATGATATTTTTAATTCATAATTTATCATGTTATGTGATGTCATAAATTAAATAAAGCTGTATTAATTCTGAGTGAAAACAGCCTTTCAGTGAATATCAATTAGTTCCCACATGACTCTGTTTTTCAGACAAAGGGGGAGTGTGTGTGAAATATTTCTCCTGTAAGAAAAAAGTGTTTTCAAAACCTGGTGAGGGACTTTGCAGGAAGAAATGCTTGGAATGCTGAACTGAATACAATCACTGTTAAAACAAAAAGGAGCACAGCAGATTAAACCATTTGTTTAAAATGTAGAAATAAAATCTGACTTCACTTTTCGGTCTCCCTCATTCAAAAAAGATGGTCTTTGTTGCCAGCAAGTTTTGTTCCAGTGGGGTTGGAATAAAAACTGACAGACAGGCTGAACACCCCTTTATCTGGTGGAAAACCTGTAGATGAAACCATGTGTGAAAACTGACATAGAGAAATGTTTCACAAAATCCATTTTGTTCCTGCTAGTTCTTTTACTAAAGTCAGAGGGACAAGAAGGAGCGTAAGCTAAACAAAATGCCAGCAGACTGAACACATCTCAAACTACTTCTTTAACCTGACAGATCCAGAAACCCTAATCCACAGGCCCTTTAAAATTTGTTGAAAACACAAAAACGCAAATCAGACTCCCTATTTACACAATTAATTTTTATTCTAACACAGAAGTAACAAACCAGAAAAAGCTAGATCTGTCGATAGTTGAAATTTATATCTGATGGGAGAGACACTTAAATAAAAGGCATAAAGACAGATCTACCAGCTGTCCTCTAGCTCCCAGCATAGTGTATATCTTTTCAACCAGTCCTTCTTTCCATTACAGAAACTCTGAGTAGCTTCTTGCATAAGGCAAGCTCTATGCAGACCCTTCTGTGTTCCTATAAAGGGGTCTTTATTTCCATATCCTTGGAGTCTGAGCTCTGCTTCTGTTCCCTGAAGCATGTTGCTCCTTGTACCTCTCAGGCTTTCAAGGAGGTATTCACACTAGCAAGTCTCTTCCTCTTGGGTTTCTCCTTTGTAGCCCCATTCTGCCTTCTAGGATTTGAAGTGAGCATCTCCACTGCTTTTTTAATTCAGGGCAGGAGTACATAAAGTTGCTGTCTTGAAGTACCTGAACTAATTCACTTTGGAATTAAACCAGAAGTTCTCCATGAATGCACCTAATGGCTTCCAAATACCAAAGGACATTTAACCCACAGAACTAGACAAGAGTTCATCTAAGGCAATTCCCTGCAATGCGTAACACCATGGATGCAGTGTCAACTGTTTCACTGCTACCCTGGGCCACACTACTTGCTTAGAGAGACAGGTCTTCCTCTGCTCTGGTGAGAAAAAGCAGCCTACTACCCTGCATTCATATGACGTTTCAGCCTGCCTCAAAATAGAAAAAATCGGCCGGGTAACCTTCCTCCCATCTGTAAGGATAGAGAGCACAGCACATTGCATATAAGTAGGAAACTGAACAAAAATCAGGCAGTTCTAACTCCCAGCATCTGTTGCACTTGTGAATATCACAGTGCCTTGGAGGGAAGGCTTCACTGTGGGCTAGAGGATTCCTTGGGGAGGTGGGAGTTCTGGCTCAGATCGTTCTCTTCAGTCTGTTTTCCCTCCCCTTGCTGGCTGTTTCTTTCTCCTCTGAGGGAGAAGTACTGCATCAGATGTTGTGGGAGAGAGTACACAGCATGATCTTCTTCGTTCCAGGAGATGGCTGGGAAGTTGGAACTGAGCTACTGGACTGTATTTGGACTTGGGTCATTATGAGCATACCCAAAAGGGGCACTGAAGAAAAATTGACAGCAGAATTTAAGTTGTGTGTATATTTTTAAGGGCTGAATTGAGATATAAATGCCAGTGAAGCACAAAAGGACATTTAGGCTCCTTGGTATTCACCTACACTGTGCATGAATGAATGCATGCTTAAGATAGTTGAACTCTGACCAAAGAACTGAATTCCATGTCTAATTTTGTCAATTCTTGTGTCAGATAAGTCAAGTCACTTATATTAAGCTTTTCATAAATGGGTCTCTTAATTTCTTTTTTTCTGGATAACCAGTTTGAGAACCTTGGTTCTGTTTTACAGAGTTCCTGAATAATTATAGCTGTAATTAAATCCATGGGAAAAAAACTTTCATATAGAAAATGTTTTAAACATGTTAAAAGTTTGGAGAAATCATTGGGTTTGTGTTCCAATGTTTGAAAGTTTAAGGTGCAGCTTCTAGATACACTTCTTACTCATATGCAAATTGAGAATATCTTTTTACATTACCTAATGGACATTTTGAAGATAAAATCATTACACATATAAGGCAAACATTTTTTGCAGTACTTGGCTAAGTAAAAAAGCCTGATATGGAAGGCTGATAGGATTTTTTTAAAACATCACATGTCTCTTTGGCTACACATAAATTCTGCACCTGGGATCACCTTCACATACAGTGGTATGACGGAACAAGATTCAGAACCGCACCATCTCTTTTTAGTCCAATGTTTCCTCCGTATTTCTTTATGCACTGGTTTTCATGGAAAAGAATCTGGTTGAGCTGATCACACCAGCGCCTTGGAAAGTTTTAATCATCAAAAGTGGATGAAGCCTTCAGGCAAGCAAGGCAAGGGGAAGAAAACTGTTCTGTCACCAGAGTAGAATTACACGTGGTGTGGGTAATAGGGCATGGAGTCCATAATGAAAACAAACTATGTATTAAATAGTTCAACAGACACTATCAATCCTCTGCAATGAATGACACCAGCACCCTACCAAAAAATAATATGGTAGTAGCAAGACCTGTGGAAAACCAAGTATAACATGTGTACAACGTGGACATTTAATGCAGAAAAAAGCTCATAGTTCATCAGACAATCTTGATATTGGCATTTTCTAGATGTTATACCCTTATATGTGTTTTATATATGTATATACATTAATCATCATATATTGTTTAATAGTTTTATTTAAGTAAAATGGTACTTAGTAGTTCAGGAAAGCACAAGGCTCTCCAATTTCATCAGACATATGTTCAGGCAGACAATAGCTTGTAGTAAAGAAAAATATGATACTCAGAGAAAGTACATTACATTCTGCCCATATTTCACTTGAAACAATAGCCAAACACATTGCTTATAGCAGTCATTTTGGACATTGTCAGGGCTCTGGAGAGGGATGGGAAAGCTGCTGGGCAGAGCCGTCAGGTGTACTAATGAGATAAGGGAGCTGGAGAGCTGCTTTGAAAATAGTTGTTGGAGAAATTAGGAGGGGGGAGTTTAGGGTTTGGGGTTTTTTTCATTTTTGGGCCACACATGCTCGAAGAAAGATTTGTATTACATATCTCAAAGGAACCCACATAGTACACCTGTAAGAAATACCAAACAATCATAAGCAGGGCCCAGCAACTTCTGCTCTCAGTGGATATATGTACAAAAATTATGAAAAGGAAACTGAGCACCAAATTGAATAACACAGCCTCTAAAATAAATCACAGTATTCAGTTCAAGCGTAACCAAAATTCTCAGCATTCTTTTGGCAAAACAATAAGAAACCATTGCCAACTCTGCACAGTCTTGCAAATGCATTTCATTTTTTAAAAATGATGCATTCTTTCACTTTTAGAGAAGAAAATCAGTGTGTGGAGAATGTTTAAGAATGTATCTTCTTTCCATATCAGATATTCCAGATATAGCTGACTGACTTGCTTATTCTCCTGGAAAAACAAAACAAAACAAAACAAAACAAAAAAAAAATCAATGAAAACAATTAGTTAAGTGGAAATTATATGTTTGATGGTTCAGCAGAGATCAGTTATTTCCAAATGTGGGTATCCTAACCTTTGTTGATGAGTTCAAGTAATTTAGATTATTCATGCAAACTAGAAATTGCTCAGAAAAAAAGAAATTTGACTTATAAAATGTTTTCAACTCATTTTTTCTCTTATGATTTTTACTTGCTTAAAACACAGTTTTTTTCAAAATCATACATCACAGAGAAAATAATCTGAAGAAGTCTCAGTATTCCTTCTTAATCTGCAACCTTTCTGTTACCAGCCAATTCTTGCTCCTTAACTTTATATGTAATTCCTTTCTTTAAAATGTCAGAAAATATGATTTAGAAAAGTCATTGAGCTACATATTTCGTAAATTTAATGGAATACTTCAACTTTTTATATGAAAAAGAAACTATGAATATAAAATTTGTGTGTGTACTCATGTTCTTTTAAAGTTAATGGATTTTAGATCTTTTGTCTCATAAACCTTTGGGGTTTTCTGGTAAAAAATCACACAAATTCTTTGTATATTTTAAAAAATAAAAATAACTCATTATGCTGTTTTATGAACATGAGATGATCATATCTCTTTTGAAACACCTCTATGCAAGTGTAAACTACAAAATGCTCTCAGATCTTTCGGAGATCAAAAAGCTCATAGCTTTGAAAGTCAGCTTCAGTTAACTGCAGAAACTTCTTCACATTTGGATATTTCATGATTGCTAAAATTTTGAATATTTAAAGTCAGAACCGAGATCGACAGAAAGTGGGATAAAATACTCCTTGTATGACTTTGTGGTCATATGGGTTCAAATGAGGCTACTCAGCAAAACTACTTGTAGAAGAATTAATTTTGGAGGTCTTAGTCAGCAAGAACATTAACCTTTTATCGATTTCATCAGAAATTCTGTCCATACTGATCTCACTAAGACTTTGCTTTGACATAATTGGGGCTTATGTATTGAGCAATTGAAGATGACTAGATTTGCCCTCATTCTATCTGAGAATGAATATTTTCTTCTTCCATCCAAATGAGGTCCTCCCTGACCAGTCTCTTATGCAATGAAAGCAAGAATGTAGTCAGCTAAAGATGACAGAACTGGCAATCAAATGCCTTTCAACACTAGTGCATTACAAGATCTTCCTGTCCAGTAGGTCTGGTGAAGGATGGATGAACACATCTTCTTCTCTTCTCTTCTCTTCTCTTCTCTTCTCTTCTCTTCTCTTCTCTTCTCTTCTCTTCTCTTCTCTTCTCTTCTCTTCTCTTCTCTTCTCTTCTCTTCTCTTCTCTTCTCTTCTCTTCTCTTCTCTTCTCTCCTCTCCTCTCCTCTCCTCTCCTCTCCTCTCCTCTCCTCTCCTCTCCTCTCCTCTCCTCTCCTCTCCTCTCCTCTCCTCTCCTCTCCTCTCCTCTCCTCTCCTCTCCTCTCCCCTCCCCTCCCCTCCCCTCCCCTCCCCTCCCCTCCCCTCCCCTCCTCTCCTCTCCTCTCCTCTCCTCTCCTCTCCTCTCCTCTCCTCTCCTCTCCTCTCCTCTCCTCTCTTCTCCTCCCCCCCTCCCCTCCCCTTCCCTTCCCTTCCCTTCCCTTCCCTTCCCTTCCCTTCCCTTCCCTTCCCTTCCCTTCCCTTCCCTTCCCTTCCCTTCCCTTCCCTTCCCTTCCCTTCCCTTCCCTTCCCTTCCCTTCCCTTCTCCTTTCTCTTTTCTCTTTTCTCTTCCTTTTTGTAATTGAAGATTACATTTGAGAATTATGTATTTGAAAAACAAAGGTGAAATTCATGACTGTTGTGTTATCTCATATACAAGCTCTTGTCACATCTCAAAATTATGTAGTGCACAATTCTGTCAGAATTTGAATCAATGCTAGAGATTGGGGGTGTTATAACTGACTATCTCAGCAACCAATGAATCTTTACCTTCTAAATGCCGTCTCCTAAAAAAAAAAAAAAAAATACAAACTTGTAAAAAAGAGACAGAATAAAGATGTGGTTATGGGAGGCAGCCAACGGAAAACTGAACCAATCAAGGATCAACACAATGTCTTATATTTAGGCACACTCAGCTGGGACATGGGGAAGGAGACTAATTATGGAGGTCAGATGGGTCAGAAGTTAGGAAATTAACCTTAGATTTAGAAGCCTTGCATTCTATTCCCTACTGTGCCACAGACTTTCTAGGTGAAACTGTGGTCAGTTCTTCTTATTTCTGCCTTTAATTCAATTCTCCACATGCAAAACTGAGGATAACAACAGTTGTCCAACACATCGCACTGATGATTTTCATTATTTGAATATTACAGCAGCTTAGAGCATATAGGTTTGGATAAGGGCAAACAGAAGGTCAAAAGTAAGGGATTTTTGAGAAGCTCAACTGCCCCAAGAGGGTAAGCCTCGAAAATAATTATATACATTAAGACAAACTCTGCCTTCAGTGAGTTGCATTTCAGACTGCTCAAATTTATGCTGTAATGTCACCCTGGGTATTTATTCCCTTAAGTCTCCTCCTCTTTGTGCCACCAGAGCCCTAACATGACTTTGGCCCTATTGTTTTACTGCAATAGAGTGGCATTTCATATGTCACCCTTTTAGTTTAAGTCTATAATTTAAAGCAACTATGAAAGTCAAGACTGAGTAAAACCTATGTCCAGAACTTCACAGAAGCCCTGGTAAGGGTGGCACTTTTATTTAAACTAGTCCTATATTATATCAATTACACAGTTTGTGGTATTGTATAGACTTAACTATTGGAGGTTGTTTCTTTTTCTGCAGCCCAGAGTATACAACAGTTTGAGAAGACCTAGTTGATGATTGTATCTGTTTCTGTACGTTAGTCTCATTAAAAAAATTATTTTATAGGCCTTGTTTGTTTTTTTCAACATGAGCTGCTGAGCTGCTGAGGCTGAAACATGTAATGCTGCTATGAATCCAGCATGGCGAGGACAGTTCTAAATTGCATCAAACCATGAGGTTCCTCTTGAAAGAAGACGGGCCATGAAAAGTCATTTCATGGGGAAGATTAACAGCAAAAATTGTGCAGAAGACCAGCTAACAGTTTAATTTATATGCACACCCACAGTCTCTCCCTTTCCTATAGCAAACAGACAGCTCAGCCGTCTGCAGCTTTCTCATGCTTTTTCAGTACCTCTGCATATCACTTATTCACATGGGTATTCCATGGGGTATACGGGAGTAAGAGCAATTAACTAGACAGTATAGCCTAATGGAGTTTTAACCCTTATTATTATGTTCCCCTTATTTGCATCACCTGCTCCAATACCACTTCTTTAAGAGGCATCTGCAAAACTGCACAGCCCTCTTCCCCACTTCTGCAGGTCATGTTCTTGATGTGGCCTCTTAAATGGAACAATTTATCTTCAGGGAAGTGAGTCACACTTCAGTTAATGATGATGCTGAAGCCAGCAGGGGACAATGTAAAGGTTAACATGAATATTTTGCAGCTGATATATTAACAGTATCATTCCGTTTTCCCAGGAAGGGAACGATTGCTCTCCACCAGCTTGGTCCTGCTCTTTATAAACGGCTGTAAAATAAAGAAGATCCAAAGCATAAATTCAACTCAGGCAAGAACTCACTAAACAGTAACCAAAGATAGGAGGAAATTTTCAAAATATTTTTATATTGGTTTCATCAGCTATAAAGGTTGATCTCAATTTTATAGAGTCATCCCTTCATAACACACCCAGTGACTTCCTGAGTACGTCAGCTATAGTTTACAGCTTCTGCATGGCTTTAAGTCCCTCTGATAAAGTCTTAGAGTTACAGACCATTGAAATCCATTAAACTGCTCATCAGTACACTTTAGAGTAGGCTATAAGGACAATGGAAAAGTTCTGAGATTTAGTTGTTCATTAAAAAGCAAGAATAATCAAGCATTGATCAGTGTTACTTCCAAATGTTTTAAAACTGTCTACATACATAACATTTACAGTAGTATAATAGGTGATGTCAAAATGGCATTTGGAACAAATGAAAAATAATATACAGAGTTTAAAAACACCTAATCAAAGATTTGTACTGTATTACTATATAATAGAGATCTAGCAGGTTTCCATTATCTTATGAAGAAACTATCAGTAGGATTTATAAAATAAATTCAATTTTCTTTACTGAATTCATGACTCTTACTATGTAATAGGAGAGTTTGCACTGTAAACAAAAATAAAATACATTCAACTGCACAATACATATTGCAGAAACAAGACTTGCATACCTATGAAAACCTACAAATGAAGAGTCTAATCTAATATTCTGCACACTATTTCATACCTAACACTTTTTTTCACTATTTTTACTCTATATGACAGAACATATATTAAGGGTTTCTGTCAAGATTTTCAGTCTTTTGGGGGGATTTAAAGCAGGACTCCTAATGACTGCTCTAAGGAATGTTTGGGAGGGGTGTCATGGATTTTTCTCTTTGAATATTTGAAAAAAATCAGCTTAGGTCAATAAATTTTCAGACAGATTTCCTTGAGATATCTTTCCTAGAGCATAAGAAAATATTGTTTTCCTTAGCTGTTAGCCTCAACCCCCACTCCAGTAGCAGATCCAGCATGTAGAATCCTGAAGAGAACAAAGGACCCTAGTCAAAGGAGTACAATTGATATATTAGTGACAAAAACTGTAGTTCAGAAAATTAAAGATAAAATATCTCTCCCTTGCACCTACATGCATAAAAAACCCATTTCCATCCAACTTTGCCATCTCAATATACTTTCCTTCCCTAGCTGCTTTTACTTTTACCCTTTTTCTCTTATAGTTTTAAAATAATAACCAGGACAGAAAGACACTCTCTGCTTGTGTTCCATTGCTTCCAGGGTTCACCTGGTGTGATGCATATCTCAGGATCTTGAGTGATAACAAACACTCCACTCAACCCTGTTGAAATAATAGGAACTGACCAAGACCAAAATCATCTCTCTAGTGTCATGGTTTAAGCTCAGCCAGCAACTAAGCCCCACACAGCCGCTTGCTGACTCCCCCCAGGTGGGATGAGAGAATCAGAAGAGTAAGAGAGAAAACTCATGGGTTGAGATAAAGGCAGCAAAAGCTGCTCATTCAAGCAAAGCAAAACAAGGAATTCATTCTCTACTTCCCATCAGCAAGCACGTGTTCAGCCGTCTCCAGGAAAGCAGGGGTCCACCATGTATAACAGTTACTTGGGAAGACAAACGCCAAATGTCCTCCCCTTCCTTCTTCTTCACCCAGATTTATATGCTAAGCATGACAACATATTGTATGTAATATCCTTTTGGTCAGTTGGGGTCATCTGTCCCAGCTGTGTCCTCTGCCAATGTCTTGTGCACCCTCTACTCACTGGGGTGGTGAGAAGCAGAAAAGGGCTTGACTCTGTGTAAGCACTGCTCAGCAATAAGGAAAACATCTCTGTATTATCAACAGTGTTTTCAACACAAATCCAAAATATAGCCCTGTACTAGCCACTATGAAGAAAATTAGTTCTATGCCAGCCAAAACCAGCACACTAGTCAACTCCATATTGATTCTGCCCTCCAAAGATCTTGTGCACAGAACCAAGAGAACGAGGAACTGAAATGCGACAGATTACATGAAATCTAACCCAACTTTATATAAAGGTATGTGGTAGACTGTATCCCAACCCAGGTGAAACACTGATGGTCCCATTAGTATGCTATGTGGGCCGCAAAGGACCAAAACCAAAGCCACTAGTGAGTATAAATTCTTGGGTAATTTTTAAACACGTTGATTCATTTTACTTCTAGCAGTTGATTTTTTGTGCAACTGCTGAAACAGTGTGCCTTGTACTGCAGTATTCACAGCTGTGACGGCAGCCATCCATAGTAGTAACTGCATATAGCATTTCCTACAGCTGAATTGCAGTTGTCCACATTTGACCCTGGCATGAAAGGCACTCATAGACACATAAGCCACCATTTAAACAGCAGATGGATTGGGAGGAGTGGGCAATAATCCCACTCCCAACTTTACCCCTGCCAGAATCTGGCTGTGTCATCTGGCCATTGAAATGGGCTGTGAAGGCTGCCACCAAAGGGGAGAGACAGGTTGTGTGGCTGAGTGGCCCGAAGCGCTGCAATGCAGGGCTGGAAGCCCCTTCCAGAAGCAGTGGTCATTCCCACGGTCTCTCCTTCAATTCTATATGCAACATTAGTTGCCTGGCTAGTTCCCAGAGATTCCCCCTGCTCATCCCAATACAAGCTTACCTGCAAAGGGTCCTTGAAACCATTTCTGAGAAAAAGCAGTATTCTCTCAGCCTATCCTCCTTCTTTTTCATTAGTAAAAGATGGCGGCAGCGGCAGTGGCAGGGCAGGTGGTGGTGGCGGCCTGCGGGGCCCGTGCCACGCTGGGCCGGGCCGTCAGCAGCAGCACCGGTACCGAGGCAGTGCTGCGGGAGCAGCTGCGGCAGCACCAAGTGACAGAGGGACCCCTGGAACACACCGTGGGCCTGGAGGAGGAGGGAGAGGACAAAGAGCGGTGGCAGCAGGAGCAGATGGCAGCCGCTCACCACTTGGTCCTGCGCCTGGTGGGGCTGCTGGGTGCTGGCACCGGTGTGGCACTCATCTACATCTTCGGCAGCAATGTGGTGGACGAGCACAGGACCAAGATCCCTGATGAGTTGGATGATGACCCCATGGGCGTCCAGCAGCACCGCAGGACGTACAAGTACTTCAAGGACCACAGACAGATGATCATCAAGCCCACCAGCCCAAAACTGCTGCCAGGCCCCCTGCATGAACCCTACTACCAGCTCCCCTACACCCTTGTTATCGGGCTCACTGACATCCTGCTGCACCCCGAGTGGTCGCTTGTCACCAGCTGGCACTTCATGAAGCACCTGGGCATTGAGAGCCTCCTCCAACAACTCGCTGCCCTCTACGAGATCGTCATCTTCACCTCCAAAACCGCCATGACCGCCTTCCCCCTCATTGACAGCAAATACCCCCATGTCTTCATCTCCTACCGCCTCTTCTGTGACGCCACCCGCTACATGGACAGGCACCATATCAAGGATATTTCCTGCCTCAACAGAGACCCCACCAAGGTGGTGGTGGTGGATTACTGGAGAGAAGCTTTCTGCCTGCAGCCCTACAATGGGCTGGCACTGCCTTGCTGGGATGGCAGCTCCGACAACAGCGTGCTCTACGACCTCACCACTTTCCTCAAACCATCGCCCTCAGCGGGGTGGAAGACGTCCAGACGGTGCTGGAGAATTACACGCTGGAGGAGGATCCATTGGAGGCTTTTAAACGCCACCAGTCGCAGCTGGAGGAGGAGCAGCAGTGTCTGGCTGAGCTGCCACAGGCGAAGAAGCCGAAGGAGCTTTTTATGGGCGGCCTGACTGGGAGCTTTTGGCTGTGCTCCAAGCAGCAGTGATGTCAGTGTGACATCATCGCCACGGCGCTGTGACTTCATCACAATGGTGATGTGACATCACCGCGGTGCTGGGACATCATCGCGACGGTGCTGTGATGTTTGGGGGGGGGGCGGGGTGGCACACCCCGGCCACCATGGGAGCGGCGGATGATTAATCACTTGGACACAGACAATGAGGTGAGAGGGGCCGATGTGGTCCCGGTGGGTTGGGGGGGGGGGGGGGGAGGGGAAGGAATCTATCCCAGTGGGTGTGAATAAAGGGTGATGTGGAAAAAAAAAAAAAAAAAAAAAAGAGCCAGCAGTGTGCCCAGGTGGCCAAGAAGGCCAATGGCATCCTGGCTTGTGTCAGCAATAGCGTGGCCAGCAGGGACAGGGAAGGGATCTTACCCCTGTACTCGGCACTGGTGAGGCCGCACCTCGATTCCTGTGTTCAGTTTTGGGCCCCTCACTACAAAAAGGACATTGAATGACTCGAGCGTGTCCAGAGAAGGGCAACGAAGCTGGTGCAGGGTCTGGAGCACAGGTCGTAGGAGGAGCGGCTGAGGGAACTGGGGGTGTTTAGTATGGAGAAGAGGAGGCTGAGGAGAGACCTCATTGCACTCTACAGCTCCCTGAAAGGAGGTTGCAGGGAACTGGGGGTGAGTCTCTTTAACCAAGTAGTAAGTGATAGGACAAGAGGTAATGGCCTCAAGTTGCGTCAGGGAAGGTTTAGACTGGATATTAGGAAGCATTTCTTTACAGAACGGGTTGTTAGGTGTTGGAATGGGCTGCCCAGGGAGGTGGTGGGGTCCCCATCCCTGGGGGTGTTTAAGAGTCAGGTCAACATAGCACTGAGGGACATGGTGTAGTTGGGAATTGTCAATGCCAGGTTAATGGTTGGACTAGATGATCTTCAAGGTCCTTTCCAACCTAGTTGATTCTGTGATTCTGTGATCTTAATTAAAAGCGAATGCATCTTCTGGTGTAAACAGGAATCCATCCTAACATTTGTCTGAAGGCACTCATAATCAAATAGCATAAATCATATAGTTAACCTTTTGACATAGTAGTTTTAATTAATATATTTTTAATCTTACATGGCAAGATATATCTGCTAATGAGTGATGACAGAGCCTGGACAAAGAAGTATGGTATTGAGCCTCAGGAATTTTGCATTACATGTGACTGTATACCGACATTTGTGGATTTCAGCAACCAGCTTAAATCCCCATTCAGGAAACATCCCAAGTTGCAATTTCAGTACAAACACATGAGTTGACTATAAACATTCTGAAGTAGCTTTTTGAATCAAAACCTTCACTTCCAGGTAGATTTTATCTCAACCTGGACAATAGGGAGTATTTAATCTAATTGTACTCTCACAAAACCAGAAGGATGATTTAGAAACTCTTTGGGGTTAAAAGATGTCACTGACACCCTAATGATGAGATAGTTTATTTACTAATCTGTTCAGATGAGCTCTTCTTCTTAAACACAGTAAGGAAGATGGAGGAAAAAAGCTTTATTTCCACGTAATGTTAGTGATGTGTTTGATGGTCCAGTTCAGTAGAAGATCAACAGCATCTGAAGATTTCCCCAGAGACCTTCATCACTACTGGTGTAGATCTCATCACATTTATTCAACACTTTTATTGCTCTGGCGCTTTTCACAGATGGCTGTGACACTAGTTTTTCTCCTTGGCTTTTTTTAGCAACTGTACTTTAAAGAAAACAAACTGGACTAACAAATCTTGCTAAGATTCTAACATAAAGTACTAAAAGGATAGAAAAAGTCTCAGTTAAGAGTGAAATGTACCATATGCCCTCCAACAACTATGCATCATGTAGAACCACCTTTGTGACTGTGTTATTGTTCCCAATTGTACTTGGATGTGTGCAGAGATAAAACTTTCACTCCAAGCTGTAAATGTCTTCCTTTTTTTTTTGGTCATTTCTGAAAAATACTTTTTTGGCATAATTTTTTGTGAGAGATTTTATACAGACAAATAAAGCTAGGTAATTAATAGCTTCATAGTCATCCTCTACTATGAACATTTTTAGTTCAAGAACACAAACAAATTTTAATTAAAGGGGGTGAGTTTTTATTCTACTTGCTTTTTATAGGACTTATTAAAGATAAAAGTGATGTATGGAGAGTCACTGTCTTTGAGTGTATGTTATAACCCTTATTTGCATAATAAAAGAGACTATGCATAAGCTTAATAGTAATCATAAATGTATATTAATGAAGACATTTATAGACACATGAAAATGTATATCACATAGGGAAAAAAATCTAAGTTATTAATGTTGACAGATTCAATACAGATGACATTACGTATGTTAATATTATTACAAATCCTTATTGTTATTCATAGGCTTATATAAATATTTTCATTATGAATCATATTCTGTCAGTTCTCATGAGAAAATAAAAATACATGATGGCAATGCATAGTGGCAAAGTGGCATTGTCATGTTTATATTAATGTCAAGTTCAAATTAAAATTAGTTCTAAAATTAGTGACAAAGACATTGTTTCACATTTTAAAATAATAAGCATTCATGTTAATGCTGCTAATAAATTGATATTGAAATAACCAGCTTCAATAACTATAGATTGAATGTGCTTGTTGTCAAAGTAAATGGAAATAGAATCTTTTGAAGTTGTCATTACTGGCCAATGAATAAGCAAAAGGATGTGCAGACTCCTTGCCTATGAATGTGATGGCCCTGATTCTTTTTCTTGATGACATATATTTTGTGTTAGAACTGGTATTTCACTCTAGTTATTTTAATCTTTATGCCACAAAAGCCTGGTTCAAGTCTTGCCGAATGGCATGAATGGCTCTGGGATCCAAACACAGAGTAGTCACTGAGTATCCTAAGGTTCACCAAGCAGCACTTCACCTTCCTTCACCCCAGCTTCAGTTATGGACCACATACAATGTTGAATTATCTTTGGTACAGCCTGCTAGAAGAATCACGATACTTGTTTGCTTGGTTATATTTTCACTCATTTTCTTAAGAAAGCTTTAAAAGATTACTTATCCACATTCTTAATTTAAGGGTTTTATTAACATGATGGCGCAATTGTTTCACAACATGGAGTTGTTTATTGCATATATGGTACAGTCAGCATTTTTGTACTGTTTTAATCACATAACGTAAAGTCCCTGAGAGTTGTTAATCACAGACAGAAGGTTAAGCCTTTTTTTCCTCTCTATTTTATTTTGCTTGAGCCAAAAACATATGGAAAAATCTACACAAGACTCAGGATATTATTGCTTCCCAGACAGAAGTTAAAACAGTTTTAATACACCATAACATATAGTGAGCACCATTCATGAGAATTAGTGTTTGGATTGAATTATGTTGCTACTCTGAAGAGGATTTAAGAAACCTTAATAGTCAGTCCTTTGGGAAACACAGTAGCTGCACATAGAGAGTTTCATTTTGAAGAAGCTGAGTTGTATATGGATTCTTATGGACACATTTAACATATTTTCTATAGTGAGCAACACATGTAAATGGACACCTGTGTACACAAAGGTCTTTGAACATATATAAGAAACCATCACTTCATTTAATCACTTAATTTTCATGTTTACTTGCCATATATGCTTCACAATTTAGGTAGAATTTTTCATATTAGTCTACCAATAAGTCTTGTCATTATTTTTTTCTTTTTTAATATTTGGGCTTAACTAAGGATATAAAAATTCATACAATGAGAAACTGTGCACAGGGTGTATGTATTAAAATTTACTTCTATCATTTTTTTCTATTCCCTGACAGGTTACCCTTCATTCAAACTATGCATTACTAGTGTCAGACTGGCCCTGATAAAAGCAGAAAAACTTATATAGATGGAGCAACCTTCCACAGTTGTTATCCCACTTGGGAAGACAAATCCCACTGTCATTCACACTAATACAGACTCACTAGATTAGTAACACTGCGTTGAACTGAGTTATTCTGCAGTCACCCTGATCAAAACCCGATTTAATCTATATAGGGAATGTTATTTCAAAATGAAGGTTAACTAATAGTCTGCACTAGTACCTGTATACAGATTCCATAGGCAGCATGTATGCAGAAAAAATTGTGAAAGATGACAAACCCAAGAGAATTTAACTTTAAACTAAGGAAATTCAAAATGAGAAAGAAATATTACATCAAATCCACCCAATCAGAACTGATAATTCTGTCTGCAAAGCCCTAATCTTGTTTCCTGTTCAGGAAAATATGATCTCAGTAACGCATAGGACACTATTTCAGACAAATACTTTAATGGTGTGATTAGTTTTAATAATGTAAATTATCCCATTAAAATCTATTTACCAAATCAGGGAGTAAAATAGCTCAGAGAGCTGCATCCTTCAGTCTCTTTTAGTAAAACACTCTTTTTTAGCCTAGAAGTACAGAAATTTGAATGGATGTCTTGGCAGAAAAGTAAAAGAGAACTGAATGTTTGAGAGCTGAATTTTTCCACTTAGTGTGCAGCATTAAAATCAAGGGCTTTCCTTTAGATATATTTTCAGGCTGTCTTGTGTATGGATAGTTTTCACATAAATCAGTGATGGTTCTACACTTGGATCATCTCTTTCTGATACTATCAAAACTGAATAAAAAGACATCGTTCACTCCCCTCCTTTTTCTGCCCTCCCGCCTTTCATTTGGGAAGGATGAGAAACCATGTCTAACCCAAGGAAAGGAATGAAACACAGACAGCTACATAGCAATCTGCAGCTTAAGCCTGGCATGAGATCAGCCTCTAAAGTGCTTCCTTTCAGAGAAGCAGCTTACCTACCTTCCATAAGTATGTGAAAGTCTGTTTCTTTTCTACGTTTTGTCAACACTTGTTTATCTCATCCTACGAAATCTCCTTGAATTGAGTTGCGTGTCTGCAAAATGAATCCAAGGCTCAAACAAGCTATTGACATTCTCTGCCCCCACCCAAGAAAAGTTTCTTTTTTCTGTTGGCAATGATCCATGACATTTAAATTCTGTCTTCCACAACAGGCTTATAGAAAACTAAAGAAAGAACTACAGTGCCACTGAAGGAAACATAACTTTATCATTCTCATTGAAACCAACTGGCAAAGCCAGTAAGGATAATGTGAATTTTCTTTACTAGCTTACTTCTTGACTTTTTACATGACTGACTTTCTGACACACTGTAGTGTGTCATTTTCAAGATTTTAGTATGGATTGCCACAATAACAATAATCTCCATGATGGAGAAAGAATAAGGGCCTTGAGGCTACATCTGAGTTTGTTAAGAATCAGTTTGAAACCCATTTTAACAAGGCCAGCAGCTCCTGTTTTATATGGAAGTGAAAAAGGTAACAAACTCCCCCAATTAATCCAGGTTCTGAGCTGGCTTCTTCCTGGCCATGTTTATGTCACCGCTGATCTGGAGGGACTCCAAACTGGACAGTCTGACTGTCTCCTGTATTTCTTCTCACCAAATTTTAATGTCAACTCAAGGCAAAGCTTTTCTTTGATGTGTGGCTTTAAGAAAGCAGCATTACCAGAAACGTCATCTCTGGGGTCTACAGATATTCAAGCTGTAGGGAAAGTAAGTCCAGACTCCTGGAAAATGCATTTCCTTGAAGAGATGTCCCATTCAATGTCACTTGATAAAGCTCCTGTGATTTCATGGCAGAACTCTGAGCACTTAGGACTACTTCCCACTGACCTTTAACTCACACTTCACATTCTATATTTTTCCTTTTATTCCTGATTACAAGGAAATTAACTCATGCAATCATTTACAGACCTGATGAGGAACATATAACAACATGTTTCCCTCTTTCCTGCAACTCACTATTCCCCTCCCTCTTATAACTGAAAGTGATTCATAGAATAATAATAATGAGAATGAGAAAGACATGCTAAATGCATTCTTGTAACTACTAGTGCATGATTGCTCTCTGCCATATGCGCTCCGGTGTTTTCCCCAAGCTTGCTGTAAAAATGATGGCATTCTCATGCAGAAGATACTTCTAGTAAAAAAATACACTGGTTTTATATGAAGCCTGTATTTATTTAACCATAATGTCACTCTAAGTCTGGATCATTTCCTCACCCTGTTTCACAATTATATTTGTTGTATATCAGCTGATCCATTTCCACATTTGCTGTTTGGCTAAGTAAAATGTAGGGACCTTTTAATTGTTCCCCATCTTTAACTCCCTCCTTCCATTGAACTGAAGGCAATAGTCCAGGTGTGATCTGACCAGAGAGCTACAACAACAATGCTACTGTGCAGAATTATTGTTCCGTTGGCTTACTGCACAAGATCAGATTGTTTTTGTTGCCACTGCAATGCATTGCTAACTCCTACTTAGCTGTTTGCATGCCTTCAGCTCCAGATCTCTTTCAGTATGAGGCATCTCACATCCTTCCATCTCCTGGAGTATCTGGGCTTTGGAAGAATTTTGGTTCTGCTCTCTAAACAAATTGTATTTTACTGCCTGGACATGTGTCAGAGTATCCCCTGACAGAAAAAAATCTTTTACTTGGTACATCTAGGGACGTAAAAATAGTAATATTTTCTCTGGCCAGTTCTGCTGTGGTGAGATTTACTTGCTTTCTCATCATTTTGCAGAAGGAGAAAACTGTTAGATTCCATATCACACAGACTCAACAATCCAAAGAAGACACACGTAGCCTAGTTAGTACTCATTAGCTTCTTATACATACATGCATTTATTAGCACTTAAAGATGCTTGCTATCATAGAGGACCTCGTGTAAGTTTAGGCAGCATTAACTGTCCACCTTCCAAACTCTTTTTACTTTCCAAATATCTAAAGAGTTTTCAGGAGTGCAAAGAAAAGGAAGAATTGTAACAAGAAACTTGCTGACCCCTTTCTAAATGTCATGCAAGTGATTCTGAACATAGACAAATCTCTTTTCTCTTGGTTCCTATGGAAACATCCACCTCTGCTCTCCTTTATCACCATATAGTTTATTTCTCATGTCTCTAGATATTTTCTTTCTCTGCTTCCCAAAATGTTTGAATTGAATATACTTTCCATATTTACTCCTTATGTGATTTGACAATTTCCATATCATTGATGGAAGCATCCAGCAAGATTTCAAGAGAATCTTTCCCCCACCCCTTGGCAAAATCTCCATAACTTCACTAGGGGAAAGGGTGGACTGTCAGGATTTCTGCAAAAACCTGTTCCTATTTTAGATCTGCTTCCTCCATAGAGGCTACAGATGTTCACCACTGAGACAGGTAGAACGGGTGGCTGCAGATTATATGCAGGCTTTCTTCAGCATTAAAATCACACATTCGCCTGTAAAATTAATCATGGTAATAACTGTAAGCATCTATTTATGTGTAGGCAGAAATGTGAAATACAGGTTGGGCAGGTAATTTTCAAACTTTTTATTCTTTTTCTAGAGTAAAATGATACCTGTGATAGATTCAGTGCATTAAAACTAATTGTGACTTTAGAAAAAGCATAATATCAGAAAAAAACATTAGACTATGAGTGATACTACCTTCAATCCATGAATAGATCATTTCAGTCTTGCTGCATTTCTTAATAAAGAAAAAGGAAGGGGACATGGGAAGAAAGGTGTTATTTTCTGAATGTCTAAGACCATGGTCTGGAAAAATATTGTGCTGTATCTAGGGGAGTGAGTTTTTACATCACCCAGTGAAGAGCAAACTTTTATCTGAATGCAAGATCAATGGTTCTTCACATCTTTAGTTATAACACTACTTCTATCTTCCCAAAAAGGGAGCTGTTTTTAACAAGGATTATATCAACAATGAAAATTACAGTGTGATCTCATTAATAATTTTATCAGCAAAATTGGGGTGCAACAATCTCTGGGAGCAAATAGGAGTGTACACCTGTGGATGAAGAGAAGGAAGAAATGTTTTAAATCACTTCTAATACCAAAGCCAGTTCTAACACCAAGACATGAAATTACCACTAAACAGCAGTGATGGGACTACATATTGAAGTGCAATAAGAAAGCAAGCTAAAGAGCAAGCACTGGGCATATTTCTAAAAAAGGAAGGCCCGAGTAACCTTCAACTACCAGGGGTTTTTTGCACTCTTTGCATTCTCACTAGGTGATGCACAAAGATAGTAACTTTTATCATTTTAAAACATGAAAGAATTTCAGACAGGACTTGCATTTGGGGGCATGTAAGTCTCAAGGTTGTCTTTTTGCCAATCTGCTGTAACATTATTGTACTCCGGGTGCACTGCTGACAGTCACTGTTTTGCAAAAATGATGTAAAATAGGGAACAGGAGTAAGCAGTTTCACTTCGTGAACAAAAAATGTCAACTTAGCTGTTATCTTATGGCCTAAGTGATTAGCAGAAATACACAATAATTTCTGAAGCTGTTTACTGTCTCACAGAGGCAGCCAAATTTCCAAGCTATCTGAAATCTTTTGTTTCCAATTTTCGGGGTTGTTCGCTTATATTTAAGAGGATACTTCAATCTCTCACAATGATTGTGTTGCCAAATTTTTGTGTGCTGTTGTTTTATTTTCTAACTCACTTCCCTTTAAGAAATGTTCTCTTTTATCATGGGTATGAAGTGATCAGGCACTTTTCAGCACAAAGAAGCCACCAATCAAGCATTTGTTGTATAATTTAAACATGTGGCAAGGGAGAGACTATGGTATAATTCCATTGTGTTGTTCACCCGGCATACCCAGATAAAGTCCCTAAAGGCTCTGTAAGTGTACAGAAAAAAAGTTGTTCTTTCCATCTTTCTCTTTCTCTTACTCCCTCATTACACACTGGGCCTTAATCCAAAATATTGGAGGTCAGTCTGAGGGGGTTTTTTATAATTTAATCCTTAAAATCCAAGATCTACACTTGTTTTCTCTTCACCTAAAAAGAACCCCAAAACCCAAAAAAAACCCCACAATATTTCTTTCTGTTGCAGACTTATTTTTTTTTATTCTAAAGAGGAGGTTGGATTCTCAACTCCGTTGGGAATTGCATTTTCTTTTCTTTCTTCCAAAGGTGGCTGGCTTTCAGAAGGCCTTTAATTATCTAATATAAAATTGCTCAATCTGACTTTTCCAATGTCTCATATAAAGCAGAATGCTTAAATCTGCCCCCTCTGATGGACTGCAGTTAAAGTGATATTTAATTTTCTAATTCAGAGATAATTTATTATGATAAATAAATTACTTTATTATGGTAGTGAATTACATCAGTAATTGCTGTTATATTACCTTCAGGACTCGTTAAAAATATATGTTTCTGTTGTAATAACGATTTTGCACTAATGTATCTTAGTACCGTGCTTTTTAAAAATATATGCTATGATTGTAATAAAATTACTGCGTTTATATATTATCTTTCACCAATGAAGATACTAGAACATTTAAAATATATACCTGTGATGTGATACAAAGACTATGCAGAGAACTTTAGCAGGAGAAAAAAGGTTTAACTTTTTGGGGGTGGACATGGAACAAACTCCAGTAGAAGCACTCTGACCTCCTTTTTTATGAAATTAGATCCAAACACCAACTGTCTTCCATGAAAAGACTATTTGGAAATTGCATCATCAAACATTAAAGAGAAGCTTTATCTAGGGATACCACAGGAACTGTGTATGAATATTCCATATTCCAGGATTTCTCAAACTATGGTCCCTGGAAACCATAGGTCAAAAGTATCACCCTTCTTTGGAGACCACACGTTTTTCCTGTTTGTTCATAGCAGGGGTATGATGAAATGGGCAAAAAGTCAAACTCTAAAAATGGTACGCTATAGAAAGGGCATGAATTTGCTGTATATATTTACATGATAGTAAAATGAAAAAGAGATATCACCCTGCAGAATGCATCTCCTGCAAATGTGCACCTCACTTATGATTTTTACACTGAACCAGATGCAGCTGTGAGAAGAAGGAAGAAATTACTTCTCCAACTTCTGAGCTTTTATGGGAAAAGTCTTTAACAGATAGCGTACTACATTTTGCTTCAGTAATGATAGAAGCAGAACCCATGTGCAGGTTTTGCACCAAAGTGCTACAGTGGTATTTGTTTCAGACTTAAATGTGCTTTCTACTGGCTTTGATTGACAACCGAAGTCAAATATGCCTAAGCCTTTGGTTCCCCAAGGGCCTGACCAAAAACTTTGATATATCTGTTACACAGCATGACGCCCGTTTTAAAGAACCTGTCCCCATAAGTATCATCCAAAATCCAGACCTATGAGCTGTGTTCCCTATATAATATGAGAGAAACAAGTGCCTTAGAGGTACGATTCAAAAGCTCATACCCTCAACTTAGGAAGGAATCAGCCAGTCAAACAGACAAATCCAAAGGGGTAAACTCCTACTTTTCTTCCACATTGATGCCTTTGCGCCAGGACTGTCCATAACACAAGGAGATTCACACTTGCATTCCTCACCTCCTAATACTTTTTCTGAGCATCAGTTTGTGGGGTACTACATGAGGATTCTGTCTGGGGCCAATCAGTTTTCATGTGGACAATAACGTGACATCTTCATGACATACAATGGAGTAGTTGCTTAACTGCTTTAGCCAAACAGAGAACCAGGAATGAGGTGATTTCCGCAAAAGAGTGCTTGGGGCTTATGCTGGACCTGCAAGGCCAGATATTTTTCCGTATGCAGTCTAAGATCTGGAAGTCTTTTGGAAGTAATCCACTCACCTGCAGGGAGTCAGATGAATATCTTGGTATTTTATCAGACACCTCTTGACCAGCGGACTGAACTGGAGAAGTGGCAGAGGCCATGCTTTTAGCTTTGCAGAGAGTGCCTATATAGGTTTGGGAGCTGAGCTGGAGGGCATTCTAGCAGCATTCTCAAAGCTACAATAAAAGTTAAGCAGCAGCAATAATGAGCAGGACACACCTGTGCACTGATAGCAAGCTAACTGTGAGATTTTCAGTGACCATGTGCAGTGGCTAGGCCATGTTTCCAGTCACCAAAAGGGAAGAAAAAGCACTCTACAAGTCTTGCTCTGCTGTTGAACAGTTCCCAAGGAACTGAGACTGCAGACTGCTGCTTCCTTACCAATTACATTCAGGAGTGTTCCCCAATTTCCATCTTAAAAGGCAGCTGTCGGTTCCTATTGCAAATTCTCCCCTTCCATAACTTTGCAGCTAATGGACTGATTTCTGAACTGACCTGGAGTTTGCTTAACCATAATAAGAATGTTTGTTCACAAGAGAATGTTAGGCCACCTCTAACTCAGCTGATAAAGTCACTCCCTTCGCAATGACAGAAACATCAATATGTACAGAAAGTAAGGATAGGTTTTAGCGTTACTGAACCATTAGCCTTGGATGCTTGATTTTGATAATAAGAAAATGGCTGTTTCTTTAACACTGTTAATGATCTTAGTGGAGAAAGGTATTCAACATGATTGCATTGCCAGCAAGAATATTGACATAACAAGGCTTTCTGGCTTTATAACCTATATTCACTAGCTGCTAGCCTGCTGAAAATTACCTGTTTAGCGGTACTTAGTGGTAACTGATTTTCAATGCAAACATTTATTGCACTTGTTAGTTTCAATATCTTTCCTATTTGCTTTTAGTAGTGGTGATGGTTTTCTTTGTTCAGCTCTTTTGCTATCTTTCATTTCAAAACTTGAGAATTACCAGACCAAGGAGTCTGAGGTTAAAAAGGATTATGACCAGTTCTCAAATACCTCTACCTTTCTCATATTGCCAAATTAAAAGGCCTCACCTAGAAGCTGATGGTCTAAAAGAGAGAAAATAAACTATTAGTGCTCCAGATTCAGTTATGGAAAGGTTGGGGTTTCTTCCTTCAAAAAAATTCAAATCATTTAAATCATTTAGTAAGAAAGAGGTTTAGCTTTGAATTAATAAGTATTTGTTATGACTGGAATTTATAGAATCAGACCAGTGGAGGAAGAAATATGTTAGCAATATAGATTTGAACAGTTTAACGACCATAAAAAATTCCTTTACACTATTTACTTAAATAATCCATGGGCTAAAAAGCTAAATATTTGTACAGAAATGGAAAAGGAGAAAAATGAAGTTTGCCAAAGTAATATCTGAGTGGGAAACTGTGATTCCTAAATTATGATTTTCAAGTACCATGTGCCACTGAGCATCAGCACGCACACAGTGTTGCTTTCCAGCAGGTCTTACAGAAGATATCTTTACAGGAGCTCTTTACTACAGCCAGTCTTCTGAAGAAGAATTTTAAGGGAAGCAGCTCCCATTCATTTTTCATTCCTTGGGTTTTCTAATAGGTAGCAGTTTCATGATATGGATATTTGTCTATTAGGAACCCTATGGAAATTACCATATATATACCTTTCACATATAACACATAGTTCAAGGCACAGATTTATTTCCTGGCCTTTCTGATAGTTAAAATGTGCTACAGCATAAGATGAAGTTTTAATGAGATAGAACTGTACTCAAATGTTCTCTATGAAATACCCTTCTCTTCTTGTTCTGTGTAGTTAGGGTTAACTTTGAATTCTCTGCAAGGTCAAGTATTTCTCATCAAATTTGGAGAAGACAATGACAGGCGCTATTAGGCATATTATTGATATTATTCTCTTGTTTGAACCTGACTGATTTTCTGGGGATGATTTTTTCCCCAGAATTTTTTAAATGTTGACATGTAAAAACAAAAAGTAGACAGATCTTTCTTAAGCTGCCATAGATATAATTTCCAGCTACATCAAGGACACCTAAAGCATATTCTGTAAAATATTCTAGGTATAAAATACCTTAAGGATTTTGGTTTTATGATTAACATTCTGAGCTGGTTCACTAACTGGTAAAGTAGTTGATGGTTGATTTGAAAAGCAACTCCAGCACATGTTGTTGTAAATGTCAATGTCACTGAATGACACCAGAGTATGAAGGGGCATCCAGTTTCTGCTTTATAAATAAATAAACTCCACTGACACTGTAGGAAAGAAGTACTGGAATAAATTCACCCTTCCCAGTACCCCTCCTCTGTCATATATACCCTGATCCATTTCTGTGAAACCACAAGACCAGGCTATTCAAAATGGAAAATTTCCATCAGTTGTGATTCTAAATGGCTTAGATGTTCTCAAAAAATTCTGCTGCAAGTCTTGTCTCATTTTAAAACTAAAATTAAAACACTCTGTCTGAAGAAGATGTCTCCTTCACTGACATGAAGGCCATTAGGCCATTATACCACTAATTAGGCATCTCTGGCCTGAAAAATATACCTCCACAGAAAAAAAAGACAGGTCTTACAATCTGTTGCACCTTATGAAAACTTTGTATTTCCCTAATTTTGCAAAATAATGGACATTCTTATTTTAAAAAAAGCCTTTGGCAATGCAGAAAAACTAAACTAGAGACCAGAATCTCAACTATTGTAAAGCTATTTAGCTCCATCAAATTCCAAGTAGCTAGCCAATGTACACCAACTATGGATCCAGTAAAGCTGTATGTTAATCCTCATTCTATTTACTGAAATGAAAGGATGAAGATGTTACATAGCCAGACTGTTCTTACCTACCATTGTCAAAATCATATTGATGTTGGCAATAACAGTCTGACCAACCAGCTTAACAAAGAGGAGAGATTTGTGTAAGCCAAGTACATGCGTGCCTTCCAGGCCTGTCTCAGAGAAGGTGGCAATTTCCTCTTGCCCTTTTTCAGTATTCTTTAGACATAGCTTTATGAAAAGTTATAATATTCCCAGAGACATAGAAAAGATCCAGCTAGTCTTACTCAGAACTGAAAGCTTTAAAGGTTAGTCTTGAGGGACATTATTACACTGCAGGTCAGTAATGCCTAGTAACCTTTGCCATGTCTCCTGAGGGTGAACACACATTTTATGATACCCCATTCTGCTACAGATTAAAGTCTTTGGAAAGGCTGGTTTAAGGTTAGAAACTGTATGGAAAAATCCCCAGAGGACACTCTGTAAGGGGACTGAGCACATGTGGAACAGCAGCACATTTGCCTCCCCTGCCCCTCGCTCTGATATCACTCTGTCTTCGAAGGTAAGGTACTAAGGGGATTCTTGACTCTAACAGAAGTTGATAAAATATTTTAGATCCATGCTTCCCAGACCAGATATTTTAAAGGGAAGGATTTGAGACTAAGCTGCTGATGAACACTAGCTTTCAAAGCATGTGAAAGAAGAGAGTGGGTGAGGGGTTTGTTTGGGGTGGGGACATTGGTTTAGGGGTTTGGTTGTGGGGGTTTTTTAAGATGTATTCAATTTAAGATTGGCTGTGCTCTTCTCCACTTACAAGTTGAAGTTTCTGCTCATTTCTTTTTGCAATTTCTCAGCTAAGCATAAAAACTGCTCCAGGAAATGTTCAGTGAAGAATCATTTCAATTTTGTAATGCATTTGTTTCAACAATCACCATGGCACTTATCTTAACCTTCTGAATTAGGACAAGCATACTAGATTATGCTTCAGTGGCAGGCGATAGTGTGATAAACTCAGTTTTTAAGTTACAGTCTATCAGATTATAGTAGTGAGATTAAACTTTACCGTTTGACTTATTTGAACAATCATAGCTAAAGTAAACACTTGAAATCCAGAATTTACTGCCATAGTGTTTTGCTCTTGTTTTCCTCCTTTACTTACTGTGCATTTTGGCAAATCAAGAAGTCACATTCTTTTTTTCAGTTAAAAATTATTATATGATGTTGAAAATTAGAAATGAGTTTTAAATAAAAAGGAACGAAAATATTCGCCTTCCCTCAGAAATCCATAGAAAATCAAGGTATTTAAATTAACATCCTCTGCCTTCTACTTATAGCAAAAGACTGGATGTAAAATTAAGCTCCATATGTAGGCTGCATTTCTTAAATTCTAGAATGTTTGGATCATCGGTCCATTGTCACTGATATAAACCGGAAAAATTAGCAGAGAAAATCATATCTTCAGCTGACATAAAATAAACTGCATTCAGCTGAAGTCTGTTGTTCTGCACTGATCTGAACAAGTTACAAATCTGGTCCTTTAATGCGTAGGAGGAAAAGTTGAATAGTGCAAGAAGTTCATATTGCAACAAACCTTTCTGATTTGGCTGTGAGAAATCTGTTTCAGAACCAGCTCTGCCTCCAACTTTCTGGTTTAGGCCCAAAAGCTAACAATGCAGCTCATTGCACTCTCAAAGTAAAGGGTTTAAAAATAATCACTTTAAAGGAGCACTACTGCCATGTTTTTTTGCTTTTGCTTTCTTTTTGTTTTTATCTCTCCTATATCCCCTGCCTAAAGGTTGACTTTCAAATTTGGAAGAGGTCCAAAATCCAATCTCTCTTTGTTTATCTCTGTATTTGAAACTTCCATTTCTTTCTTTGTGAAAGTGTAGTTTTTGTGCTTTCTCTAGAATCAAGAGAAATCCTTGTCAGCCTTGTAGAAATCAACACAATGAGGAGCATCGGTGGAAAACACGCACAGTAGAAGCAAAGACATATTGATGTAGTGTTGTGTTTTCTTTTCCAACTTTCAAGGACTAACAATTTGATAAAAACATGTGTATTTTCTATTAGGATTAATTACTCTCATAAAACCATTTTTAGGCTCACACAGACACATTCTGATTTTTCAGGCCACTAAGCATTGAACTGAGGGGAGAGGCTCTCAGGAGGAGGACAGCAGTGGGGGACCCTCCTGAAAGCATCAAAAACCCGCAGCAAAAACACAATATGTGAAGGCAGAAGCCCAGGGAAGAGGGAGAGCCTCAAATCGCCTCCCCCCTGAGCGGTAAGAGTGAGCTGCTGCTGATGAGGGTAGCGGGGACTCAGAGTGGGTGGAGACTGGAGTGACGACACCCCACGCCCCTCACAGACAAGAGCAGCCCCCAGGGAGCGCGAGCTATCAGGGTGGGCAAACAGTGCATGGCACGTCAGAAGGGTTCGCACAGACAGGGCACAGTCCCTCTCCGGGGTCTAGAACTTATCTGAGCTCATTCCATCTTACCGTCCTCCACAAATAGACTGAACCATGGTCTCCACTCGCGTCAAAACCACCACCAGAAAGAATGTGGCAACCCAAATGGAGGTGCCATGCAAACATGCAGCGGTCCAGGTCCCAGGCTGCAAGGAGTGCATGGACCTGTCAATGCAGTTCGAGGGCAGCAGTGACAACACGTGTGTGTGCTGCAATCAACTGGATGACCTGCTCAGCTTGGTGGCAGAAGTCAAAGAAGAGGTCGAGAGATTAAGAAGTATTAGGGAGTGTGAAAGGGAAATTGATTGGTGGAGTAGTACCTTGGCACCCTGAAGCAACAGGAGCACATGGAGGCTCCAAACAGGGCAGGTAATCCCTCATCCTCTTGCTACCAGGCAGAAGGAGGGGATTTAAGAGACAGGAGAGGCTGGAAACAGGTCCCTGCTCAGGGAGGCAGGAAAATCCTCTCCTGAACTCCCTTACTCTCCATGGTGCCCCTTCACAATAGATTCAGGGCCCTGGAACTTTTGAATGGAGAAGGAGGAAGAAAACGGGACAAATGAGAAAGACCAAGGTCCACCAAGGCCGGGTCATTCTAGACCAGGTATTAAAACCAGTTCTGAAAAGAACAACAGAAGACTCATTGTAGTGGGTGACTCCATTCCAAGGGGTGCTGAAGGCCCCATATGCAGACTGGACCCGCTTCATAGGGAAGTCTGCTGCCTCCCTGGGGCCCTCGTCAAGGACCTCACGGCAAAACTCCACGCTCTAGTGAGACTCAATGACTACTACCCTCTCCTGTTTTTTCAGGTAGGTAGTGACAACATTACTAGAAGTTCTAAAGCAACGAACAGAGATTTCAGGTCCTTGGGGAAACTGATAAAGGGGTTGGGGGCACAAATTGTGTTCTCCTCCATCCCTTCAGTTGTGGGGATGGATGAAGAAGAATACCAGAGAACTCAGCAGATGAACTGGTGGCTCCAAGACTGGTGTTACTGTCAGGGCTTTGGATTTTTCAATCGTGGGTTGGTATATAGGGCACCAGACCTTTTGGCATTAGATGGAATGCACCTGTCCCAGAGGGGGAAGAGAATCTTAGGGCAGGAGTTAGCTGGGCTCATTAACAGAGCTTTAAACTAGATTTGAAGGGGGAAGGGGGCAAAACATCGGCCCGTCTGAAGTGCATGTATACCAATGCATACAGCATGGGTAACAAACAGGAGGAGCTTGAAGCTGTGATGAAACAGGAAAATTATGATGTAGTGGCTATTACAGAAACATGGTGAGATATCTCCCATGACTGGAGTGTGCCAGTTGATGGCTACAAGCTCTTTAGGAGGGATAGACAAGGAAGGAGAGGTGGTGGGATGGCGCTGTATGTTAGAGACTGTAATGATTGCTTTGAGGACAAGTGTAGTGAAGTCAGGGTAGAGTGTCTTTGCGTTAGAATCAGGGGGAAGGACAACAGGGTAAATGTTAGTAGGAGTCTACTATAGACCACCCACCCAGGACAGAGGTAGATGAAATATTCTATAGGCATTTGGGGGAAATCCCACGATCGCTTGCCCTTGTTCTTGTGGGTGACTTTACCTTCCTAGACATCTGCTGGAAATACAACACAGCAGAGCGGGACCAGTCCTGGAGATTCCTGGAATGTGTGGAAGACAACTTCCTGACACAGCTAGTGAGATAACTAACCAGAGAAGGTGCCCTGCTGGATCTCCTCTTTGCAAACAGAGAAGGACTGGTGGATGATGTGGCAGTTGGAGGACGACTAGGGAGCAGCAATCACAAAATAATAGTGTTCTCTATTCTTAGAGAGGCCAGGAGAGGGCTAAGCAGGACTGACATCCTGGACTTCAAATGGGCTGACTTTCTCTTGTTTAGGCACCTGCTTGAAAGGATCCCTTGGGAGACAGTCTTGAAGGGTATAGGAGTCAGGAAGGCTGGACACTCTTTAAGAAGAAAGTCTTAATGGCACAGGAGCAGGCTGTGCCCAGGTGCTGTAAGAGAAGCCGGCGACAGGGAAGACCACCCTGGCTGAACAGGGAGCTCTGGCTGTAACTCAGGGAGAAAAGGAGAGTTTACAGCCTTTGGAAGAAGGGGCTAGGCACTCACAGTGATTACAGAGAGGCTGTGAGGCTATGCAGGTTAAATCAGGAGGGCTAAAGCCCAGCTAGAAATTAATTTGGCCACAGCAATAAAGGACAAGAAGAAATGTTTCTCTGTCAGTAGCAAAAGAAAGACCAGGGAAAACCTCCATCCCCTGCTAGAGGCAGGAGGAAACATGGTAACAGCGATGAGGAGAAGGCTGAGGTGCTTAATGCCTTCTTCGCCTCAGTCTTTATTAACAAAACTAATTGTATTGAGGGAATCCAGCCTCCTCAGCCAGAAGACAGAGACTGGGAGAATGATCCCTCCACAACCCAGGAGTCAGTCAGTTACCTGCTGCATCACACAGAAACACACAAGTCTATGGGACCAGATGGGATACACCCGAGGGTGCTGAAGGAGCTGGCTGGGGTGCTCGCCAAGCCACTTTCCATCATTTACCAGCAGTCCTGGCTGACCGGGGAGGTCCTGACAGATTGGAAATCAGCCAGTGTGACGCCCATCTATAAGAAGGGTCGAAAGGATGATCTGGGAAATTACAGGCCTGTCAGCTTGACTTCAATGCCCGGGAAGCTGATGGAGCAGCTCATCCTGAGTGCCATCATACAACACATGTGGGAAAATCAAATGATCAGGCCCAGTCAGCATGGGTTTATGAAAGGCAGGTCCTGCTTGACAAAACTGATCTCCTTCTATGACAGGGCGACCTGCTATTGGGTGAGGGAAAGGCTGTGGATGTTGTTTACCTTGATTTTAGCAAGGCCTTTGACACCATTTCCCACAGCATTCTCCTGGTGAAACTGGCTGGATGGTCGGGCCCAAAGAGTTGTGGTGAACAGAGTTAAATCCAGTTGGCGGCCGGTCACGAGTGGTGTCCCCCAGGGCTCGGTTTTGGGGCCACTCCTGTTGAACATCTTTACTGGGATCGAGGGCACCCTCAGTCAGTTTGCAGATGACACCCAGTTGGATGGGAGTGTTGATCTGCTCGAGGGCAGGGAGGCTCTGCAGAGAGACCTGGACAGGCTGGAGCCATGGGCTGAGGCCAACTGGAGGAGTTTCAATAAGGGGAAATGCCGGTGGCTGCCCTTGGGCCACAACAACCCCCAGCAGCGCTACAGGCTTGGGGAGGAGTGGCTGGAGAGCTGCCAGTCAGAGAGGGACCTGGGGGTGCTGATTGACAGCCAGCTGAACAGGAGCCAGCAGTGTGCCCAGGTGGCCAAGAAGGCCAATGGCATCCTGGCTTGTGTCAGCAATAGCGTGGCCAGCAGGGACAGGGAAGGGATCTTACCCCTGTACTCGGCACTGGTGAGGCCGCACCTCAATTCCTGTGTTCAGTTTTGGGCCCCTCACTACAAAAAGGACATTGAATGACTCGAGCGTGTCCAGAGAAGGGCAACGAAGCTGGTGCAGGGTCTGGAGCACAGGTCGTACGAGGAGCGGCTGAGGGAACTGGGGGTGTTTAGTCTGGAGGAGGCTGAGGGGAGACTTCATCGCCCTCTACAGCTACCTGAAAGGAGACTGCAGAGAGCTGGGGATGAGCCTCAAGTAGTAAGTGATAGGACAAGAGGTAATGGCCTCAAGTTGTGCCAGGGAAGGTTTAGACTGGATATTAGGAAGCATTTCTTTACAGAACGGGTTGTTGGGTGTTGGAATGGGCTGCCCAGGGAGGTGGTGGAGTCCCCATCTCTGGAGGTGTTTAAGAGTCAGGTCGACATTGTGCTGAGGGATCTGGTGTAGTTGGGAACTGTCAGTGTTAGGTTAATGGTTGGACTGGATAATCTTCAAGGTCCTTTCCAACCTAATTGATTCTGTGATTCTGTGAACCACGATTATCACCTCTCAAGTGCCAAGTGCATGTCACCTAATTGGCTCTTCTCCACACACCCCTGGGTGTAGGGGTACACACCTCATCCTGCTCTTTGCCAAACACTACCTTGCTCTTCACATCACCTACCAGTTGCAGATGAGTTCTGACATCTACAAGCCCCATCTTCAAAACAGTCACTCTGTGTGGGTCATTCCCGAGGTGCAGCCTGACACCACAGCCACTGCAGGTAGATCTCACAACTCAGAAAAGAAGAAACTCAAGTTTCTTCTTTAATGGCTCAGTGGGTCATAAGTAGGCCCAGCACTTCAGAAAAGCAGGCCACTTATTTAATCACCTAAATGTGGGTTTAGGTTCCTATTGTTGAGAATCTAGGCTGCAGCATATGGGCCATTTTCACTGGGACACCCTGGCCAGTTTTTCATTGCTCTAGCAAACAAAGCAGCTGTAAATCTGGCTGGGTTTATGGCTGTTTTGCCTTACTAGAGCAGCAGAAAACAACCAGAGAACAGTAGTGAACCTGTCCATATATATCAAATGCCTTGACATTGTCCTTTTTAACTGTCAGATTTTTCAGAGAAATAAATCTGTACCTTTTAATGTCTTGCTGTATAATGGACAAGGACAACTAAAGAGCAGTTTTCTCTGTTTTCTTGGCCTTTCCACTGCTGAACTCTTAACTTTTCTAGCAAGAAATTCTTTTCCCTTCATTTAAACAGAGCTACCCGTCTTGAACTTCTGGTTGCAAAGCAGTGCCAATATATAAATGATTTCACTCTTAAGTGCTTGTTATGAATAGATAGCACAATATGTACTTTCATTATCACCAGTCAAAGAGCATATAGAACATAACACTGTACTTTTCCAGCACCAGAAAAAAGTGTCACAAAGCATTCCATGATGGAAACAATAAACCAGGTCTGTCACACAGGTGAAAGTTTAGTAAGCCATACTTATCATCCTTCCTACAAAGAAGGGTGTTCATACACATTTATATGGGCTACATATGCGGGGCTACATTCTGAGAAATAGTCCACCACATTGCGCTTGCTTGACCATCTCTCCAATAGTCATTTGCAACCATTTAACTATACCTACTTACTCTGCTTATGGAGAAAAGTCTGATTTGATAAGCACATTCCTTGCACATAGAAAGATTTTAAGGTGAAAACTTTTAATCTGAACAGGCCTTTACCTTATTGTACATCAGAGCTGGTAGAGAGCCCTGCCACTGAACATATCAATTCCATAGTTAGAAATTGGTTAGTAAGTAAGCCAGATCATAAGAGCTACACACTGAACTGCAATAGATGTAGTCTGACTATGTAATAGGTATATTCTGTGCAGGGAACAGTCACTTCACAGTTACTTCATTTTCCTCTTTGAGGCAACTCTTCCCTAAAGAGTATTTCAGTGCAAATATATTCACAGTAGAAGAAGGCATAATAAATAATAAGTAGTAATAAATCACATATAAAACATTAAAATGTTACAACAAACTGTATGATTTTCTGGAAATGTATTTTCATTGCAATATACTGACAGAGGCATTAAAGAGCTAAAAATCTATTTATGTTAATTATTTCTGTCACTAGCATGGAAGCCAGCTGGGAATTGTCACAAACATAGATACAGCCTCTGTTTTCTCCCCTAACAAAAGTATGCAATGGCCTTCCCACAGGGTCCAGTACATGAGTCATCATGACTGCTAACACCAGCCAGCATGTACATTGTATGAAAATGTCTATATGTATTTAGCTTCAAATCAGAGCTGGTGCAGTTGCTTCTGTTGCACACAGGATATTTCCATTTCTTTTTACATTGAATCTGAGAGTTTGATTATTTTGCAGACATCAGAATCAACCAAGTTTTTACTTCATCAAAAATAAGTCAGTGTGCAGCCATAATAGTGTGACTTTTTGATAATACCTCTACAGCTTTCTGTCCTACTTTTGCAGTTTTCCTTCAGCTAAGATTTGCTGAACCTCCTTAAGCATTTTTCAACTTTTATTCTTTTTTTAAGCCCAATCAGCTCTTGCTTTACAGCTGAACGAGGGAAGAGTGTGAAAATATTTACAATTCCCTCAGCTGCTGTGATAGTTCGGAGCAGCCTTTTCTTGGATCATCAACACAGAAATCAACACAGAAAGCTTCCTTTTATTAATGTTTCTTCTCCTGGCCATGCCTCTGACATGTTTTCTCTACCAAAGGAAGCAATAGCTCCCTGTTCTGGAGATGGGAATCCACCAAGGGAAGCCAGAAAAAATAGATTTACTCAAAGCATACAGTTGGAAGTACCAACACATAGCAACCAAACTTCTGGGTAACCAGCAAGTGCTGATATAAATGACTTAGTGCTGTGTGCCAGCCACAGCAGACACTAGTGATAGATACTCTGCGTTGCTCATCAATATCTGTTTAGTGTTCAGTACTACGAGGTGACAGTGTTTCAGTCTGAACTATGATCTATTTCTAAAACTCTCATGAGGCAGAGCTAGAACAAAAGCCCATTTATTAATATAAAAGTAGCATTCATGGGTTGCACCAGGACCCCTTCATTTATTCAAACATAAAACTAGAAACAGTTCCTTCCCCACCTATACAGTAAATCATGGTCTTGATTTACAGCACATCTGCAGTAAGTGCCCATGTGCGTGTTTATGTCCCACTGTAAATGTGAAGTTCAGAAGGCAAAGGAGGGAGAGAAGCATCCTACAATTAGCTATATATTTCAATATGGGCTACATGATATTCTTCTTCACCTTGAATAACACTTTATTGTTCAAGTAATACTACTGGAATGCAAATACATGGCTATAATTTGGAGATAGATATATATATACAGTGTGTACATGAGCAAGCCTAGCCCAGTTGGAACATTATACTACATAGGGGAAAAAATTGTGCCAGCTATAATTCCATGAGCTGTATTCAAGATATTCTTGCTATTTTGAGAACTCAGCTATTAATAGCTATATGTATATTTAATAATATGCTCCTGTTAGCATATATTTAAAAATCCAAGTCTTTTTGACAGTAAAATTGACATAAATTTACTTGTTCATCTATTGTGGGGAAGGCTGAGGTCTGAAATAGCAGTGGTGTCACAGGTTAAATCTCTTCCAGTGTGTGCCTGCTAGCTAGCGATCATTCAATCGGAGAATTGAATTTCTCTTTTGCTGTCTTTTTCAAACCTATGTGTTTGTTGTATCAGTAGACATATCGTGGGCAAGGGATTTGCCATTGCAAATGCACCAAAAAGATACTGCTGATTAAAAAAACTCAGAATGCCTTGTTGTTAAAACAAATCCAAACTCTTTGGGGGAAACATTAATTTGAGCTTTGAACATTTTAATTTTAATCTATGTAAATTCTTCTCTTTTTTTTCACATTATCTTGTAACACAGCAATTACAATGCAGAGTGGGAATAAGGTTATATCAAGGTAATAAAAATAATGTTATATCATTGTGTAACATTTTAAAATATTCTATTTATTGTTTTATTAATCTTTTACATAGTTCTGATTAAAATCTCTTTTTTGAACCAAAACACCCTCAGTTTCTTGTGACAGCATATATAATTCCAAACCTAAAAGGAGAATTTTAGGAATTATATGAATCTCCATTCATTTTATAGGTACAGTCTAGCAAGTGGAGAAAATACTGAATATATAGAATAAATGAAATTAATTTTTTCTTCCTTTTTTCTGCTTAGAGTGGAGATTTAGCAATAAAATAATTATATGTTTTAATATATTGTCTGTTACAATCCTAACCTTGGTATAACACATACAAAATACCTATTAGACTACAGCTCTTATTTTATGTAAACTGTATTTTCCAGCTCTGATTTGATACATGCTGACCACTGCTGGGAGATGTTGCCTAAAGGAAAATGCATTTCCTGACAAAATCATAAGAAATTAGCCTGATAAGAAACAGTACACAAAAAGATAATGTTGGAGGAGAAGTGGTCATTTTGTGACAAATTCAGCTGTTGAAACATCTTGATTAAATGCAGTTTTCAGTGAAGTAATCTACAGATTTGTTCTTAAACATTTATTATTATATATCACTCTAATATAATGCCAGAAGCTACTTTTATTTTTCTGATTCACATCTAGAGATATTAAATATCTCCTGTATACCCATGTTAATAATACATATATTTCCTAAACATTTGGTGAGTTCATATGGTTACCTATCCTTACCCACTGTAGTAGTTTTGTTGCAGTCATGATGGTCAAACGGTATGAAAGAGAGAAGCTTTGTAGCTTTTATTAGACTAACTGACATCACGGGAAAGCTTTGGCAAACATAAACCTTCTTTAGGCTGTTTTCATCCAAATTAAGCATTGTATTGGCAACTTGAGCATTTTGAATGGATGTTAGCTAATTAACTACTACTGTGGCAGTAAGTCGAGGACAATCTGTGTGTTTCCTTTAACAAAGAAACTTAGAAAGACCCTGTGCGCATCTTATTGCCTAGAAGAAAGATCTACATCATTCCTAAGTCATTCATCACACAGACATCTGAATGCTAGCCACACATCAACTGGCTACATAAAAAATGTTAAAGATTGTGATTATACTGATTCCATGACAGAAACGTTGTTTATTAATACATTTTTTTAAATGTCACTCTGCAGGTTAAAAGCTTTATGCACATTAAAATGCAACACATTTCTACACTGGGTTTCAACATATATTGTTCAGTACTTGTTAGCTAATATAGCTTTGTTTTTTCTTAATGAATGTCTTATTCTCTGTAACTGCAGATTTCTGTTTATTGGGGAAGATGAGGAAATAATGGCAAATCATAAGACACCTTAATGCTACCTCATTAAACTATTTAACAATACTTTCTCTGTTATATTGGCCTTGGAAAAGAAAAAATTATCTGTTCCACTGGCAAAATCTTGAACATCCAGCTTAATACTGAGCCATGTCATTCTTGCTGTTTTTTTTTTTTCTGCACATTTTTAGTTTTTTAGTTTATGATAATCATTTCTGTTTCTTCCTTTAGACTTCAGTTCTGTTATTGTAAGTGATGGTGTCTTGGAGCACTGAAATTCAAAACTGAAGGGTGCCAGACCCAAATCCCACACCATGTGTTAGTCTGAAAGATTATCTTCCACATTACACTGATTAAATTAGGCCAGAAAGTACCACAGACCCTGATGTGAATGTGGTAATACTTTGAAAGGACAGGAACAGTTCCCAACAGCTTCAAAATTGTCCAGAACAGAGTAGCTGCTGTGTGGGCTTTTATCCTCCTACAGATAACGTCAGGCATATCTACTGCTGTGTGCATTCTGCAGCCTTGATAAGAGGAAGAAGAAAACTTTTCAGGACTACAAGACACAGTTAAAACTAGAGATTTCTCTCTATCCACTGGCAGATTTTGGGATTAAAATAGCATAACTCCAAGGTGTTTAGTTAACTGTGGCCATAAATGCACTCACATTTTATTTTCATGGGAGTTCCTACTAAAAAGAACTATGCAGCCACAATACATTTAATAATGACAGTAGTCTCAAACAGCTTGAAATACAGCCACAGTACACAGTGACCTTAAAGACAGGTCAGATAATTACTGTGCAGTGCCAGAGAAAACTTCAGGTAGTAAAAGTTGTTGTTGATGCTTTTGCTGTTAGTGGTGATAATGCGGCCTGTTAAAGTTATGTAATAGATTTATAAGTCAAATTAATCTTTTCCTCAGTACAATCCTAGGAAAGCATTTTTGGTTCTATGTAACCTCTAAGGTGCATCTCTCTGTGAATCATCAGTCTATGTTATTATTAGTCTTCTGCATTAACTGTGTAACATTATGGAAGGTGACTTAAGCAAAGTGACCTGAAGTGCTGCAATACATTTCATGAGCTTGAAAACACCATTGGAAGCAGAGGAAGGAAGCAATCTCTTGCAGAAGCACACCTATGCTTTATTTTATTTTATTTTGCTTTGGTTTGTTTCTAACATAGTTTTCTTCTAAACAGATGAAGGCTCTTTGACAATACTGTTGATGAAGAACATGAACATGTTAAGTATTGTCAAATTAAACACACATGTAGTAAGTGCAACAGGAAGAGAACTATCCGTATTAAAAAGCTAAAATCCACAGTGGACCTTTCTTGAGCCTGAAGGTTTGTTTTGACTGGATGTTTTCTTTGTCAGTGAAGGCAACTTAAAAAGTTCCCATGTTCCCAATAGTCCTCCTTCCACCACTTACTTCTGTTACAGGTAGAGCTGCCTTGAGGGGCTTTAATAGGTTTGGGGAGATATTTTACTGTTGTTTTGTTGGGTTATTTTTTTTTTTAAATAGCAAGATTTCAGGGACCTGGTTTAAAGTCTGGCACCCCAGCCTGAAGTCGCATGGTTTAGGGCCAAAGCCATTGAATGGAGAGGTGGGAATGAACAAGAATAACATGTGTATTTACACCAGGAGATTATGTCCCCATTTTTCACACCCAGTTCTTGGTCCTGAGGGTGACATCAGGGTCTGCAAGCTCCCCCCACCCAGTGGCTGCCTGCCTGCTCTTAGAGGAGCCAGCACTGGCATGGCACAGCCACCCTGGGACCTGGGAACAGGACACTGTGAGGGCTGTGCAAGATGAGCTGGGAGAAGCCTTGCTCATTCCCATCCCTCCCTGTTTGCTCCAGAGCTGCATTTACACTCAGGTCCTTGCCTGAGCTACCTGTTAGTGTGTCTGTGCTGTCCATGTACCTCACTGATCCTGACCTTGACTTGAATTCCAACCTTTTCCTCAGACCTGCCTCATCCCTATGGACCTGCCTGGTGATCTGGGCTATGGTTGACCCTGGTATCATCACTGGACCTGCTCTTCTCTTCTTGCTGGGGAACCATGAAGCTGCATCCTCTGTGTGTGAGGGCACTGTCATGCCAGCCATGTTACCACCCCTACTCCCAGCTCTCTATACCCTGTGGTACATTGCTTCCTGACATCCAGTTTCACAACAGTTTCAACGGACCTAAGTTACAGCAGCTGAAGTCCCATTTTTCTTCATGAGATCAACTCCCTCCCTTACCCAATCTATGGTACTTCTCAAACTTTATATGGCCACTCTTCCAGGAACTAAGGCAACTCCACAAATTACTGCTTTTGATAGGGCTGGGTTTGGCTTACTTAGGGTTTGGTTTGGTAGAATTAGTTGTTCAACTTCATGAACAGCTGGGTTGCGTTTGTGGGAGAGGGGGGCAGATGTAGCAGGGGAGGAGCTACAGATGTGGCTCCTGTGAGAAGCTGCTAGAAGCTCCCCCAGCTCCAAGTCAGACCTGTCTCTGGCTAAGGCCAAGCCAATCAGCAATGGTGGTTGCACCTCTGTGATAACATATTTAAGAAAGGGAACTTGAGAGGAGGAGGAGTTGTCAGGGAAATACCTATGCAAACACTCAGCTCAGTGGAAGAAAGGAGGGGTAGGTGTGCCAGAGCAAAGATTCCCCTGCAGCTCATGCTGAGAGGTCAGGCTGTCACCCTGCAGCCCGTGGAGGACCCCATGACAGAGCAGGTGGCTGCACCTGAGGAAGGATATGACTCTGAGGGAAGCCCGTGCTGGACAAGTTTATTGCTGGGAGGACTGCAGCCCATGGCAGGGACCCACACTGAAACAGTTCGGGAAGATCTGCAGCCCATGGGAAGGACTCACCCCAAAGAAGTTCATGGAGGACCCTCTCCTGTGAGAGGGACCCCATGCTGAACCAGAGGAAGAGTATGAGGAGTCCTCCCCCTGAGGTGTGATGAACTGACCACAACCCCCATTCCCTGTCCCTCTGTGCCGCTTCGGGGGGAAGAGGTGGAGAAATTGGTAGCAAAGCTAAGCCTGGAAAGAAGGGAGGGGTGAGGGGAAGGTGTTTTTAAGATATAGTTGAACTTCTCACTGTCTTACTCTGATTAGTAAATCGTTGTTGTTGGTGATCAAACTAAATTGATGTTCTTTCTTCACAAGTCGAGTTTGTTTTTTTTCCCCTGACCATAACTGATGAGTCATGCCTTTCTATCTCGATTCCCAAGCCTTTTGTTTTATTTTCTCCACCCCATCCTACCAGGGTGGGGCAGGGGGGTGGGGAGTCGGGCGGAGTGAGAGAGTGAGTGGCTGCATGGTGCTCAGTTGCCCTCTGGGCTTAAATCACAATAGTCTCAGTTTAGGAGCAGATAAACCTTAATTTTGGTGTAAGGGACAAGATGAGAAGAAGGAGCTCTTAAGATCAGCTGGTCACTTCTTAGATCCCCTTAGCTGTGGTGAGAAGCTACATCTGAAGCTGAATGAAAGCCCATGCAGATATGAAACTCCTTTGATCCCTAATCCAGCTCAGTCCTTTGTCACAAAAATTAGCCAGAGGAAAAGAGACTGAGTTTATTGCTTGACAGTCAAGAAACTTCTATTCATAATAATAATTACTTATTCAAAATAGAAGAGCTGCAACAAGAGCTCCTAAACTAAACCTGCAATACCCCTAGGTTGGGGCAGTAATACATAAGAAAGGAGGGATGGATTAAAACATGCTTCTGAAAAGAGAAGGTAAACTTTTAAATTAAAAGTAAACATGATTTTCCTATTTTTTCTGTAAAATATCTTTGACTAAACTTGATCCAATCTCATAAACTATTCCAGTCAAACTTCAAATCATATTCTGCAGTAAATAAACATTCATTTTTCTCTCTGCATTTTCAAGATTTCAGTTCTGCTGAAGTAATCCTTCATGGATTCATCCGTCTTAAGTGAGGCCTTCTTCACCAGCAGTTGCTGCAGGTGGCAGCTGTGTTAAACCATTGGCAAGGACTCTGGTACATGATTCCTTCCAAAGTAAGCTGAGGAAGCTATTTCCTCAGCCTCTTTTCCCTACCTACCCCCAAAATTATTGACTTCATTACAGAGGTGGCAGAGGAGGTCTACTCCTGAGGTATCCATAACCAAGGGCAGTAATTTAATCTATCATATATTTCTGGTTTGAACTTCAACCACCAAGAAAACATATCACTTGATGAACTCAGGCAGTAACTTCAGAGGAGCTGATAACTGGGGTCATAATCTTTCCAGCCACTGTCTCCAAATCCAACATAAGTTTGTAGGCAGGGTAGGACAATCTCAAATCATCAGGTTAGCTACTTATAAGAAGTTGATGTTCTTCATTTGAGACAGACGCTGATCATTTGTCTATTCCTAGCTAGTTTTCAGTGGTGCTCAAATTAGTCCATTTAATTTTTCATGGCAAGGACTTGGGACCTTCTTAGCCCTTGTGGGCAACCACCAGCCTCTCAGCTGAGGTTATTTAAGGCAGTGTAAACCGGAGCAGACAATGATCCTGCACTCACTGATGTGCTAGCACTATTTCTTGACTGACTGGAGAGTAAGCCAGTTCAGAGAATCAAATCAGCCCTTTCAAAATAAAAAAATAAAGCATTTGAGGTGATTTTATCTCTCTGAACTGTTTCATCCTGAAGTATATACAGGTGCTGGGTGCCAGAAAAAGAAAAGGAATGGAAATGTCTTTCAGGAGTTGCCAATAAAGGCAGAACCATGGACATGCTGACTTCTTAGACTGACTTAAACTATCACAGGACTGTCCCCTCTGGGGACAGTAATTTCCAGTTGTAGGCAGTAGTCTTTTAAAACACAGTAGTTCAAGCACTTGAGATTCAGTGACTGTAACCTGAGGTTAATGGCTGACATTAACTGTGTCATGGTTAATGTCATAACGTACCTGGCATTCAGTGTGAATGACAGCAATTTTAAGCAATAGGTGTTTGAGGCAAGTAAACATTTCAAATCTAGGTCTTAATTAAGTTTATTTGTTTAGCAGCCATGACAAAACACCCTCTCAGATTTATTAATGAATCTGATGGATATGAGCGCTAATGAAAATGGACAGGCAGGTAATGAGGGAGGTACAGTCAGAACATAGGATTAAAGTCAGGTACAATTAAAGTTCAGTTCCCTAGTCAAACATAGGCTCCTTTGGGGCCCTAGGTAAATCATTTATGCAGTCTTTCAGTCTTTAAAGAGAAGATAATAATATTCATTATCTTCACACATACACCTTGAGAGTATGAGCAGTTTTGCTGTATTTTTTTTTTTTTTTTAATTCTCAGAAGTGCCCAGTAGATTACCAATATCATGTTTACAATACCGGGTAAAGATGGAGCTAGACAAATGCTGTGTAGGTTTCTTCACAGAGCTCCACTAATGTATTGCAGACATCTTTACCCCTTATCAGTTATGCTATTTCACTCTAAGCTTAAGACAAGCTGCCAGAAAAATACCTGCTACCTGTAGGAGTGATGCCACATCATGAGACAATCAGTGCCTCTCTATCACTATTCCCAGCAGAGCTGACTTTAAACACCATGTCTCTGGGAGTGACTTGAAAGACTCGGCAGACAACAGCAGCACAAATATCAGGTACCCAGTAAGGGAGAGAACAAAATACCTGTCCTACCCGAAGGTTGTAAAACTGAACCAAACAATGCAGACAAATTGCAGGGGAAGGAGAGGAGGTAGGGAGTTAGTGCAAGGGAGAGAAACCACTACATCAAGCCATCTGGATTAAAACCAGATCAGTCATTCTAAATTGGTGCTTGAGTGCTGAGCAAATGAACTAGAGGAAGAAGAAAATCTGTGTGTTTGTATAGCTGCATCGTAGAGCATTAAGGAAGTGGTGGTTTACATTTTAAGCAGAGGAAAGTCTGTGCACAGTCTATTAGCTCTGGCTGATATTATGAAGCTGTTACTAAGAAGTCAGGTGTATTTTGGGATGTCCCCATGCACATGTACTGCTGACCAAGGTCTGCATTACAGCCTTTTCAGAACCAAGGCAGCAGTTAGTAATTAAATCTTAATGATTACCTGCTGAGATGAAAACACTTGGGACAGTGAGAAACTGAAGTTTAAGAGGCTCATCTCTCCATAGAGAGGGAGTTTGGAGCCAGAAGGAGTTACTACAGGCTAAACAAAGATATGGAAGACAGGGATAAAAAAAAAAAAAAAAAGCAGAGAGATAGTGAAGGAAGTGAAGAAAGATGAGATGGGTGTATTTGAAAAGAAAATCATTGACTTACCTGGGGACAAGCCAAACAGGAGTTAACTCATGAGCTGCAGAAGCAGCTTAGATTGTCACAGAATGAAAAGAAACTCACACTGGGAATATAAAGAGGAGTTGTTATTTTAGGTAGGTTTGAAGATTTTCTTGCTCTATTTAGCAGAGAATAAAGATAATTTGTTTACAGCACCACATGCACCTGAGAAATGAGCTGTAGCTCAGCATGCTCATGCTAGCTAAAATTTGGGAAAGGGTAATATGAAGCAAGGACAAATCTCAAGGACTGAAGTTAATCCTAGGACTATACAGATTTTGTTCAGACTTCAAGGCTTAAGGCACACATTTTCTAGTGTCTGGTCAATGTCTAGCCAGGGAGCTTAGCCAAATCTATGACACATGGGTTATGTATACATATATGTGCCTTTAAACAACTGAGCTTGCACTTTGCCTTGATTCTATGTCAAGTGTAACAGCACTGCCTCTAGACCCTGTTTCATTGTGTATAGAAGTCTGTCCAGAAAAACAGGTGAATCTATGTAGCCAACAATCCATTTCCCTTCTTCCATAGCATTTTATCCACAAGTAATCTGGCTTCTGCTGATAAATCTGCTGGGCATCTTTTCAAGGCAAAAGGCATCAAATGCATTTAAAAAAAAAATTTTTTTTTTTTTTTAAATCTACATCTGCAACATTATTCCAACTGGTGTAAAATTGCTGTATACTCAAGTGCTTAGACTCACTGCCTGTGAGAAGTGGTCTAGCACCGTCCACAGCTCCAGGATCATGGGGAAAATGGGAGGGGAGGTGCTGTTCAAAAGCACTTCACTCATCAACCATGCCAGCCTAAGACTGGAAAGGGAGGTGGAGAGAAAGTTTTACCCACAAACATATACTTACCTGTGAGAAATGGAATAATTGCTGCTATTTGCTCTATTATCCTTCGGATTTTTACTTTACCAGCAAATCTAGTTGAAATTGTCAGCAGGTCTGAAGGTTACTGGAGAGAACACTAGTATATGCTGTGGCCATGTAACCTGCATTTCCTTAGAAATCTGGATACAAGTATCTTGAAATTATCTTCTCAAGGATGTACATAGCACCTTGATTCCTCTTCTTTCCTCAATTAGACCTGTATCAAAACAATCTCAGGTATAGTAAAGGTTGCTGTTTTGTTCCTCACTTTAGTTTCAATTTAACTTAACCTAACTAAGCTCAAGGAAAGCTCAGTCCTCTCATGACAGAGGCTGAAAAAAGAGCAGGTGTTTCACTATCCTTAATAATGCTCAAACGTGTTTCGGGAAAAAATAGCTAATGCCATATCCCAGACTAATCCTGATTGTCAGGAAAGGCCTCTGTTTGGTGATGTCCAGAGGCTAGTCTTTTGCTAAAGAAAAAATTTTAAAAATACTTAATACTTCCAGCAAATTGTTTTTTCTCTTAAAAAATCCATTACTTCCTTCAGAAAGCAGCTCTTAAAATCAAAAGAAAAATCAACTTGTAAAATCAAATTGGAGACAGACCCTGCTTCTGAATCTGTCAGCTTGCATTTCAGCCTGATTCCCTCTGGAAGCAAGGCTTGAGCAGTTCCACTGTGTGTAAGTGTGTATACACGTTTGAATCCCATGGCTCACCTCAACTGTGAAGAAAAGTATAAGCCTCAAAGATAATTTTCTGCAAGTTTCTCATAAACAGACAGCACAGAGAAACTCTGAGGGACCACTTGCATCACAAAAGCTCACTTTATCGGGCAGCAAGAAATCCACACTGGGGGATTACTGAAGCAGAGATCCCAGTCAGAGCTTGTGAATAACTAGAAGATACAAACCCGATAGCAAGAGGTCCAGCACTCTCAGAATAACTTGTTAAAAGTCATATTAGCTCCATAAATATACAAACAGTCTGAGCATCCTCTGCGTTTTCCTTTGCAGTTTGGAGCATTGCCAGAAAAATGATGAAGAGTTAAAAGGCATCATAAGGGCTTCAAGCAGGTGCCACATTTGTGGTTTTGTGATCTGAAACAATATGATCCTTCCAAATACAGATAAAAATGTTTTTAGCACTATATGTTTCCTTTCCTTCCTCACAAATGTGATATAACAGTATATGATCAGAATCCATGAATTACTGTAACCACAGAGAAGAGCATGGAGCTATTGGAAACTGCTGGCCAAATTACTTTGTTCAGAAAAATACATCCCAGACAGATGCATGACTCATATCCACCGCCATCTGTTAGAGGGAAATAAGCCATCTTTGCCTCATTAAGGTAGAAATGATCCTCTTTTGTAGTCAATGATGACCTTCTGACCTGGACCCCAACAGCTCAGATCAAGTAGGTTTGGACAGTTGATGCTATTAAGACCATTTCCCTGTCAGTCTCGTAAATGATAATTTAACCAAGCTTCCAACCTCTCCTGAAATAATTTCTCTAGGTCATAGCATTAGGACTCAGCCAACTTCCCCTCCTTTCTGTGCTTGGTTGAAGGCAACTAAATGTCATAAACTGTATCAGAACATCCCTAATCATAATAAATCCTCCTCTGTCCCAGAGCCTGGTGAAATTCCCCTGGATGTGGGAGTGATGTAAGGTGGGATACACAACTTCTCTGAAGCCTAAAGACCAATTCTGTGGGTATTTCCTAAATGTCAGCACCCAGACAGGAGGAGGAACTCAGCCCCCATGAGGAATGAAGCCAGAGGATCAGCTGCTTTCCATCCCTCAGCCAAACTGGGGACTTCCAGGTGCTCCCTGCAGTCATGGAGCCACAGCAGCGCTCATGAAGGGCTCCTGCCAAACATGTTCCACCTGCGAGAACTGCTGACCATACAGTGCTAGAGGGGAGGGGAGCTGACAGGCACAGCGATGGCTTTTGGATCCAAGAGTTCAGGTTCAGATTCAAATACACACTGTGCTTGCAACCTGTGTGGGTACGTGCAAATTTTGTGTGTGTGTGTGCAAGATATAAAGGGTTGTATTTCTTGACCTTCCTCAATCCCAGCACCACATTATCATTTTGGGAAAAAAAGTAAAAGAACGAGGTTCCTTCTGTAAGTACATATCTAGCAAAAGAGCTGACAGCAGTTGTAAGCAGGTAGTGACACAAAACTGTCAAATATATGGAAAAGGATGAAGTTGAGGTTTTTATTCCAGAACTTCCATTTGTTTTACAGACCACCTTCTATTCATTTGTGGACTCCAGTTCTGAGCACAGCTTGCAGACTGAAATACTGGAAGACACAACTGCTGAGCTGGGACTATCCTGAAATTATGGCCTTTTCTATCATCACAGGTACAGCATCCAGTTTTCATAACATCAAATGGCTTCAGAAAGAGAAAGTACATTCTGTTGTTGCAAATTCTGCCAAGATTACCTCCCCCTGAAGATCAATTTCATAGCCATTGCCACACTATGAAGAAGATCCCTCCTGTCTGATTCCCTAATAAAACAATATAGGCACTATAAATAAAAGGTATCCAAGCTTTTCAACTTGTGACAATTTAAATGGTGGAATATGAATCTTTCTGCTTTTCTCTAAGACTGGTGAATTATGGGATCAAAACATTCTCTCATTCCCCCACCACCTCAGAAAAAAACCCTATGTTTATAACTGTATTTTATAAAGCACCTGAGTTGTGCTGGAGAATGTCAGGCTTGATGCAAGCAAGCAAGCAAGCACAGTATGGTGATTACTTCCTAGAAATGTACAAACTAATTAGATGGAGACTCAAAAGTTCTAAGGTAGAAGGAGAGATTCTTGTCAACTCCCATACCAGGTGGAACTTCTTTCTAGCTCTTCACAAAGTAACATCACTCCTGCACGCCATGAGAGCAATGAATTAGGATCTCCCTAAAGTATAGGAAGAATGTCTAAAATGGTTTGGAAAGCTCAGCATTGCATGCAAAGATATTTAACTACAACAGGAGCTACAGTGTGGTTGGGGGTTTGGGGATTTTCACCTTCAGTAGGCTGGAATTTGGGAAAAAATGGGATGTGGATGGCTCAGAGAAGCACGGGTGTTTTTTCAAGCTTTTTAAATTGATATCCCCACCCAAACGTTTCAAGAACTGCCACGGACAGTTTTGCTGTAGACATCTCCCATAATTTTCTGTCTGAAGGTGAAGAGAAGCAATAGATAAATAAAATACTTAGCATTGTGGTAAACACATTTCTTTGTTTAGTTTTACAAAGTTGTAATTTTATTGTTAGCATTAGCATAATTTTAATTAGACACTGACAGAAGTCAAAAGCTGGCTCCCAGCTGTGCCTGCGTGCTCACAGGGACACGTTATACCTGCTAACCATGGGGGAGCTGCACGTGTGTCTGCTTAGAAATGAACTCCAACCATTTTGCAGCTTGCTTGCTTGAGTCTGATATCCCTCCAACAGTATCCAACACCGAGGCTGAGTTACCCTGAGCCTGGCAGGACATGTTAGTGAGATGGATGAAGGCTATCTTGGCTTGGATGAAAAAACCCATGACTGATAGCAGGAGGAGAGTTTTATATGAACTCTTGCACTGATTGCTGATACCAATTCTAACACTGCTTTTTACTATTACTTTCCTTATTAGAAAAGTTCTCATTTTCTTCTTTTAGTTCTTTGGGTTCACTGTTCCAGTGCTGAGGTTTTTTTTTTCTCCCATGCAGGCATAAATTGTTACTGGCTGACTGCAGTCACAGCCTTAAAGCTTGGTTCTGCAACTGCAGAAAGAGCTAACAGCTCTGAATGCCTGATGTTCATAGGGGTTTAGGTCTAAACTGGTTTTCTAACCCTTTAGGCACAAACATTTGTTCCTCTGAGAATGTCCTTCTAGTTGAATGATTTTAATATCCTCCACCTAGAGTTCGAAGTAGATTTCTCTTTTTTTTTTCTTCCTTTTTTTTTTTTTTTTTCATCATACAGGCACTTTTGTGTGTGTGTCAAATACTACTGCTGTAGAAAGTGTGACATACAGTCTAGTGCAACTTATCAAATAGAGGCTGTCTGGCAGTCAATTTCCAGCACATAGTGTTTGTCTCATGAGCTGTGACTAAGGCCCATATAGTTTTGATTTCTAGATCTCATGACTGACCCCATACAGCTGCTGTTTACAGAGCTGTCATATTCAGGCAAAGGGTGTTAATGCAAACCTTCTTACCCTGTAAAGATTATCTTGCAAGAGATTAATCAGGGGAAATAAAACAAGGAATAGACTTGAAAAAATGCCTAGATATTGCAAAACTGTGTTAAAAAAAGCCATAAGCACATATACAATACACCTACATACACAGACATACATAGACAGGTGGTTATATTTATATACTTAGGTGTATATACAGAAGCACACTTTTATGATCATTGAAAAAAAAAGACTGTAATATTCACAGATTGCATTCAGTAAATAGCATTCATATTCAAGTTACAATCTGTCAATTAAGAAACTTGTTCCAATACATTTTGCAGTCAAAACCACAGAAATTTCACTTGCAAACAAATCCCTATTTTTTTTAAGAAAATCTTTAAAAGCTGCTTCTTTTACTGAAGCTTTTTTTATGCAAACCCTTCATAATAGAAGGGTACAGTAAGTATCCTAAACTAACAATTATAGATGACGACATTCTCTTTCATTATCCAGGATAATAAGCAATTTTCATTCCTTGGAAACAAGCAGATTCTACAGCAAACCTTCAACAAATAAAAAGATGCATAATAGATGCTAGGATCATATAATGTTTCTCTTAATTTCAGGCTTTCTTCTGGATGACAAAGTTATACTGTAGATGGCAGATTATTTGGAACAGAAAATAAGATATCTTGAAAGTAAGATCTTTAATTGGATTTTAGAAATACTATTATGCATTCAAAAATTATACTGTGTTGCATGCACTGCCAGGAGAGGTGTTGAAATTCGTAGTTCTGGGGGTGTGCATTTGTTGTTTTTTAGCTGACTATAAAACCATTTCTGACTTGGAGCGAGTCCTCACTTGGGCAGTCTCAGGTGATCTTCCAGTTGTGACCCATGAAATTAAACAGTTTCTTTAGCAGGAAAATTTGCCAGAACAAAGCAAGATCAAAAAAAAAAAGAAATACAAAAAGATCCATGAGAAAATTGCTGACAAACATTAGCAGGAGTTGAAGAGAAAATCATTGACTGGAAAGGGATAGATGAAAGCAGCTAGTGTCAATTATTTTTTTAATGCTCCAAACCCATGCACAAACTGGCCTTATATGGTAGCTTAGAGCCAAAGTGACAATCTAAGAACATTAAGATTACAACTCATAGTCTGTTACTGCTTTTAGAAGACGACAGTAACTATTTTTAAGGGGGTACGTGTTACACAGACTCTATTTGGTCTGTCTCACAGCTCTGGCTCATTGCTTCTTTCAGCCCACTTCTGATGTAAACCCAAATTCAGCAAAGGATTCACAAATAATTTAAAATAGATGAACAGTGGACCTCTGAAGGACATTTTCAGTTTCTTTAAAGGAAGAAGGCTGAAGGACTAGGAATGCATTTACTGGGGGACTAAAGAGGTCACATCAGTGCCTCCCTCCACCCTCACAGCAACTCCAGATAAAACACTTTAGTGTCACCTGATACCATAGGCATGATTCCAGCTGTGTCATCCTGCATCTCCATGCATAACGATGCTGTATTGTCTCACAGTACTTCTCTGATTTGAAACATTTATTTTCTCCCCTGTGCTAAAATTGCAGGATGTGCTTCCTTCCTCCAGCTTTGCAGCCACAGTTGGCATGCAAAAGGACTGAGACATCAGGTGTGCTTCAAGTCACACTGTCACCAAATGGGGGGGGGAAGACACAATCCAGCTCATTTTCTGCATTTCAGAATGTCTGTTTGAATTATGTTTGACTCTTACATGGATTCCCGGCAGTAACTGAAGAAACTCTGTCCCATTGCTCCCGATCATACATGTCCACATTACACAGAGACAGTTTGGAGTCTGGTTTGCATTAAACCTGTTTTGTGAGTTTAATATACATTGCAGCCTTAAATGACAGAAAAGGTAAAAAGAAAAGAGAAGTCATTCAAGAACTAAAGGATAGAAAGCACATTAAATTTGGAAATGGGTGTCAGATCAGATGGGGGAGGAGAAAGAACAGCTCCAAGAACAGTACCTGCAGAGGGGAAGACTGGTCAAAAACCAGCAGAGAATATAAACGCTATCAGACCACACTGCTGCTAGTGCTGACAGATAAAATTAGTTTGTGCTCATTTCACATGCATCTTATGGTTGCACCCTTAAAAATCTATTAGTCCCTCTACTCATATACCTCTTCTGGAACATGTGCTAATTTTTGCAACTGTTCTCTAATTTTTTTTCCAAATAAATGTAAGTCTAAAATGTATCAGAATGCATGAAGTGCTATATAGACTTCAGCACATAACATGCTATCAAAACACAATGATTGTCTGGTTTTGACATTTCACTAGGTGGTTACCTATTCTTTTCTCAAGAAAAGTTATTCCTGATTTTCAAATGGTGAACGACACTAATAATGCACTACTAAAACAAAACAAAAACAAACAAGCAAACAAAAAAAAAAGACAAGAAAGAAAATATATACACCTATTTTATCCAAACTCAAATGTTCCTTGTCATTTAGCTGGAAAAGAAATTGCACCACTCACGGAATGTTTTCCTTACTGGAGCGATGAAGAACCTTCTTTTCAAAGGCAGATGTCTAGGATAAGCATTCTGGTGAGCCTAGTGTAAAATGCCCTGATTCTTTACAGAGGCATTAAACCATTAAGTAGACAGAGTTTCCTCTGAATTTTAAAAATCAGAAGATAATTTCGGGTTTGCGGCATAGCAGCCACAAAGTAGGACTAAGTTGCGTGTAGAGAATAGAATGAAGCTGGAAACAGGAAATCTGTGTGTTTGAAGCCATGGTATTTACTAGTCACTTACACAGCATTCTGCTAGTAAACACCACATCGTTAGCACATGCAAAGTGTCCGTGAATTTTACAACCCAGAGCTCTGTCTGATTCTATAGGAAGTGCCTGGTTTTATCTTTAAATCATTCTAATTCTTTCAGCTGCTGGAGCGGTTAGATCTATTCTTTCTGCACCAGGTGATTGTCTTCACATCTAAACTAACATCTAAAGGGAATAGGGATCAAACTGCAAAACTGAAAGCAGTACTAATCATTTATGCATACTGTTTGGAAACAATTCTCAGGTTTGAAAAGTGCCTTTCAAATAAATATAGACCAAGGAAATGTAATCATCAAAAACGACTTAGACATCACCCTCATCAAAAAGAACAAATTGTAATCACGACATATAATAGCTCTTGAGCAATGTTCACATCCCTGTCAGGGGTTTTGAAAGACTGATAAAACAGGATGTAGATATTAAATGGGTTTTTTTTCTTAAAAAAAAATAAAATCACACATACACGATAACAGTTTCCTGGCAAGCTGAACTTCACAGTTTTTGTCATTTTTTACAGCCTGTCTTGATTTATAGAAAGTGTTATCTCCAGCACGCAAAGCTACAGTGCAAGGGGAACTGCTGTCTCTGGCCATGCACAATTGACCCAATTCTTCACATGTGGAGATTAAAAGCAAAGACTCTGGAAAAGCTAATGTCCTCTATCACATCTGGGCTCTGGAAGCTCCACATCACTCCCAGGTGATGAACCCCTGAGCAAAAGCTTCTTCCTTAGGACTGTTATTTTCCCTTTGGTATCTGTTAAAACAAGAATGAGGCTGTTTCTGGAGGTGCTTTCCTTCATCCCTTGCCCTGCAACTGAAGCCCCGGGTCCACTCTTGGACTCCTCCAGCAAGCAACCTGGGGAGAGAGGGAACTGAAGGAAATCCTCTCCTCCCTCTCTGCAGACCACCTGCATAAGACTGCCCCGCTGATCAGGGGTGGAAAGGTTACAGTTCCCTCTTCTGCCATAAATCGCAGAATCGTAGAATCTTAGAATAGTTTGAGTTGGAAGGGACCTTTAAAGGTCATCTAGTCCACACACACACAGCCCCTGAAATGAGCAGGGACATCTTCAACTAGATCAGATTGATCAGAGTCCTGTGCAACCTTGAGTGTGTCCAGGGGTGCGGCATCTACCAACTCTCTGGGCAACCCGTTCCAGTGTCTCACCACCCTCATCACAAAAATGTCTTCCTTATATCTAGTCTAATTCTAACTTCTTTTAGTTTAAAACCATTGCCCCTTGTCCTATTGCAATGGGCCCTCCTAAAAAATCTGTCCCATCTTTCTTATAAGCTTCTTTTAGGTATTGGAAGTCCACAATAAGTTCTCCCTGGAGAGTGTCCCAAAACTCGTATGAGTGGTCTCAGAATTGGCCAGTTCCCCCTCTGCATCTTCAGGCAGTGTGGGAGCCAGGCCACTGATTGCCATGGCCTTCCTTCTCCCACAAGCAACTTTTTCCTCTTTTTTTTGTTGAGTTTTTTCCCAGTACCAGGGACAGGCCTGAGAGACCAGCACCTCATTGCAGGAGCTGTACTTGGGGTTCACCTCTCTCACTACCAACCTCTTTGGCTTCTGCTCCTCTGCACTGGATCCTGAAGAGAAAGGGAAGAAATGGAGAAAAATGGGAGTATCGTGTATGTCTTCAGTGCACTGATCTTTGCTACAAACTATCTTTTTGCTTGAATAATGTTGATAAAACATCACTGGAGTGTTTCTCTCCATTATTGTGCCCACTTCCCCAAATCCAGAGACATCCCCCTCCCATCTGAAACTGGGATCCCCATTCATCATAGTAGAGGTCACAATAATAATGGCTATATTTCTTAGAAGCTCTTTTCAACATACAGCGAATTAATGAAATCCCCATCTGTTACTTTTTATCCTGCTGATTTAATCCTCTGAATCACTAGCAGTGAGAAAGGAAGCACTGGACACGCAAGAGAGCTATGCCATCTTCTTCCTGCCATACTGCCACGACTGCAAGAAGGAAAGCCACTCAAGCTGAAAAAGAAGGTGGTGGTTGCAGAGAAGTGTCTGTGAGGAGCTCTCAGCTCTGGAAAGGACTCACTGGTCTGAAATAGCCCGGGACTGTTGATCTCCAGGTCATGCTACAAGAAGCATCCTTCTGCTCACACTGGTGATGACTGTGATGTCTGCAGAAAAAGAAGAATTTGTGCGAGCTCTGTAACAAGTGAGGGGAGAGTGTGGTCGCCTGCTGTAAGTGTTGACAGCAAATTACTTTTTTTTTTTTTTACTTTTTTAATATTTTATATTGAAGGAACACTTGTGTACATCCAACAAGATGATATATATGCACAGACGAGCTGTGATAATTGTACCTTAATTTCCCCCTGACATCCTCCTGTGATGTAAGTTACTTTTTAGTTGTTATTTGCTGGCCTTGTGCAATAGGCTCATATTTCCCTTACGCAGGTATATCTGCAGCCTAGCCAACTTCCATAGCCATAATATGTTCAGCTCAGCTTTAGCCTTTAGGCACTAGCAGCTTTTCTCTCTTTAGTAGGGCACAGGTGTCCTTTGTGTTCCCTTTGCTTTAGTGTGAAGTCTGTACTACAGGGAGGGAGATGAAGGCAGGGGATGGAAGGGTGATTTAGAAGTTAAGTTGTTAAAAGGGAGGCTAGTGTCTCCTCTTGGTCCCAGGTGGATTTCCTTTTGTTTAGTCTACCAGAAGAGCAGCATATTTCCGGCTTTACATGCACAAGCAAAAATATAAGAAAATGAAACCAAAGAAGTTGAGAGCTGTAGGTTCAGAGGAAAAAATAAAACAGGAATAAAACAGGTCCCACCCCCCAGCTTCCTTGGATGGCACAAAGCATCATAAACAAAATCCTACAGTGAATATGTTGCTGATACACAGTGATATATAATATTGCCCATAAAATTAGTCATGTGTTATTGCACAAAGCGGTGTGTTCCATAAGAGCTGCCTATTTAGCAAGCTTGATCAAGAACATTAAATATGAAAATAAGGAAAAAACATTTAACATTGTTGAAAAGTAATTAAAAATATATTTCACCATATGTTTCTCTGCCATTACTTCATCTCAGCAAAACAAATGCCTGGAGCATTTATTATCCCCCATCATTTTTTAAAGAGGCCTAATGTTCCCACTTGGCACAGGAGACACGCAGATAAAATGAATCAGCCCTAAAATGAATTGTGTGAAATGCATTTGTCTGAATTCAAACAGCTTCCCTGTAGTCAATAAATGCACAAGTACTTCCGATCTCAGAATGCATATGTCTGAAAAATAACTATTTTTTGCTGGTTATACACTGTGTATAATCTTTGCAAAGGCTAAAATGCTGTTAGCTTTATTAGGGTTCTATGCAGTCTGTGTTATAAAGTTCATGTTAGTAATACAGCCCCCAAACGGCATTGGTATTAAAAAAGTAATCCAAAAGAAAAAATTATAAATAAAATACAACACATCAAAAAGCTTTCAAAGCACAGCTAAACTCATGAGACTAAATTAATCCATTGTGCAATTATGCTTTCCTGTGCTGTGATGCTAGGAATAAATTTGACCACGGGGCTTTAAAGGATGGATTATAAGCAATTTTATTTTAATTCATGGTGGACAGAAGAGGAAGGTGTCTTCTTTCATAAGTGATGATCCAGAGAGTGGTAGTTTGCAGGGCTGTATTCTGAAATTTATTTTAAAAAGTGATATATCACTGGCCGGTTAATGGGGGACAATATTATTATCTGGAAGAACAATGGACTAAAAAAAGGCAACCTAACAGAAAAAAAAAAAAGTGTCCTTATTTGTGTCCAGTGTTAGGAACACCCATAATTAATGAAAATAATATATAAACACAGCTGGATAAAGATATTCACGCTGTGTAGTTGATAAGGTAGTTTATGCATTACTGGCACTGAAACATATGCTGTTTCTCTTTGTCTTTACACCAACTCTTTTTGAACATGTGAAACTCGACCCACCAGTCTGTATAACAAAGCTCTGCCATGCAAGACAGCTCACTGGCACTGACCTGGCACATAGCTGTGAGACAAGTGACCTGAGACAGAGATCAAATACAGCAGATTATTCCCGGGTGAACGGAGGTGAGGAATGCGTTGGAAGTGATGTGAGAAAGCCCTATGATGCCCTGAAATGGCCAGAAATAGTCCCTCCATTGCTGGGAGCAATGGGAAGAGACTGAGGAGGAAAGAGTATATTAGATTAGTCCAAAAGATCTGGCTTTTTCTGTCACTATGTGGAAGGAAGTAGAGGAAAACATGGTGGGAATCAGAATGATGTGGGATTTGGGACTCTGAGTAGACTCAGCAAGAACAAACTTTCCCACAGTACCACAAAGCCCATAGCATGCTTTTCCTAACAAATAACATGTCTTTCCTTCTTTCCTATTCTATCCCAGAATATAATTTCAGTTCAAACACCACATTCTGTTCTCATCTGAAAAAAAAAAAACATTATGAAAGTGCAGCACTGGCTTCAAATGGCATCTACAAATGGAAAATTTTGATTGAAATGTTTCAGCTGTAAACCACAATGGGGCTCGGTAGCCTGGAAACCCTGGAAACTCCCAAGTGAATCATCATTCACTGCTGACCACCCTTAAAGAACATGGCTGACATTGGCAGACCAGAAAAAATGTCTAAATATTATCAGATCCATGGTAAAACCATGATAGCTAGCAGAACTGTGTGATTTTCAGCAGATGCAGTTTTGTTACAGTTCCAAATGACAGAAGCTGGCTATTCAATTGAAACTCTACAGATGTGTTCTTTCAGTGCCAGAAGTCCATTTCTGAGCAATGCTTTGTCAGGCACGAGGACAACACTGATGCAGAGTAAAGGTGGTGAAGCTGGGGAATGTAACAGATTTGCATCTTTATCAGTGGGACTAAGGGCATACGCTGATCAATTAAACCCATCAATAAAGTAATGTATTTTGAGCACAGAGGTCATTTGCCCTTTGTGTAAGAAAATAATCCGAGTTTGAATGATCTTCTTTATCACTTTCCATTCCTGATTTGATCTGTTCTTAAAAGTTTTGCTATCATTACTTAGTTGGACAGAGGTATGAAAAGAGATCACACTTTAAACCAGAATAAGCAGACATAGTTCCTCAAGGAACAGATTTTAGTCTGTACCAAATGAGGAAGTGCTTTTCTAGCATAAGCCACATTTCCACTTCAGAAATGTGTTGGTATGAGTGGGTATAGCTATATTGGTAGACCACTGTAGGTGCAGCCCATCCCTGTAAAATAAATGAAGTATTTAAGTACAGAGTCTAAAAAGCTTACCTAATGTTTGCAAACTGATGTGAGATCTCCAAGTGAAAGATGCCCTAGGAGTGTAAACTGCTACAAGATTAATTACTGCTAAACCCAAATATTTTATTAATTCAGTCATCTGAAAAATCTGTGATTTTATTATGTCTTAAATCATCTATAAGATTCTAAAAATTCAGCATGGTAGATTTCTAAAAATCTACAAAAAAAAAGGTAGCTAAAAAGCAGAGGAGAAGCATCAACAACCCTTGGCACAGCCACTCCCCAGATTAGCTGTATATGCCCATCAAAGGCTTCTTGCACATGCCAGGCTGGGATATATGTTCCAGGGGCCTCTCAGCTTCCAGGCCCCTGTTATGAAGTAGTACAAAACAGCATCATAACGTTGTTATAACTATTCCACTGTTACTGTGCATATTATAGATATCAACGCAAGATGTTTTAATTACTAGTATTTTTAGCTACTCAGAGTGACTGAAGCTCACTTTTTTCCAGCAAGGATGTATATTGTGTGAGTATAAATTAACTCTATTTTGAGCTCAGAAGCAGTGCATAAGACCGTTGCTGTCCTGATTCAAAAAAGTTAATTTCTGCCAGAAAGAGAAGGACTAAATAAGTGTCATCTCCTCATGAACATAAAAGCAGAGGAGGAAACACATATGTGATTTGGAAACAGAATTACTCATAAATTCGAAGTAATAAATCCAATTACCTTGCTTGATTCATCAATAAATGGGAAAGTAGTATTTGTTTTATTATCAAATTAAGTTATTCTTTGGAAGTAATCCACTTAAAATAATTGTTTCCTACCATCAAGCAACAGTAATCAGTAAAGAGGAACATAAAACGTCTTTCTACTGCTTTCTGCAAAAGGCTTTTTCACATTTTTTGATCACCAGATTATCCCATTATAAACAGTGGCAGAGAAATCCAAATAATCCAGATAAGTAAATGCTGCTTTTATAACATCTTTTACTCCAACTACCTGGCACAGTGGTTTAAAAGCAAAAGTTCTCACACCATAGATTTGGAATAAAATGGTCTTTCAGGAACTCTGCAAGTCAGCTACTGCTGAATTTTCTGTCCTTACTGAAGCAGTGTTGGTGAAACCTTTGACTGCCAGGGCTGAAGTATTCTCAAGTGCATCTTCTGCTTGCAGGACAGCACTCTCTGTGTGCAGAATACAAAAATATTGGCAACACTGGTTCACCAATATTGACACAACAAACACAGGTTCACCTATCTCAGCAGTAACAGTTTAAGTAGAAGCAGAGGGAGATGAAAAAGCCTACAGCAAGTAATCCATTGTGGCCAAAATGTCCTCCTACAATGTTATGATTTACCTGAGTGGAATTTGCGAATTTAATGTATAGAGCAAAATAGGGAGAAAAATACATAAACTCTTAACCTTTCCTTTTCTAAATCTCCTTTCTGCAAGGAAAGGCAGCCACATCCTCTACAGTCTTTGAACTCTGAAACAGTAAGGTACCTTAGAATGCTGTCTGATACTCAGAGCTTGGTATGCAAAAGAATTAAACATCCCTCTGGTTTTTGAAAAGACCATCTATCACACCAATGCAGACAAGGCTTTTATTTGCCATCAAAGACCTGATTCATCTCATGCAGGGTAAGATCCAATAGTTGGATTAGAGAGATTATCTGGCAGCAACCAGCAGTTTTTGTGTTCGTTCTGTTCTAGCAAGACGGAGGTTTTCATCCATCTGCTCAGGGAGCCTCCACTGTGTTTCTTTGGGAAAAGGTGAAATGACTTCCATTGCAATGCGAGACACGCCAGCATAGAGTTTAAGACAAAGCTGTGACTCACTGATGATCGATTTAATTATAAATGACAAGTTTTCTAACTTTGGAGGAGTCACAGTCTGGAGCAGCCTTCTGATAGTGTAAGCATGAAGCAAATGATCAATTCTATGCTGGAACTTAGACACTTTATAAAAGGTATTGCATGGTGTCATCGTCCATGAAAAGCAGCATGGTGTGAGGACCTGGTTCCATGACCCATAGACTCCTTTTTCACCAGTATTCTATGCTCCTATATTACTAGGAGCTGCAACGTTGTACCAGACCACAGTTCTCTAATGGAAGCAGGCGTTAACCCTTTGGATATGTAGGCTGTTCAGCTTTATACTATTACGTATATGCAAGCTAAGATCTAGCTTAATAATGGACGTGCTACAGAACTCTTAGGAGTTCAATTATTTCAACATGGCAATCTATTTCTGGGTGTCACTAATACTAATGTGGAGGTTGTATGTACTTATCTAGGACCATATTTTTAGTTGGCAGAGACCCATCTGAAGGCATAGAGCCTGTCTACAGTTGGAATCAAAATGTCAAACCATACAATATCTAAAAATATGAATGTAGTTGCACGCAGAAAAGCGGCAATTTTATAAGTAAATACAAATGGATAAGTCAGCTTCAACTTGTGAAATATGCTATTCTACTTTTTCTTCCAATAGGCATTGATCATGTTAATTTTTCAATATTCAGTATTGAAATATTTTTACATATTCTAGTGAAATAATTCAATTTAACTTTGACCATATTATAAAATAGTGCATTTCTAATGTTTACCAGAAAAACCCAGTTAAACATATTATTATAATTTTAGAATATGTACATAATCTTTAAAATAATAATTACATCTTAAAATACTGAATTGAAAATTCTCAGAAAATATTCAAGTGTTAGCATGATGATTGGAATTGCCATTATAAATATTATATAAAAATTATAACTCCACATTCTGCTTCTGAGATAGTTTAATCCAGCAGTTTCATTTAATGATACTCATTCTCAAAAGAAATTGCTGTACTTGAAATTTTAGGGAACCTGAATTCAGTGGAGAACAGTTTAGATAATAATAACCGATGATGTATCAGAACAGAAATCTTAGGATAGTCAAAGGGAGAGAAAACCAACAGTGATTAAAATAAATGAACAAAGAACAAAACTCATAGATATAAATTAAATCAAATACCTTTAGGCTCCTGTGAAGTCTGAAGCATAGCGCTACAGGCTAATTTCAGGGAGAAAAATCAGAAGAGGAATTCTGCAGTGATTCTAAATAAAGTATACTGTGAGCACAAGGATTAACCGCAGTGCACTACATGAAAAATTAATCTATTTTTGTCATCTGGATTCTATGACTCCATATTTTTCAGTTCCACTAGAACAGCATTTGGGGTGTTTTTTTCTCCTCTTCACCACATTTATATATGATTTTTCACTAATAATTCATTTGAACAATAGATCAATATCACCTATGGAGCATGTACACAAGATGACTGTATGACCAGGGTGGGTATTTTCCCTTGTAAAATTCTAAATTCTAAAATCCAACATTATTTTCAGATGTGAAGTCCATGGCTCTTACTCTTAAATTATGCTGTGGACAGAATTCAATACTGAAGAGATTTGCAATAAAAGACTGAAACTGGAGAGTGAGGACTGGGTCCCATAACATTTGAGGGCTTGGCTGGTTGCATCTCTGCTAAGGAAGCCAGAAGAGCTCTGCTGTTCTTAGATCTTGTTGTGTGCCTCATCTGCACAGGAACTCCAAACTGGGGAAGACCCAGAGTGATCTGCACCTTTCCTATTCCCTGATTTTCTCAAAAAAAGGAAATATGCTTGTGTCTGAGGTGGAACCATTGCATGTTTCAGTTGGTGCACAGAAAGGGAAACCAAGGGACTGGAACCCAAAGACAGCGACTCTGTGACAGGGCAGACTTTGAACCAAATAATTATAAGTGCTTTGGGAAGAAAGATCTAGCCCCTTCCCACCTTATTTTTTAAAATCTGGAATCCCCTACAAAGGTTAATAGCGCCTTTATTAATATTCCCATTTTTTATCCTTCTGCTAAGTCACTCTTATTCAGCATACACAGCCAAATCCAAGGAGGTGTCATCTTAAGAGATACTTGGGCTTCTTCAGTTCTAGCTTGGCATTTCACAGACCGGGGCAGAACAGAGCAGCAATTAAATAAAATATCAGATTTATGTTTAAAAAGAAAGAAACTATCAAAGCAGACTCAAAATACACAAACATTTTTGTTAAACAGCAGCTTACAAAACCCTGGGTAATACATAGAGTTTTATTCCCAAAGGTTAAGTTCTGGGTGTATTCGTCAGTTCAGACTTCATTCAGTATTCCTGAAGCACTTTGTGGGACAGACAAAAAACCTGCCATCACTCTGTCTGAACATGACCCCCCACAAGGATAGAAAGAAACACTTGGAACCACAATGACTTCAGAAACCAACGTGGAAGCTGTCTTTTACACTCAGTCTTTCCTCAGAAACTCACACAGAGCAATTTTATTTTTTTTTCCACCAGCATGGAGAAAGCAGATAATCACAGAGATCCCTTTCTGTCTAACAGCTGTACGTCTACAGATGTTGGGCTTCATTTGGTAGAGTGCAGACATTGTATCCTCTATGTTAAAAGGTGCTGAGCTCAGTTTTGATGTGCTGTTGTTAAATGGCATAGCTCCATTTACACTTCTTGAAGGCCTGGACCGGTGTCTCTGTCTTGGTTTGTCCAATGGCTAACTGAGCTCAGTGAACTTACATTCAGACAGAGAGCAGACTTTGAAGTTATCAGAGGCAGGTGTCAATGTTATCATCAATAGCACTTCTGACTCATTACTTCAACTGGGATTCTAACTGTGGTTTTGCCAATATACAATCCTTTAACTTCCTCTAACTTAGCATAATTGCATTACAGGACTTTCAAAGAGTTCTTTGAACCAAGGTACTATTAACATCCTTTCAAAGGACATTCCCACCCAGCGGTTTACTCCAGGTAAACTTCCTTTCTGAAGAGAGTCTGTTTAAATGTAAATCAGCCTCTTCACTTCTGGAAATTGTTTCCAGTCTCTTCTCAACTACACTTTCACACCAAAACCTGTCTTAGAGGCTTTGCATGTTATATGGTACATTTTCAGCTAGGAAGCAGATAAACAATTAAGTTAATTTTATAATGTAGCTGATTATCAGAAAATGAGACTCTACCTCTAGATTACTAGAGCATGGATTTAAGTAAGAAAACCTACTGATAGTGGATGACCTAAGTAAAAGATATCGATGGTCTTCCACTTTTAATCTAATTTTTAAAGTGTGCCGAGAAATCCTTACTGCAAACTTTGTCTGATTGGAAATTGAATGGCAGCTCTAAGAGACAAATGAGGAATAGCCTGAATGAAGCAAAGACTGAACGATCCTGTCTTCTGTCCACTGCTGGGTAAAGAGGAGCCTTCAGACTCCAGAGCTGTCATTTTTGCACCTTTATATAGCACTGTAATACACATTTAGAAAAATCCAAGTGTCTTAATCTCTACACAGTGTCATTTAGGATATCATCTGACATTAGCTAATCGTGCACATCCTCTTCATTTTCCTAAGCCAGGCACTGCTGCTGAATGGGAGAAGATAAGGAACCTGTTTTTAAAAGCTTTTAAATGACAATGTTTAATTTCATCATTATTTTTAGGAAAGTAAAGCCTTTATAAGCCTTTTAAATAACAATCCATGGCCCTGTGGTAACATCTTGGCTGGTAATTATAGGTGAATGTACTGTGCTATAAGAAGCTTCAAAATGCCATAAGAAATTCTTCCTTTTCCTTTGCATCTAATCATGTTACAATTGCCAGTTTATGCTGTGCTCAAGCCATGCAGTTTCCAGGGGCAGCCCACTCACGTGCTGTGAATATTTATGAGTTATACATCATACAGTATTTTTTAGAATTTGGACAGAAAATTAAGACTTTTAATGGTGTTGTATCTCATTTTTCTAAACACACGCAAAAAGGCTTGAACTATTGCCTTTCTTTTTTTCTTGGATTATCAAGGATTAGTTTATTGATTTCTTTGTAAAACAAAACCCTTAAAAAAAAGGAAAGAGATGGAGAGGAGAGCTTTGGTCATATTTAAACAAAAGAAATCACTGCTAATAGTTAAGCAGATGCGATGAAAAGATAATTTCCGTATTTTACAGGTTCAATTCAGGTTGAGTTTGTTCTGAGCCAAATGTTCAGCCTTTAGATGTCTTTGCATTGGATATCGTATGAGCTTCATCTCTTTTCTGAAATATCCGATGCTATGACTAAAATACAATCTCTATCACAGGACTTTGGTCACTTAACTGTCAAGCCAGAGTCACACATGTATTTCTGGACTGCAAGGGAAGCTGGGGACCATTAGATGATCCATTTTAAAGTTCAGCACCTGGAATAAGAAATCTCAGTGAGATTTTTAGTGTTGGTTGTAGTGTTCTACTCTACATATTTTGATATTTCCTCTTCAAATCCAAAACAGGAACAAAATGCTTACAAAGTTCGTCCTACATCTGGCAAATACATGGTAGAGGAGATCTAGATCTGTGCTCCTGAACTAATTCTTTCATAATGGAGTCAAAGGAGGATTTAATCAAGTAGGGTTAGTAAATTCACCAAGCCCTTATGATCACTATGGTCATGCTTTTAGAAAAGATCACAAATCTCAAAGACAGCTGCTCTCAAAAACAGAAAAATGAATAAAGCAGAACAAGCTTAAAGTCCCAGAAACTTGTTCCTTGCTGTGCTGTCCAGATTGTGTCTGGGTTGAGGAGATAATAAGCACTGGATTCACACTGCTCCAAAATTGAAGCAGAGCAGGGGTGAATCAGACCATTAAATTTGTAATCAGATCTGTTGATTGTCCATAGTGCTTTTAGTCCTGCTCTGTTTTAAAATAACTGGGGTTTTACTTGAGAAGAGAGGATATATCACAAACAGGTTAGCAGCCCTGAAGAGCTGTTTTACAAAGCTGCATTCTCAGATTGTCAGATTTAGTAATTCCTTACCAATTTCTATTCAAATTAATAGATTACAAAATCCATAGGATCTGTGGAAGGGGAACAGTCCTGGGACAAGACTTCAAGTGGTAAGCATTTCTTTTCCAGTGAGATCAAGGTGTTCCAACTTGTTGCATTAGGGTTTCTTGTTGTATTTTTAAATTTGTGCTGCCAGATCACACCTGCTGGTGTTTCTTTCCTCCCCAGAAAAAAAGATGGAAAAAATACCCTAAACCTTTCTCAGAATTTATTTAGCCACTAGGTTCAAATTTTCCAATGAGAGAATGTGTTGTTCATGCAAAAAATATGTGTTCATTTACATTTTCTTATGCTAATTTCCATACTAATTTATTTGTCAGACAGATATTTAAAATATTGCTTATACATAGATCTATTTATATATGCATGCATGCATGAATTCAGATACTATGTTAAAAACTGTTTCTCTTTGCATACTTACTGTACTTTGGTGTAATTGCCCAAATAAACATCAATAACAAAGAAGTTAGCAAGTCCTTGTTGGGAATAACCTTAAACAACTATGCTTTAATCATTTGGTGATCAACCTTCCATAGGAGATAGAGACCGTTATGTATTTCCCCCACAGCTAGATAGTCATTTGTCATGTACATTATGAGTATATGGAAAGGACATTCTTTAAACAAAGGCAGCAAGAAATAATTTTCAATCACTGTCATGAATATCCTGTTTAATTGCTGATGCCTTTTATTTCACCACGTTGCAATGCCCAGTCTGTTGTTTTACAGTTGGGCTTTGCAGTAGATCAAAAGCTACAGTGGGCTCTTCCACTTCTCAAGAGGGCCAGAAACAAGAGCAGAACCTGCTAGTTCAGACCAATATCTGCTGCAGGGCAACGATGGTACTGCAGGAGGAAACCGATTTCTCCTTGACAAGCAGAAGACAAAAAGCCTTCCAACTCACTCACCCTTGATTGAAATGACACATCGCTACATCTTTCTCTCCTACTTGACTCTTAAAATCACAGCTCATTATCCTTGACCTGTCCTTAATACTGTACAGTCTGCCTAAAATAAAGGCTGAAGAGTCTTTTTGACTGTTCCTATGTCAAACTTCTGTTTGTTTTGTCAGAAGCCATATATTTTAAAATATTATCTACCTTGACAACTCTGAGACCTTGACTGTATCAGGGAAGAGTTCTGCTCTTTTAATAGAAATATCCCCTCTTGACAAGAAATAAATATATCGTCCATAACTGTCTCTGCTCTTCTCCTCTGTTTGACATCCAAAAGAGGAGATACAAACAGAGTGTGGAGCTGGTTGGTCATGGAGAAAACAGTAATTCTGTCCTAATGAGGAAAACAGGCAATTCTGGAGGGAACCCAGTCTCCAGGGATCAGGAAACAGAATCAAAGATCATGATGATGTTCGTTGCCACATGCCATGGTCTTCCCAGTTTAGAAAATACCACATTCTTTTGAAGGGCCCACAGAAACATCTGTGGGTTTGTGGGTTGGGTCCTGTTAAACGTTAACTGCTTAGTGCCAGGGAGCAGGATCTCTCACCAGAGCCCATAATCTATTTGAGCAAAATACTGCAAAAGAAGCAAGGTAAGATTTGAAAAGCCAAAACTTAGTAAACATAAATAATGTATTTCTTCCTGGCCTCGGTCTGCTTTAACGTAGCAGCACAAAAGCAGCCTTGCTATTGCTGCTGAGTGCAGCTAATGGTCTTTTTGTCTAAATTACAGTTGGTCCCTCTAAAAGTGTGTTTCCTGCCAAGTGCGGTTTCACGAAATGCTGAGTCAGAGGAGCAGGGAGGAGGGGCCAACAGCAGCAAGGGCAGCTGGCAATGGACCTATAAAAGTAATGGCACTTTTAAAAGAAGGTTAAGAGACAAGAATGTTTTGGTGCAAAACGAGAAAAACTGGAAGGCAAATAAACTGTAAAGCAGGATAAGTTACAGCATATCATTTCCCAGAAGGGAATATCATAATATAGTAGTTTGATGACATATAGAATAATGCCTTAATATTTAGGAGTAGATCCTTTAAAATATTCATGTGCTTCCTATTGGACTAAGGGCTCAAATATAGTCAGGTCACCATACATCAGCATAGTGATCTGCCCCAGGAAATTTGAGGCAATTTGCCCTAGTTCAGCTTTCTATAAAAGAGACTTAAGTAAACCAGCTCACTTTATATTTGCCTGCGGGCACATACCTTGGCAGCTATTGTACTTCAAGTGATAAACGGTGGGTTGTTAAGTGACAGTAATTCACACTAGTATCCAACGCACATGAAGTCTGAATACTTGTGAGGGCGTTAGCCAACTTTCTGGCTTCCAGCTGGGGCAAGCGTTTTGCCACATCATCTACCTGAACTTGCCCTCAGCACTACCAGACAGCCATCATCCCTGACAGATAGAAGATGACGGCCTGTTGCAGCCAGCAATGACAAGAAGAGATGAAAGATCATTTGGTTTTTACACTTGATGCCTGGAAATGGAAACAGGAAAAAGAGTAGGAAGAATGTAATGAAAAGTGAGATGGTGTTAAAAGTAGTTTAAGCAACTCCCAACCTCTCTGACCACTTGTCCCTGCTCTCTGTCACCCCCCCCTGTTGTGTCTGCAAAGTATATGTGGGAGCACAAAAGGGACTACATGAGGGATCTCATGGATTTGAAAATTAACCCCCACCAAAACTTCTTGTTTTCCACCCAGAAAAAAGTCATTTAGCTGTATGTACAAGCTCTGGGGTCAGTGTGACAAAGAGGGCAAGAACAAGTGCCTGCAGGGCTGTTTCAGCACGACAATGGAAAAAGTCCATGTAACCCACAACCACCTTCTTAATTTTCAATGTCTTTTCCTGCTCCAAGCTCTAATTCCAGCCACTCGGGACCTAATCTTGTTTCCACTTAAATAAATTGCAACTTTGCCATTAACCTTGATAGGAGTAAGATTGATTCTTGATATGTAAAGGATGTGATTTTTCTATATTTCTTCAAGGGTATTGTGGAGAAGTACACTGGCATCTTTGAGTCTAGTTCTCCCCACTGGCTGCTCTGTAGTAAATACTTGGTCCTCAAGGAATCAGAGACCAAACTCCACAAGTCCCCCATACCCCACAGAAGGGCTTCCAACACACCAGCACAGGAGAACAAGGGCTTAGCAAACTGCAGCTGATGCCACAGCATGAAACATCACTGTTCTGTGAGTACGGCCCTTTCATTAGCACAGAAAATGGGTCCCATGCACAGGGTGGGTTCCCGCAGCACCTAATGACACGCTAGGGCTGGTCTGCCAAAATCCCGCCACAAAAGAAGGGCCACAGAAGGAGGGAGGGAAGGACCATGTCAGCAGTAACTGAAGATAGACTTCAGTTACAGTGAAACTACATGTGTAGGCTACAAAGTTCAAAGCGGATAAACACAAGCCTGCTTACAGCTTTGCCACGGGTGGGAAGTCAAGGCCATGAGGACTGAAGCCTGGCTTAACCCTGCAACCTAGCACAATAACAGAGCAAGTTACTTGCCCAGAGCAGTGAAGAGTCTTAAGTGCCCCAGACTGGTCCTTTTTATCTCCGTGAAGAAAGTAATCACAGCAAGGCTTTCCTTTTATCCTGGACACTGCTGCCTCCTGACCTGTTTCTCACCTTTGACAGGGTTTAGAGGTTTTAGTTATAGTCTGCTATTTCTGCTTCTTTTTCCTCTCCCTACTCATACTTTAAAAGGATTGTTGATGCAGATAAGCAACACAAAGGGGAGATGTACCTTCTTATGCTCCTTTATAACCTCAAACTTCATTTGGGGAACAGAATCAGCAACACCAACCTGGAGGAATGTTTAGAGAAGCAGCTAAATGATTGGTACAGTGAAGGTGCTCAGCTGTAATGTTGATGGGTCTCTCCTGGAGCCAGGTATGCAATGAAATAATAAATTATCCCACTGCTTTCTCTATCTTACCCTTTGTTCCAGAGCTGTTAGGTTTTGGTTGGGTTTTTTTCCTTTTTTTTTTTTTTTTTTCCCAGGAGATACATTTATTGCATTTAGCTGACTCTTGTCCCAGAATTTTCACTTGTAAGGAATGTCACAGTTTAAGAGCCTAAACTTATTCATGCTTGTGATTCACGGAAAAAAAAAGACTCTACAACTCGAATAGAGTTATAAAGCAGGTATGTTTACTCCAGCACCAGGTTACAAGGGGATCTCTCCACAAAGCTTGCACACCCACCACACATTTTACCAAAAACTTATAGAGTGTGGATATCCATATTCATTGGATTACATAACACAAACATACATATGCATGAGTAAGGCTGGGTTAGTTCGAAAGGCTGATTTCAACAGTTTATGTCATCTCTGCACCTGCACATTGCCTCTTGGTGGTCGTCTTCGGGGGTCTTTGAGAGGAAGGCTTGTAGTCTTTCTCACTTTGGTTTCTTCCCTGGAGCATGCGCAGATTCTCTTGGCCAATTCCTTGAATAACAAGAGTGTTTTCAGACAGTTTACTTTCTATCTTATCTAAGAGAACCAATAGAACTTCTACCATTCGTACATGGCTATCTTTACTCATTAGCAAAATTCCAACTAGTTAGAGCCACCTGTTACTCAAGGCCAAAAGTATAATATTTTGCTGAAGACTGTGATCCTTGGTAGATTTTCACAGTGAACTGCTTTGCTTTGATGAACAATGTAGTCCTTGGTAAAATTCCACATAACAGTCTGGGCAAGCAGGATTCTTAGCAATATTTTAAAAAATACTATAACTTGCTATAAGTAAATAATTTGCTAAGCAGTTTTCTATAAGTAAATAAGTAAACAAATCTCAAAACAAGCAATCATTTCTCTGTTTCACTTGTTTTATTTTTTTCCTCTAAGGAAACATTTTGCATATCGATCGAAAATAAGAGGAAATTTTCCTCAAACCATTTATTAGGACAACTGTTAAAGAATGCTGCTCATAGTACACTGAGGAAGCAACTGATAGAGACATCTTTGGGCATTCAAATATCAGGCTGGACATTTGTGTGTTGCAGGAGCAACCTATGGGCTTTCTGCTGATGGCTTAGCTCTGTTTTACATGTATTTTCTCATCACTATATTCTATTGTTGCTCATAGATGTTCATTTATGCATTCCCTTTCATTCCTTAACATTTTTCCAGCTTAAAATCTGCCCAAAGCATTTAACATAGTGATAGAAGTTATTTTCTTTCTTTTGATTTAGGTTTTTATTTCACTTTTCCTAAGAAAATTAGACAAAGAAGATAAAATGGTGTGTGTAAGGACAACAGAGACGCAAACATCTAGAGAGAGAAAAGGGACTATGGCTCGAGAAGCCAATGCAAGTTGTGCAAACACCAAGCAAATCTTCCCGGAGTGGCCACAGAGTCCCTCCAGCAAGTAACCACTTAGTAAGCTACTTTCTCTGCTGCTAGCTTGTTTACTTCTCTTGCCCGTGTTTTTTTTTAATGTTCTTCCAAATATCTTCCTCATTTTCCTCATGGTCTGTCACCACAGAAAGGAGCAGTGTCTCCAAAGGGGGAACAGGCAGATTTGTGCTGTTTCACAGTTGCTAACCATCGTGTTTTCCTTTTCTGCTTGACTCCAATTTTTAGCCTGTAGCTGTTGAAACAGTCCATAGGAGCTGACAATTGTACACTGCTCTGTTAACAGGGGGCAAGTGGTAAGAGGAAAACATCCACTTTTGTACTTCCAAGACTGAAAGGCACATTGATAAAGCCGCAGGACACTACTACTCACAGAACCCAGTTACAAATGAACTTTAAATCTCTTCGGTGTCTTACTTTTTCTAGAAGTGTTAAGGAGGTAGCACTGTGAGGGCTGGTCTATGCAGAGACACTTGGAAAAGTTATGGCCTGCTAATAGCCCATTTAACAGGTTAAATGAGCATAAATAAATGTAGGATTGTGTGTTTCACAAGATTTAATTTTATGCTAGTTTCTGTACTCATCGATTTTCCCCTTTTCTTTCCTTGAACAGCACCCTTAAAGGGAAACTATAGGCTCACCTTCTCCGCACCCTCTTAATGAATGCATATGGACTATTAACTGCTGTAGGCCCCTACATTATTAGCTTTAAGGGAAAGCAGGACATGTAGAAGTACAATGAATGAAGAGCAGAAGAACTAGAACACCAGTTTAAACGGGCATTATTCAAAGCAGCTGCCTCCAGGCATAGCATCTCTCCCTCTCTGCAGTGAGGTCCCTTATTAGCTGCCGCAGGAAGGGGTGAGGTTGGGAGGATCCAGGCTGACACACAGTGCGGATGTCTCCCTTGGGAGATGTCTCTACTGATGGGTGCGGATGTCTCCCATGGGCTCTTTGGAAGTCAGGTGAGGGCTGCTGCTGCCTCTGATGTGCTTGGACTTAGAGTTTTGCCACATCCCTTCTGAGGACTGTTTGTCATTTCTGGTATTTTCAGTAAGCAAGAGCAGATAAGGGGGAAGGAACACAAATATTTTGAAAAGTAAATTTAGTCATAAGGGAGGATTTGAGTAATCACATATTTGTATGATTTTGAAATGGCTGGGCCTGGTGCAGGGTCCTATGGCATCCCATGACTGCCCAATACTGGCAAAAGTGGTTTTGTTTTGGTTGGGTGTTTTTTTAAGTAACTCCAGATTTGTCCTGAAGTGCAAAATGTATGAGTTTCGCTTGTATCTCAGTAATGCAGATTAATGATTAGTGGTACCACCTGACTTCAGTTTACCCTGAATCTAATATATTTGAAATCTGATTTTTTTTTTTTTTTAAGTAGGATAGGTTCTTAAATCCCATGGTGCCTTCTTAATATTAGAGCATATATTGCCTCTGCTGAAATCATATAATTGTGTATTCATGGCCAACTCCTAGAGTTCCCTAATCTGGTTTGGATAGTGCACCGCATTTGTTAATAGCAAACAGCATTTTTTATAGCTATCCCTGCCCTGGATCATTCAAAAGACTGTTATTTATGAGTAGAGGAGAATTTGATGGTGTTCCAGCAACAATCAGGACACCTCCAGACATAAACCTATTTCACAGATCGAGCCACCTGCATGTTATGTTTTTGTGTTAACTTTGAAACCAGTAGACAATATATTTTAGGTCATGTGTTGTTAAACCGAGTAGCTTTTTGGATTAATAGCATTCTATGTTCCTCATTTTTATGTTAGGGTTGCCCCATTGATCTTAAGTATGAAGTTGAAAATACACTAGGTTGACTCTTGACATTGCAAGATACTTTAAAAAGCCTTGTAACAGCAGCTGAGGATCTCCATGCAAGTTCTTCCATGCACTGCTCTTGTATAATAAAGGTGCAGCCAATATAGCAGCTAATTTCAGTGATTCATAGGTCTGGTAACTGCTCCCAGGGGACTACTGCAAGTTGGCACAGCGGAGCACACTTGTTCCTCCACCATTGCCCACAGGGTCTGATTTTCCCTGTGTCTCCCGTGAAACAAACCGGCCATAAAGTGCAACAAAGAAATAGAAGAGTGATAGGATGTATTTTTTGCTTGTTGGGTAGCTGCATCCATTGCAGTGTTTTAGTGTGGTTATGAAAAGTGTTAGTCACAAGACTGACACTCTAGACACGGCGCTGCCAACTGCATTAATCATGCCTCTGAAGAGGCAGACAAAGCTGTAGTCCAGAGGTATTAAACAACCTTCAGGCCCAGTGTCTAGTTAAAATTAATGATCCAAAGTCACTAGCATGTTCTAGCTGTTCTGCACTGCCCTAGCTATAGAAAAGAGATGTAAAACTACTCTGATGGGTCAGATAAACACTATTTGAGATTGCTTTATATTTCTAAGGAAGCACAAGAGAAGGTAGGACACCTGACCCAGGCTGTTCTCATTTCCTTAAGTCATGATGGTATTTAATTGCTCATGTTTCCAAACATATTGAAAAATGTATTAATATGAAAAGCAGGCAAATTAAGAGATCTAGACTGTTCTCTACCTTAGTGTGCTAATATTGATTATACTTTATAAAACATGTAATTATGTTTCTGAGCACAGCAGTAAAATACACTGACAAGTTTTCAAGTACTGATCAAAAAGCATACATTAGAGTGACAACACTATTCTTGGATTTTGAAGGAATTTAGCCATATAATTGACTTAATAAAGGAAAGAAAATATCATAGAATCATAGAATGGTTTAGGTTGGAAGGGACCTTAAAGATCATCTAGTTCCAACCCCCCTGCCATGGGCAGGGACACCTTCCACTAGACCAGGTTGCTCAAAGCCCCGTCCAACCTGGCCTTGAACACTGCCAGGAGGAGACATTCTGGACAACCTGTTCCAGTGCCTAACCACCCTCACAGTAAAGAATTTCTTCTTATATCTAATCTAAATCTACCCTCTTTCAGTTTAAAACTGTTACCCCTTGTCCTATCACTACAGGCCCTTGTAAAAAGTCCCTCTCCAGTTTCTTGTAGGACCCCTTTAGGTACTGCAATGCTGCTAGAAGGTCTCCCCAGAGCCTTCTCTTCTCCAGGCTCAACAACCCCAACTCTCTCAACCTGTCTTCATAAATTGATGCTCCAGCCTTCTGATCATCTTCATGGCTTTCCTCTGGACTCCCTCCAACAGGTCCATGCCCTTCTTATGTTGGGGGCCCCAGAGCTGAACACAGTAGTCCAGGTGGGGTCTCACGAGAGCTGAGGGGAACAATCACCTCCCTCAACCCTGGCCACGCTTCTTTTGATGCAGCCCAGGATATGGTTGGCTTTCTGGGCTGCAAGCATACATTGCCGGGTCATGTTGAGCTTGTCAACTAACATTTCCAAGTCCTTCTCCTCAGGGCTGTTCTCAATCCATTCTCTGCCAAGGATGTATTTGTGCTTGGAATTGTCCTGACCCATGTGCAGGACCCCGAACTTGGCCTTGTTGAATTTCATGAGGTTTGCATGGGGCCACCTCTCAAGCCTGTCAAGGTCCCTCTGGATGCCATCCCTTCCCTCCAGACTGTCGATAGCACCACACAGCTTGGTGTCATCAGCAAACTTGCTGGAGGTGCACTCAGTCCCACTGTCCATGTTACCAACAAAGATGTTAAAACAGTGCTGACCCCTGAGGAAAGTGACTCGTCACTGCTTGAACACTGAGCCATTGACTGCAACTCTTTGAGTGTGACTGTCCAGCTAATTCCTTATCCACCAAGTGGTCCATCAGTCAGATCCATGTCTCTCCAATTTAGAGACAAGGATGTTGTGCAGGACAGTGTCAAATGCTTTTCACAAGTCCAGGTAGATAACATAATTTGCTCTTCCCTTATCCACCAATGCTAGAACCCTGTTGTAGAAGGCCACCAAGTTCATCAGTCATGATTTGCCCTTAGTGAAGCTATGCTGGCTGTCACCAGTCACCTCCTTATTTTTCATCTGCCCTGGCATAGTTTCCAGGAGGATACGCTCCATGATCTTGCTGGGCACAGAGGTGCAACTGACTGGCTTGTAGTTTCCCAGGTCTTCCTTTTTTGCCCTTTATAAAAATTGGGGTTATGTTTCCCCTTTTCCAGTCAGTGGGAATTTCACCGGACTGACACGACTTTTCAAATATGATGGATAGTGACTTTCCCACTTCATCCACCAGTTCTCTCAGGACCCGTGGACTTAACTGACCAGGTGCCATGGACTTGTGCACCTCCAGGTTCTTTAGATCGTCTCAAACCTGATCTTCTCCTGCAGTGGGTGGTTCTTCATTCTCCCAATCCCTGCCTTTGCCTTCTGTGGATTGGGCAGTGTGGCTGGAGCCCTTGCCAGTGAAGACTGAGGCAAAAAATTTGTTGAGTACCTCAGTCTTCTCCATATCCTGGGCAGCCATGTCTCCCATTTCCTTATGGAGAAAGCCCACATTTTTCCTAGTCTTCCTTTTATCACCAAAGTACCTATAGAAGCTTTTCTTGTTGCCCTTGACATTCCTGGCTGGATTTAATCCTATCAGGGCTTTAGCTTTCCTAACCTGATCCCTGGCTGCTCAAACAATTTCTCTGTATTCCTCCCAGGCTCTCTGTCCTTGCTTCCATCCTCTGTAGGCTTTCTTTTTGTGTTTGAGCTTGTTCAGGAGCTCCTTGTTCATCCATGCAGGCCTCATGGCATTCTTACTTGACTTCCTCTTTGTTGGGATACATCACTGCTGAGCTTGGAGGAGGCGATGTTTGAATATTAACCAGCTTTCTTGGGCCCCTCTTCCCTCCATGGCTTTATCACATGCTACTCTACCAGGCAGATCCCTGAACAGGCCAAAGTCTGCTCTCCTAAAGTCCAGGATAGTGAGCTTGCTGTGCACCCTCCTCACTGCCCTAAGGATCTTGAGCTCCACCATTTCATGGTCACTGCAGCCAAGGCTGCCTTTGAGCTTCACACTCCCCACCAGCCCCTCCTTGTTGGTGAGAACAAGGTGCAGCATAGCACTTCTCCTTGTTGGCTCCTCTATCACTTGGAGAAGGAAGTCATCATCAACACATTCTAGGAAACTCCTGGATTGCTTATGCCCTGCTGTGTTGTCCCTTCAATAGATATCGGGGTGGTTGAAGTCCCCCATGAGGACCAGGGCTCATGAACATGAGGCTGCTCCTATCTGTCTATAGAGGGCCTCATCCACTCAGTCTTCCTGGTCCTCTGGTCTGTAGCAGACACACACACACACACACACACACACACACACACACACACACACACTGTAACATCTCCTGTCCCTGCCCTCCCTTTAATCTTGACACACAAGATCTTGGTCAGCTCTTCATCCATCAACAGGCAGAGCTCCATGCACTCCAGCTGGTCACTGACATAGAGGGCAACACCCCCTCCTTGTCTTCCCTGATTGTCCTTTCTAAAGAGGCTGTATCCTTCCATTCCAACACTCCGGTCATAGGAGCCATCCCACCACATATCCATGATGCCAATGAGATCGTAGCCCTGCAGGCATACGCACATCTCTAATTCCTCTTGTTTATTCCCCATGCTACATGCATTTGCATAGGGGCATTTAAATTGGGCCCTTGATGAAGAACCTACTGGCTGGAGTGGCTGGAATTCCTTTGTGCTGCTCCTCAGGTGCTCTCCTGCTGACCTGTGACCCATGTCCAGGCTCTGGGCATCTATTGCTGGCACTTGCATCAAGCTGGTAGGAGTGGGATGGTTTGAAGTTCTCCTCCCCTGGCAACCTTAGTTTAAAGCCCTCTTCACCAGTTTGGCAAGCCTATGGCCAAAGATGCTCTTCCCATTCCCTGACAGATGGACCCCATCAGCCTCCAGTAGGCCAGGTTTCTCCAAACAAGTCCCATGGTCTAAGTAGTCAAGACCCTTGGCTGTGCCACCAGTCCTGTAACCAATTGTTGATTCACTAGATTTCACCGGTCCTTTAAAACCCCTTTGCTTTGACCAGGAGGAATGATGAAAAAACTACCTGCACTCCAGAGTCCCTCACCACCACTCTGAGGACTCTGTAATCCTTGTTTATACTCCTCAAACGGCTCCTGGCCCACGTGAAACAACAGCATTGGATAATAGTCGAATATGACTTGCAAGATCCACAAAAGCATTTAGGAGCCAGTGCTCCATAAAAATCAATGAGAGATTAGTGTTTTTAGGCTTTGTGGATTCAGCTGGTATGTAAATAACAGAAGTCCCTGCCTCTCTGGACTCCTTATTTACAAGTGAAGGACAACATCGACTGCATCATCTGTAAAATATCAAGGGGGCAAGAGAAAAACATTCCCACACGGAGATTTATGGTATCCACAGCAGTAGGGATATAATATCTCCTAAGTAATGTAGAGATTTTTTTGAAACAGTTTATCATTGTATTCAAAAAGGAGTGTGTGTTTTCTGCGGCAAAGTCTGCATCATCTGATTCTTCAGTCCATTTAAAGGAGCATATAGAAAATACACACATCAATATGTCAAGCAATGGTTTGAGGCAAAAGTAGATGTTCTGGACAACTGAAATTTTTCTGAGGTTTTCATACTTAAGAAAGGATTGATCTTCTGTCCCTGAAGTACCTCCAGCTCCCATGGATTTCAGAATGGCTTTTAGATATATGACTATGAAGGGGATGACTCAGTTGCCTTTATTCTCTACAGATTTATAAAACTTTTCAACAATTTTATTAAAACATTATTCACATGAAAAGGAAGGAGAAAAAAAATCTCTTACTTTCTGTATTTATCTTTTGTTTCATACACAGGAATTAGAAAACTGTGCTTACTAGGTTAGGAAAGACCTCATTAAGTCAAGCCACTGAAATATCTACAGTTTAACCTGTTATGGAAAAGGAGGACAAAATGCATTCACAAATAATATAATCATTGCATCCAAAAAGAGTTGTCAGATAAACTGTCACAAATAGCAGATAGTGAGCTTTAAGTTTAAGGAAAACTCCTGAGTAAAGAACCTGTTTATTCCCTCCTTAGCAATACTGAGAATAAAAGTAATGGGATTGCACCAACCTAGATGAATTAGGAATAAAAGCAATTTTGAGCAGACCTCACCCAGATTGCAGGCATGTTCCTGCCGCTGTATCCGTAACATGCCCTGATCTCTTCAGAAGCCCTTGCAGCACACTGCTACTGTTCCCAGATATGAGAGCAGCATCCAGTATTTGGCTAGACCATCAGAGCTGGAGCCAGAACAGCTTCCTGCTGAGCAGGCCTGAAGAAAATTATCCAGAGGGCTTTGGTAAAAATTAGTGGGCTTCAGTAAAATTACTCAACAGACCTTAGTAAAAATTAATTGCATAGCCTAGCCTAAAGCACAAAGGAAAGCAGTACCAAATGAACAGCAGCTGAATTTGGCTCACATTGGAAAGAGCTAATTTGATGCTGGTCAAAAAAAAAAAAAAAAAAAGGAAATTTATTTTGTTACTGATTCCAACAGGAAATGAAAGTAGATCTTTTTTTTTAAGGCTGTTTGTTGAGTCATACCCCTCTGAAATTTTCTTCTTTGTACTTCTGGGAATTATATTCAGTGCCAAAGTACCTTCTTGTTTAAACAATGTTTTGGATTGACAGAGCGGGGAGAAATGTATGCCATGTCACATGGTTTCTGTAATTCAGCATAAAGAAGCAGATGAGGTTGGTTTGATCCCTGTGGAAACCTCAGTTATATTGAAGGTTCCTTGTGTTTGGTAGCACTTTAATCAAAAGGTTCTCTATAATTCAACATCACTAGGATAATGGTTAATTTGAGAAAGTACAGGGATACAAATAGGAAACTGAAGAAGTTAAATTCAGCAAGGCTGCGTAAGACTTTAGTGGGATTATGGAAAACACAAAACTATTCAGGCAGCAGACTGGGTTGCCTAGAAATGGGGTAATTGTTTAATGTGATTTAAAAAAAAAAAATCATTTATGCTCCCGGGGCCTTTATTGTTAACAGCTTGGTTATCTGTTTATTTTCTACCTTTTTCAAAGTGTAGGGGAGCTCTACATAGTATAACCAACTCACATCACTCTGCAAAATAGTATTGTTTTGGGCAGTAGATACCTACTTTTCCATGGAAAGGGATTCATTTTTCAGAAAATTATAGCCTTTGGAGAGAGAAAAGACCTATTAGGTCATAAAATCTGTTCCTCTGCCAGTACAGGATTTGTTACATCTATGTATATTCATTAGTGTTTTGTTCAAGCTGTTTTTCAATAGAAGCAAGGGGACTTCCAGTGCAGAACTAGGGAAACAGAAGCACAGCTGAGTAGATCTCACCAGCATTTTGCCCCTTAAACCCTGTCTACCTTTACAAGTGCTATATTAAATACACATTTCTCACTTTCAGAAATGCCTCTATACTAGCCAAATGTTTATTACAGTTGCATCTTAATTTAAAATATTTTTTCTTCTCTTTCAGACAGCTTTTATGTCTCATATTTAGGCAGAATTGAGGTTATTGAAATTTAAGAAATGAAAATTATTCTGTCCTGAACTTTCCCATGTCTCTGAATATGGTAACCAGTACATAGGGGTTGACAGGTGACAATTTTGAAGAAAAAGCCATGTACTATATATGAACATGATGTAACATTTCACCTGTCTGTGTCTTATCTGAATTTCAGACAAATCTACGTTATGGAAATTTATCTCTACTTTTGGAGGCTTCAACCTATGCTCTAAATCAAATGAGAACTTGCATATAATTAAAGTCAAACCCAAATAAGGGCTCGATGTCAAGCATGTATTAAACTGTTTGTAAATGTCTTTAATGAGCTTGCTAGTTCAAGGGAAATAGCAAGATAAGCACAGTTTCTTGTTCTCATTCATAAATGCTTTTCAGTATAGACACCTGTTAATTTTACCTAAAGCCAAATTTCTTGTGTGAAATTCAGCTCAGCTGTGCAAATATAGAAGGACTTATTAGCAAGCATATGATCATAAACCTTATCACATCAAATTTCACATAGACACAAGTCTTACTTTCTGGAAGCTGAATTCAACATTATTTTTACCTTTTCATTATTTTAAATAAGGCTTTGTATAAATTCCCAAAGGTGCTTCGGGGATTATTATATTATTGTTCCTACGCTTTTTGTGGATGAGAACATGAATATGGTCTGACTGATCTAGTGATAACCAAAATCCCTGTGTCCACACTGACCACTCAAATAATCTTAGCACTTTTACAGGGGAATAAGAGAGATGATAGAAAAGTGCTAAAATAATATCCTTGGCTCCTTGTTCACAGGACTAATTGTTTAGTTTTGTAAGCCAGTTTGTCGTGGTGGTTTGGCCACTTTTGTGTTGACCAGTCCTGGTATTTTAGCACCTTTCTAAAAAAAGCATGCATAAGGAGAATCTTTTAACAGGGTGTTAAGGTTTTTGGGGTTTTTTTTGTGGTGAAAGAAGACCAGAACTTACTGTCATCATTTGCCACTTGACTTCTTTGTTAGTTGGCTTTACAACAAAAGACATTAGCAATATCAGCCTGACTTCACTGAGTATAATATAAATATATTCAGCTATTGAAGAATCCTTTCAGTGATGCTTGTCTGTAGCCATCTAGAATGGCAAGTAGGAAAGAGAGACCTCCTGCATGTGTGCCCATGTGTAGGAGCACACCGTACCTCAGGAGTCTGCACAGACTTTCAGGAAGCTATTAGAAAAGTTTCAAGGTTTATAAAGCAGCAATGCTTCTACACGGTATCATACTGGTCAGTCTTGCTGGTGCTGTCATCAGCAAAATTGCTCAGCCTGGAGCTCCTTCAGTATAATGGGAAGGTGGGACTGACAAGGTATTTTCAAAGACCTCTGATATGAAACACATATTCCTGGTTATTGAAAAATCAGATCTGTCAAACTTTTGGCTTCCTGCATGTCTGTATTCCCTCTGGCTTCCAGGAGCGGGTTTCCAGCCAAGGTGATGAAGATTGAACGTGGTTGATTGTCTTCACAATAGCTGGTGGATAGACACTCTGCTAAGGTCTGCCTGTCACTTTATTTTTATAGGTTCTGACAACAGCATAGTCAAGTTTATGAAACAGATGATTCATACTATGTATAGATTTTTATGCATCTGAAATGTATATACATATGTATTAAAAACATGGTGGGAATTGTTGTCGCGGAATATGCCTGCATAGGGAGAGACAGTAATTCTTCTTGAAGGGGAGGACCCACAAAACCGAAGTGACACTCCGGCACACTGCAATGCTGAAATGCTGTTCTAATGAGATAAGCAGCCATTTAAAATTTGTGCTCCACTGTATTTTCAACTGCATTATTTCCTATGCATCTAAAAATTTATTAGCAGTATAAGGGTTTGTCTGGAAGTAATGTGCATTTATTTGTACATATTTTACAGTAAGAAACATGTTAAAAAGCCCCGATAGTCTGTTCTTTGGTTGAATGATGATCATGCGGGATTTACAATTGAATTGTAAGGACAGGAGGACAGGCAGAAGACAAGTGACAAAGACAAGACTCTCTCTGCCAGCAGGGAAGAAGAGCTGTAATGAGCAAAACTCCCAACTTGATCTAATTTAGAACCAAGCAGAGCTTCAGGAATGTGTGGGAATTAATCTTTTTATTTATCCAGAATGAAGGAAGAGAATTAAGGGCAAGCAGAATAGCACTGAAATGGACAGATTTGTATTCCCTCCTGAAAAACATTGCATCTAAGTGCCTGACAGCTAAAGTTCATAAGTGCAACTGCAGATTTTTAAGAAACTGTACAGCCTTTCTGTCTGTTCTTTTTTGATGGGGGATGGGAAAGAGAGTCTGGGTTTGACCAATAATGTGTTCATTGTTGAAAATCTACAGCAGTACAAGAAATGAATGGGGAATATAATCATAAGGAATAGGAAAATAAGAAAAAAGAGGAAAAGAGTAAGGAATTTTCCTGACTTAGGCCCCAGCTAAGCAAAGTGTCTAATCAGAGAGCCAAGGATTTGCAGTGTTAGGCCTTTCACCTTGAAGAGATGTGATCAGCATGCCAGCATGGATGTGGTTTCTGCTCATCTGGGTTCCTACAGTTTCCAAACAACCATATCAAATCTCCACCTGTCTGCTCAAGCAATTCAGTTTAAGCCTGAATAAAGTTAAATATATGAATAACCCTTAGAAATCATTCTGTGTTGGGAATCTCATAATATCACTACTGTTCTTTGATATAAGCCAACTCACATAGTTGGACTTAGCTTCCACATATTTGCTGGCTTTTTGCACTTACATGTATTTTTATGTCCCCTTCTCCACAAGTTTCTTCTTTCTTTCATTCTGGCAGGTTGCCACTGTAGTAGCCAGATCCTCTATTACATGCCAATTAATCTCTTCTTGATGAATTTGAATCATTTGTATTTTATTGTACACAGTACGGAAATACATCGGCAAAATATAGTATAAATAGGGCATGGGTTAGTCAAGTATAAAGCCCTTATTGTCCTCCACTAGATGCATATTTATCATTTCAAAATAAAATAACCAATGTCCTGCTAGAGTAACCTTTTCCATTGTATTTGAGAAGCCTTTCAAATAATTTTTTCCAACATAATGCTAATAGAGTAACATGCCACATTTGTTTTAGATACACAGATGAAAAATAGAAATGAGATGCACAGTTACAGTACTGTGCAGTTCTAACAAACAGAAATAATTGTGTAGTAAATAATAGAATAGGCAGCAATCAATTTAAAAAGGCGGTTGTATCTAAGGAGGATTCTGCATACCTGTGGCCTCTGCCCAGAGAAGAGCTTGTTTGCTCTTATTAGCCAAAACCCAGGACATTTGCATGCTCCTACCAAAGCAGGGACACGTGTGTGGAGAGGCAGTGATGGGGCAGAGTCAAAAGACATTTTAATCAGATGCCCATAGTGGATTGTCAAATCTACCTTGGCTTAAAGCACACACTTCAATCCTTCAGACTTCAGTGAGGCTGCTCCTGTGAGCTAAACAGAGTGCTCAAGCCCATAGCTGAGCGGCAGACTTGACTTTGGCCTCCTTATGACTGAGCTGACAAATGGTCCACAGCATCTGGAAGATGGAGATTTTGCTCCCTGTTTCCTTTTCTTCCTTCCAGTCCCCTTCGTGGCCCCTTGCTGCCCATTTACCCTCTCCCCTCCATCCCATCAACTTCAATGCTTGACTGACCCTAGGTAAACTCATTCAGTTTACTCAACTAGCAAAAATAAGTCCATATTCACTCTTTTGCCAGGTTATTTTCTGCCATTTTAGTTATCTGAGGTGCCGTGTTGTGCTCCAACGAACACCAAAGCCCATACAAAATAAACGGGCATTGAGGAGCAAGAAGGGAGAAGAGCTTGGAGGAAAGGGGAGCCCTTCGGTCTCATTGCAGCTGCTCTTAATTCATATCAAGTTGCATTGGCCACTGTTTTAAAGCAAAGTAACTTCTGAAATTGCAACTTAGCACCACCTCTTTAAACACACTTGTGTTCATAAAGGCATTGGCTGCACTGATCTTGTTAAGTCAAGTTTCAATTATAAAATCCTACAAAGGCATTTTATTGCATAGTATTATTATGATGTCTAGATGCTTCTCTCAAAAGTCAAAAGGAATTAAAGCTCTGTAACACAGCAAAACTATGTGGCCGATTAGAAGACATAAACTGTTCAGACAGAAATGTCTGTATGTTTAAGAAGAAGAAGAATTTCACTTTTAACCAACCTTATAACACATCCTTGTATATATCCTTTACTTGTTAATCTGATTTTATTTAGTTCTAAAAAGGGGCTTTGCATACTAATTCAGATTAATCAGGTCTGACTGCATGTAATTAAAAATTAGTAAGACAAAGGCAGACCCTAAATCAATTCTTAAAGAACATCTTCCTTCAACTACAAAAGATTAGACTTTATGCATCAGTTGCTCTGAAAGGAAAAACAGTTATTATTGAAGAGCATGCTAACATTTTATGATTAAAAAATGAAGCACGTTTGCCTAACAAAATTAAATGATCCAGACAGTAAAGCACATCTGCAGAGATCAAGAATGATAAAACCAGCCGTAGAGTAAAATCCAATGCAAAAAATATTAAAGCCCATTTCTGCAGTGAGCTTCTGGCAAAGAACCTCTGTGCAACAGAGGTCATATTTCAGTGTTTGCACTGGATATAACCCAGAGAACTAAATCCATGCCTACAGTGAAAAAAAATATTAGTATTTTTTGTGAAATTCATAAACAATGCAACCTGCACCTTAAGTTGGGTGAAAATTAGGTAAACTACCTTATTTACCTCACTTTTTTATTAAATCCATTTTTAATTTATTTGAGAAGCCTTATTCACCCGGTTTACTGCTGTTGGATACTGCTTATCACAACAAAGCACCAGAATTTCCAAAGCTTCTTTGTAATTTTTTAAAAAATTATTTTTACGAAAGAGAACATTTGGAATTCTTCCCACCCCCCCACCCCCCAAAAAAAAACAAAAAAAAAACAACAACAAAAAAATCTCTGTAAAACAAAGAACTTTGTTACAGGTACAATAAAATGACCCAGAGCAGACACACAACTGTTCTCTTCACAACTAAGGTCACGTCCTCAGTTATTTTACGTGAAAGGAGCAAAGAAAGGCTAAATTCAACACCGCACCCAGCAAATAGGCCACATTCTGCCCCTTGCAAGTCCCATTTGTGTTATTTAATGTTTTGCAAAGGAGCCTTCATCCTGCCCTAACACAAATAAGCATTCCCCTGCTCCCACCATCTCCATCACATGTATCAGGGCAGGAAACATGGCAGCCCTGACAGCAGCTGTTAAAGCTACAGTGAGGTTATGATCAAGGTGGCAGGGGAAGTCCTCCTTTGGGGCCCAAATATAAACCTCTGTGGCCATTATTGCTCACACAGGAGAACCTCAAGGAGTGATGAGCCTCTATGTGTTCGCTAGCAGCAGCACATCCTCAGCAAAAGAAGGACCTCACTTGTGAAGGGTAGGGAGCATGACACTCGCCTCCAGCAGCTAGCAGTGACTTTCCACACCTGGAACAGATGTTGCACTTGAACTCAGGGTGTCAATAGCCCCAGAAATATAAGTAGGGAAGGTTGGCATTTACTCCATCATACTTCAAGATGAACCACAGAGTGTAGGCTTTTTCCCATAATAGGTATTTATTAAGGCTAAAACTCAAAAGTCGTCATTAAAATTAGAATTCAGTGTATTTAATTCTGTTCTTCAAAGGGCATCCAGTCTCCAAATTCTTATTTACTTCTTTGGGATGAGCATTTTATGATGAACACCATCCTGTCCATGTCACTGCTTACAAACAGCCTCTGCAAGCATTCAAACAACAAGGGATTTCAGAATACGACACAGTTACAGTTGCAAATATATTAAATATAGAGCTTAAATTTATCTCAGGATATGTAAGACATCCTCTGGGAAAGCTGCGCAATGCAACCGTGCTTTCTATTTTTGGCAATAATTAAACTATACTGTGAAGATTTATTAGAATAAATGACACTGTGAACCCCGAAAGCTAAATAGCTAACATCCCAGTATGATGTTCTTAGACCTATCTCATACCTCATTCTTTTCAGCTCTACTGCAAATGAAAATTAGAGTCAATGGAAACTAAAAGGTTATGCGTTTTTATGCATGGGCTAACATATTTAGATAGGTGAGAACATAAATACTGTTTACCTTTTTTGGTTTAAAAGGCTTAATCCTTCCTGCTGCACAAATCTGTAAAGTAAAATTGTTCAGTACTTTTACATCTCTCATGCTTATCTTCTAAATCAACAGTGATAAAAACAGAATTTTGAAAGTAATAGAGTATATAATAGGAAATTTCCTTTGTCACTTGCATTAACACAGTGCAATGAAGTACAAAATATAAAAAAATAAACTATGATTCCGACAATAGCCACTTGGAAGATAAATTTATCATGGATTATATATCTTCTTTTAAATAATGCATCACACGCTTTTCTGAACCACTGCAGTTCCTTCTCAAGGTGTTGTAAAAACTGAGCAACCTGAAGCATATTTATACAGATTAAGTGGTTTCTAATACTCCAAAGAGCACTTAATCTGCATGAATGTGCTTCATGTTGCTGTGTGCCTCTAAAGCCTGAACAAGGAGCCTAAGTGATTCTGAAAGTCTGCAGCACATTTGTATTTTGATAAGTCAAACAAAGGCGAAAATGGAAGAAATATGTTAATTGGCCCTGGCAAGCAAGACAAGCAACTGGCAATCAGATGCTTTCCAGACTGAGCTTCTTATTCTCCAGCCATGTCCTTAAAACATCTCAAATTATACTAATAATGCAAGTTATTATGCTAATATGGACTCAAAAATGGAATAATGCTGGAAATGATGTATCCTTGATAAAATGTTCCATAATCACCATGAGTAATGTTTATTAAAATGCTGCCCTAGAAACTGAAGCAAAGGCCAGCTGTTTCACCTTAAGGGTTCTGCTACGGCATCTTTCAAATATTCTTTATCTATTGCTTTTTCTACACTGATCATCTAAATGAGAGAACAGTGGTAAAACACGCAGCAAAAGAGCCTTCAGATTCTGCCACCTTCCTCTGGCAGAGCCAGAAGTTGATTATTCAGTAGGTAGCAAATATATCTATATTTGCTATATAGGTATAGGTAGCAAATATATCTATCTATATATATTTCAGGCATGATGAAAGCAAAATACACACATAGGAAAAGAGAGAATTTCAAAATAAAAATAACTGATCTTTATACCAGTTCCACACTTTGTCCCATATCAATTAAAATAAGAGGAAGAAATTACGCTAGCAGAATTAGCACAACTGCTCTTACTGACTGCTGCAGGGGAACAGACTCAGCAGTGTGTTTTGTTGCAGATGTCCTTCCTCTTCCACCGTCTGAGATGAGGACACAGAGATGTCTTGTGATGTGCAGGAGGAAGACATTCTCCCACTCTCTATGCTTCTAGGAAATAAAGAAACTTGGTGGTAGATAGGTTTTGAAGGCACTGTGGCACATATGAAAATTGTTTCTCATATAATTCATACTGTTACAGAGAAAACCTTTGAAAGACTGTCAGAATATAGCAAGGTGTACTGTTAAGTTTCATACAAAATACATACAAAACATCAGCACCCTTTTTTTTTTTTTTTTTTTTTTTTTACTCTATGCAAAGTAAGAGTGTGTGGGATCTTGTAGAACGTGTAACAAATATTCAGTACAAATGACTTTTCCAGCGACTGGGTCCCAGAGCTGTATAAATATCTCCAGAAAGCAGTGCCCAAGGCTTTAAGAGTATATGAAATGAAAAGGATACATCTGTCAGCTGGTATGTAGCATAGGAGGCAAACTGCTGAGTGAATTGGCAAGGGAGAACAGAAGATGATAATGAAGACAACACTAAAGTCACTAGAAGAGATGGAAGGTAACATTTGCTGGTCTTCAGTTCAGCATGGTTCATAGCACTGGATCATTTGGAATAGTTCATCGGTTCCTAAGGCATAAAGGTACTTTTCTTCACAGACTACTCATCCCAGATATCTTATACTGATGCCTGTCCTAAGAGACAGAAACAGTTTTCCAAGCTAATAAACAATTCCAAAGTGCTTGCCACAGAAGAGCAAGGAACATTTGGGGTTCATAAAGGGCTACTGCAATAGCTATAGGGAGAAAAAAAAGATGAAGGAAAAATGATGAGTGGTTCAGAGTTGCCATTTCTTTTTCTTGTTTGTTTTTTTTTAGTGGTTGGTTTTTTGTTGGGTTTTTTTTATTTAATTTATTTATTGTAATCCTAAAGTAATATTTTAAACTGGCCCCAACCTTGGGGGGAAAGAGAGGTCTGTCATAATATCTTTGAAAGGGAAAGCTACAAGTCGAGAAAAATACAGGCATATAAATAGATGGTTCAACCCAAACCCTTGGGCTACAATACTAAATTATTGCCACAAATACATTTGGATGGGATGTACACTAGTTTCGACAGCTCAGACACCCCCATGTTGAACTGGTCCTTTGTATGCATAGGGACAGGATGTTTTCTACCTTGTCAGCTTAAAATGTTGGAGGTAATAAAAACAGTGCAATGTGCAAAGCATAGCACATACCAAACTGTTCCTTACTCACATTTGTCACTTTCCTGAAGCCCTAGAACTTGGGCATGCAGCGTGGAGAATCAGTGGTGTTTGGTTTTTTTAAATACCTCAATGGAAGTGTGGTTATTTTGATGATGCTGGGTAGGTTTATAGGTGGAGCAGAACAGATAGGTCCTCTTACCATTTTTGGGGTGCTCAGGAGTTGAATTCTAGCATCCATTTCAGAGGTGCAAAAGAATTTTCCCTGCCATCGTTAATACTCTCTTACTCTTGTTGCTTGGAAGTTTTAATATACTTCTGAGGTGTCCCAGAAATAGAAGTCTGCAGGACAGCCAATCCCCAGTAAAACCTTTGGCTTTTGAAAAAGCAAGTCTAACAGGTCCAGTGCCATAACACTGCATTTGATTTGCATGCTGTAGGATGGTTTCTTCTGCATTTTGCCACACACTGCTTCCAAAGGAAATTAGACCATATGGTGAGCAATTTGCCGCTGTGTGCAATTTACCATCTTTGCCTCTAACAAGTGTGGGTATCCCAGCAAGAACGGACTAACAGGATTTTTGTCACTCAGTTGTTTACCAGCTGTGAAAGGGTACCCTCCCTCACCGCCAGCCTCCATCTCTCCATCCTCCAACCACCTGAAATCCTAAGTGCGTCATGTTGCCTGATGCCTGTCCATCTCTATTATGCCACTGCTGAATTACTTTATAACTAGTGTTTTCAGGCAGCAGTTTTCAGTTTCCCCTTTATCACTGTTATTTCTGTGTTCAAGATGCACCACGCTACTGCAACACAGCTCCTGCAGGACCATCGCTTCAGCTTCTCTAACGCCTCCCACCTCTGCAAGCTCTGGGCCTGCCACCTTGCCCTTCAGGGGTGCAAACATTGTGATTCTTCTTTCAGCTGGCTGTCAGGGCCAAGGGGTCCTGCTAGGTCCCAGCACACTTTTGGCCTTTCTTTTTAGGAGCTTGAGATCAGCAGTGGATACAGGGACCAGAAGATCCTTTTACAGCAACAAGGGATTTCATTGTCACTGGTCTTTTTGTGTGTGTCTCTCTCTCTATTACCACTGGGAAGAAATCACATCACAAAACAATGAGTGATAACCTTTTTCAAGTTCACCAGTATTTTTCTATCACTCTTCTGTAGAATCAGATTTCCCCAAATTCCCCTTTTCTTATCCCTCTACCTTGTCTTTCTGGCTGAAGCTCTTGCCAAGCTAATGAATCCAGCATAAGCAGGCAAAACAACACAATAATCCAACCAAGACAAAGTAGTCATAAATTATTACAGGCAGCTCCAAATCCAATCTGCCGTTGTCTTGGTGACTGACTGGAAAGTACCAATAATTTTTTTTTCTTCTCAGGCTGCAAGATGTCATCCACATTTCTCTTTCTTCCCTCTCCCCGCTTCCCCACCCTTCCTTTTCCAGCCCTTGATGTTACCCCCTCTTTCATCTTGTTTTCTGATGAGAGCTTTGGAGTTAAGCAGTCCTTGAACTTTCAGTACTATCTGTTACTGTATATTTTTTTCTTCATAATTTTATTATTTTTAACAAAAGCTCGGAGGCACTAGGCCCTTAGTCCTGTGAAGAGTCCCCCTCTCCCTGTAGTTCTTGCATTTTCTTTTTATACACTGTCACGCAACTCTGTGTGACATGTTAACTCAGTCCAGGAGCTAGTATGCCATTTTGTCACCCTGCTGCTTTGTGTTCCTTTGACTCCTTTCTGTCAATCGCACCAATATTTCTACACCCAACCTCTGACTTGGAGAAAGCAAATAATGAAGCTGACCTCATCCCAGAAAAGAAAGCTGTCTTGTACCTAGACACATGGTAGCGAAAGGGGTCAGGACACCATTTCCCCTTGGCACTGCTTCTTTGCTCTCCTTTTTTATTGTCATGCATGCTCTACATAGAAGAAAATGTCTAATTTTTTTTTTTTAATCAAAATTTTATATTTATGTGGTTTTCATTCTCTGTTCTCTTAAGTATTTTTTCTGTTTTCAGGGGGCCTGGAGAACTCACAGGGGTGAGGTGGTTTATACCTTCTTTAGTTATACAAGCAATGATGGACCTTATATATCATCTGTTTACTTAAACTAAGTAAATATTCTGTCTTTCATCAAGAGGAAGTATAGAAATTTGCCTAGACAAAGCATATATCAGATATTGAAAACTGCAAATACAGAATGTGTGTATATTTGATGCCACAATGTGTTAAAGTAAGGAGTTTACAAAGCAAAAAGAGACATGTAATTCCTATCAACCTACCTAGCTGCCTTTGTTTCCTTTGAAAATTTCCCTTTAAAAACTGAAACCACTGTACAGGAGTATAAACACACACTACATTTAGGAATTAGCTGGAGTTGTGGTGTTATATGCCTGTAAGGCAATGTTTTGAAAATTTGACACTAAGAAGGCACAACGTAGAGATGTTCTTTATAAAAGCAGGTAGGGGGGAGTGTTCAAAATGGGTCATTGCAATAGGATCTCAGTACCATGTGTTAGAACTAAAAAATTTTAGAAATACTCTACTGTTCCTATTGCTAACTACAGATTATAACACAGGTGGATTACTTTCTCTCACAATTATATAGGTGACCCTTATCAGGTTTCTCTTTCATTTCCCACAGAGGAAAGTGGGAATAAATTTCTTGAATGTTCACAGTTGGGATTTTTAATTTCCAGTTCCCATAAATAGTTGCACTAATAAAGATGACACCATGATTACTCACCTTAAACACGGAGAAATTGTGAAGATGGCTGGAGTTCAATTCAGCAGAGTAAATACTTGTAATACAGCTAAATGTGGAATAAATTCTTCTTTAAATTTTTTCTGAAATATGTGCTTGCCTGAACACATATCAAATTTACATCTGAGATCAGAGAAAGACCCAAGAAAATGATGCCAGTCATATTCTTGGCAGCCATCAACAGGGTAATGCTGTCAAATACGGTATAAATTTCCTCTTAACACATTGTAAGTTCTGCTTATCTTGTCTCACCCACAGCCACGCAAACAGGAGGAGGTGGAGGCTGGTGACAGCTTAGTGACCAGACAGGATTAACAGGTGGCCCTTAAATACCCAGCAGCACTGAGTGTGTCGGAGGCCACATCCAAACAGCCCAAAACAAAGGAATAATCTCCACCAGGAAGAAACAAATGCAGGAGAGGACTCCTTCAGCTGATATAATAAACCAAGGAGTCACAAAATGGCAGGTATAATCCCATGTCCTTGGTGACTGTAGCATAAAGCACATCTGTGAGCAGGGGATCCAAAAAGGCATTGGCAAAACAACAGAGAAGGGAAGAAAAGCCAAGGAGTAGCATTCAAAAAAATGAAAGTTAGAAAGAGCTAGGTGGAGAATCAAGAAGACATTTGCTGTCACGATGGACACAGTTGGTGGCACCCTCTGGTAATAGCTCTTCATTCAGCAGCAGTGTGGTTTAAGACCGTTTTAGGAGTCTCCACCTACCTTCTTCTCCTATTGCAATTTTTTCCCCACCACACCCTTACTTCTCCTGGCACTGTCACTTCTTGCAACCCAGATAGAGGAATTGCTCCCACTTGAAAAATAACCAAGCATAAATAAAAGTGAAAAGAATGGCTGCTGTGGAAGAAAATAGGTGAAGGGGTGAAGATTGCTCAGGTGGCACCATTATTAGAAAGTGAACTTTGCCATTCTGTCCTGTGGACCTTCACAGTAACACCCCCTTCCAATACAGCTGCACTCTGCTCTAAGCTGAAATAGATAGATGCAATCAAATGACTCACCCCTCCTACCTGCCCAGGGTCCCCCTCTCCCTCAGATGAGAGCAGGCTGGGCTCCTCAGGGAGCCTGGAGAGAGAGGCACCCACTACTCAGGCATCTGAGAGCGGCTCTCCTGGTTTCTTCCCCTCAGCCAGAAATCTGACTCAAAAAGCTAGAAAGGTTTGTGGAGTAATCTGACATTCCCCTCTGCACAGTGGCACTGCTTCACACGGGGAGATGAAAAGCAGCCACACCTTCCTACCCCCCCTTCCCAAGGCCACCTAACCAAGGATGGTTGTTAATATACTCTCTGGGGAAGTGAGATGCTTAAAAACACATTTTGAAGATGAAATGGCCTCAGTCACATTTTGGGAAGTGCCCTGTATGGCTGATAAGGATTTGTGTGCAGCAAGAACACCTCCACATGCAGTAACTCTTCCTGGTTTGGGGCTTGTGCGTTGGCCAGATGCCATAACTGGTCGATAACATAAGCAGATGCAGAAAGTCGAAAGGTAAGCAGAATTTTTCCAGAGAACTACCATGTTGTGAAAGACCACAGAAGCCACAAAGCCCACCACTACCATTCATCCCACATCACAGCTAGAGGTGGGCTGTGTTACCCACTAGCAGGTCAGCATTACACCAAGTTCACCAAAGTCCTATTTTAAGCATCTTCACTCATATTTGGCCTCCAGTTCTTCAGAATATCTATATATGGCTTTAAGTGTCTTAGAAAATCCAAGCTTAATGCAGTCCTTCTGAGACATACTCAAACAAACTCTGTGGATGTCCACTCAGTACGATGAGAGCTGCCCTGGGTTCCGACCTGGGTTATGTCTAGGTAGTATGGGACAGGCTGTCTGTAGACTGCGCTTCCAGATGGCCGGTCAGGGCAGGTGCAGGTGGTAAACATAGAAGGGCAATGCTGTTGAACACATGAATGTAACAGTGAAAGATTTTCTCCGTGTATTAAGTACTCTTGCTATGCACTGATTAGTTCAGACGTGCACACATACATATTTATGTGCACATGTGTATGCAAATATATATATTTATACATATTTCATATTATATTAATTTCTTATGTACAATCTCTTTTCTAAACAGATAGTTACACAGAAAAATACAGCAAAATTTGCTGGGTAAGTACTAGACCTGTCAGTGGACACAAACCAATACTTTTTATTACACAGAGGATTCATCTCATGTTACCATAGGTTTGAATCACACCTGAGAGCTCACATCTACCTGTTTGAACACATCCTAACTGGAAATGATTTACTACTAAAGAAAAGGATCACTCATTTTTTGTTGTGCCCCCACCTTGTTTGCAAGTTAATGCACAAGGCAGACCTTAGGCAGCCTTAATTTAGTTTGCTGTCTTAGCTCTCGAATCCCTCATCTGTACACTGCCGTTCAGCACAGCAGGGGTGTCAGGTTTCCAGACCAGAACAACTCCAGTCCCTCTAATTATTGAATGAACTTTGTCTATTGCTTGCACTGTGGTAATGGAGCCCACAGGGAGCAATGATCAGGTCTGAGGTATAATGAAGGTCACTCTCATCAAGATACTTATTTCTTTAGATTAATAAGAAGGCAGAAAAACACCTATTCTGAGCTGTAAAAACACTTTGTTGTTGTATAAGTTACAACCAGCAGATTAAACTGTATCACATGAAGAAACAATAAGAACTTCTCAAATGGAAAATGAAGAAAAATGCATCTTCTGCACTGCACGTTACTCATTAGACTCCCCAAAGTCTCATTTTACCACTAGTATATCCCTGCTGAGATGATTGGCATGCAACTAGTGGTGTGGGATAGCTGCTTAGAGTTTCCTAGGTTTCCCAGGTACAAGCATAGATAAGCAGCCACACAAGTTAGAAAGACAAACACAGGATAAAGAGAAAATCTTTGTGAATCACATTTGCTCTAGCTTAGTCGGGTGGGGTAGCTAAATCAGCTACATAAAACATGGCTGCATTTGCTGTCTAGACAAAGTTAAGCTAGCTGAAAAGGTAGTTTCTTTCTTCTTTTAAGGAACAGATGTGTTTGTGGAAGATACTGTTGAGATAACCCTGGGGGATGAAGTCTCCCCTTTACCCACAGTGTGGAGAGCACACATGGAGCAAGTGGCAATCCAGAGACACCTGTGCTACGGGGGACCTCTACAGTCATAAACTCCAAGCTATGGGCTGTTAATCACAAAACCTAACAGGAATATTGGGGTAGGGAAAGAGATTGGGTTTTAAATACGGGGGGAAAATTCACAGAGAATGTTACATTTTGAACAGCTAAAATTAAGAAGCAGCTCCATGGATAGTGGTGTTAAGGATACATTCAACTTTAACCTTCAAATGCCTTCAAAAAACAGCAGGTCACACTGCCAGTTAGTGCTGCAAATCCAAGCACTGTTTGTGGGGCTACTGCAACTGATACCAAGGTGACTTTTGTTTTAAGTCAATATGCTTTAACAAACTCCTCTAATGCAAACAAACAAACAAGAAAGCCAACCAACCACTAATAATCTCTGCAAGTAAAATGTCATTCCAAGAAAGTCAAAATGGTCTTTGTGAATGAAGTTTTCTTTCATAATATTAAAGACATAACATGCCTCTAAGGTTGGGTATGAATGTGGCACATGGCCATAAAATTGATTCTGTTTTCTTTTGGTTTGGTTCTTTGGGGCTCTATATAATTATTCTTTCCTCTTACCCAGAATGAACACGGACAAGGAAGTTCTTTGTACTTTCTAATTAATTGTAAAATAGACAAGGAAAACGTGGCACAACCTTTCAATTCTTGGAGGCTCATAAATAAACTACAACTTCCCCACTGAAGGATTCACAGTAGCACTGAAGAATCTTTGAAGGACCAGGCTTTCTTCCAGAGAGGGTATCTCATGGTATATTTCCATCCCTGCATCTTTGTTTTAAACAGATATTTGAACATGCTGAACTTTTTCTCTAGTATTCTAATATCAAGCTACCAAACATTACAGTGGCTTTTAAATTCCTTTTTTTTTTTTTTCCTGTTACAAGGGGGGTTGAAGCTGGGTTTTTTGGTGTTGGTTTGTTTCTTTTTTTAAACTGCTTGCCTACTTGATTCCTAACCACAATCCTGTTGACACAACTTTTGGACAAGCATGTCTGAATGATTTCATAACTGTGACCAATTCTGATCTTCTGGACAACCTATTCTGGCTGTGCCATGCAAGCTGGGAATGTTTTCCTTGAATGTGTCTCCTAACACAAGCGTGTCTGAGATTTTCTTTACAAAAAGCACACTTTCAAATTAACTTTTCTGCCTGGGATTTTGAGATAATTCTTGTCCTTTATTACTCACAAAGTTCTGAAGGTTTGTTGTTTTACAGCTATAAATATAGGTGGCTTTTTTGCTTTTTTTTAATGAAGCTCAGCTATTTTGTCTCCTTCTGGTGTCTCCGTTAACTATTTAAGATTTTTCTTTGAAGCCTTTTTTAAATGTGACAAGCATTGTTCTATCTTCGCAGTTCAGATCTTAAAGTAAAATTTCAGTACTTTATCTTGCCACATATCTGTCATTCTTAATATGTAATGTATCCAAAATGAAAATAAATGCAACTCTCTTGAAAAACTCTGAACACCCTCCAGTCCTACTAATTTCAAGGGAACTCTAGCCTATTAACAGCTCTGAAGCCTGACCTCCCCATCCTGACTAGTCTTGTTCATGTAGTCTTTTGTTCCTTTGAAAAGCACGTAGCAAATGCCACCACTTGTGCCCAGCAAAATTTTTCCACAGTATTCTGTCTGACATCTGCTTCAGTTAAAGTAAATAGGTTTAAAACTTTGCATTTATCTAGCAAAGTCCTGTTTATATCCTTTTTGTTTAAACTTCAGTTACTACTTCAGGAAGTGCCTCCTATATGTAAAGGAGGGAGTATTGCGCTCAGGTTTGTGAAATGGACAACTGAATTATTATTTCTGCATATCCAAAATATTGTTCAGTAACTATATCAAAGTAATGAAACAACATCTTTAAATTAATTTAAAAAACAATCTATTCTATTGATTGAAACACTGATTTTTTTATATATATAATTTTATGTTGCTATTGTTTCTACTGCATTTTAAGGTGCATAAGTAACTCTTCAGTTTAAATGCACATTTCTGTTAGTTTTAAAGAGACTTTGCCACATTGTAGTAACTGAAGTTCTGGTAATTTAAATATATAGCATTAAAAAAGGAAATACACGTCCTTCATGTTCTCCTTTTCTGCGATACCGATATTAAATAGCCTCATAGTCTTCTTTCTACTACAAAAGACACATCAAAAACAACCAACTCAGTGAAGAGTTTTATTGGCCACAGTATCTTTACAGATTTGGACAAAAAAGAACTTGATATGATATGATTCTACACCGGAAAAATTCAGACTTGCAGCTCTCTAGTGTTTCAGGACCAATGATGGGAGCTTTAGGTCAAGATAACATAAGCAACTGTTGTCCTTTGACCAAGCTTTCAACTTATGCCTGCTCTATGTTCTTCCACCTTGACTACTACCAGTGGAACAAGATAAAAGAACGTCTTTTCAAATAAAAATGAATGTTTGTAAAGTGTACCACTGGAGTTGAATACTTAGTAAAACTTCTGACCTTCAGTCCAGCTGAATTCAAAACACAAAGGCAGCTTTGAAATGCTGCAAATTGGGCCCAGCTGACATTTAAACATCAATAAATGTGTCCACACCCAAATATCGATGCATCAGAAGTGGGACTATTGATTTTTTCCAACAACATGTTTCAACCATCTGCTTTCCTTTGCCTAGTTTTACTTTTGTCAGTTCTTATGAGGAATAGACTTTAGTTGGGGGTTCATGTACAATGAAACCTCTCATTTGAAATAAAAATGTACAAAATAACAGTGTTTGCCTGAAACTAGTGCCCAGGCCTTGTACCACTATACTGTTAGCTCTGCTCACCCAGCCCCTGCTAACAGCGGTGTTCTATAAAAGAGATGTTGCCTGTAAAACCACTGTATGGAGGACCCTTGCCCTGAGGGACAGCTAGGGTTCAACCAATAAACTGCTGAGATCCTGGGATTCCTGTTTTCATGCTTTCAGGATTCTTGGAGTAATACCAACACATGGCTTAGCCTGGGCTTTTGTCCACAGAACTCCCCAAGACGTCATTTTGGAGAGACCGCTCTTCCTCACCCCTCCGCCAAGAACAAGCAGGATACCTTAAAGCAACTTGGCTCACACTCACTCATTGTCATATTGGAAAGGAAAATTCTCCTGGACAGATACATCTATGAGTTTCATCAAAATGTCCTTCTTGCCCTCACTCAGGTGTTCAATCCTTCTCCTCTCTCTTCAGGTCTGGCCACTCTGCTCCTCATGTCAGAGGTGTTTCAAAGCTGAGGACAGAGGCTGCCAAAAAACCCATGAGGATTCCACTTGAATGATCTCTGAATTAGGCAAAAGCTCAGGCCCAAGTCAAATACAAATTCACAGACATAGCTATATTTTTCTCTTGTTCCCTCCAAGTATGTAATTCTTTCTACAATTTTTAAACTTTCTAGGTGTATCTATGGAAAGGAAAACTGAAAAGCAGGAGGGCAATAAGATAGGGACCTTGTGTTGTAGGTCTGAAGAAAACAAAAGCAGGGATGTATGGGAGGGGGAGCATACTGCAGGTACTAATATTATTCTGCCAGTACCAGCAGGTGGGGAGCTGTGAGGGAACATTTATTTGGCCAAGATTTCTAAAATGTGTTTTGTTTATTAACACTAAATTAACTCTTTATTTGTTATTTGGGCTTGGGTTTTAGTTTTGGGTTTGTTGGGGGATTTTTTTTGAGAGTGGAGTTATAACTTACTCTGGCTTCTTTAGCTCTGAACGCTGGCAACCTGGCTGGCCATATGGCACTTGAGAACACTTCTGCTTAGCTCCCCTTGTGTCCTACCACTTTGCATTCAGCTATATCCAGGTGCTCTGCAAAGACAGAGGCAGATCATTGTCCCCTTCTTATGAATGAGGAACCTGAGACAGAGATCGCAGGGTTTGTTTGGTCCTTCTTGGGACACAGATCCAAGAATAGAGCAGCTGACCCCTTGGCACACTCCTGGCTGGAAGAGCACATTGCCTGAGATGGCACGGTGAATAGCACAGGTGTGGGGGACCCGAAGGTAGGCACAAGCTGTTCGGTTTAGATGATTATCAGGTTTTAAGTGCATCCTCCACTTTGCATTTGAAAAACTAACTGATTGTGCTATTATGTTTCTCCTCACTTCCAGATGCAACTAGATGGAGTCTGCTCACACCAGAGACCAAGGGGCACAGTCTTCCCAAATCCTTAATGTAGGTGCTTTTCATGTAAAGGAAAAAAACACTGACCGATTTTTAAAAAAATAACAAAGATGTCCTTTAATTAAAACAGGTACAAAAAAGTGGACAGAAACTTTCAGTGGATGAAATCAGGTAGAAAAACAACAGAAAGAAAAAATGAAGCCTACTTTTAAATCTTTGAGACCTGTGATGTAAAGAGCCATTTGAAGTTAATGGTGACCCTGGTGAGAAGGCTTCACTCCCTGATCTCCAGCTCCATTTGTAATGTATTGTCCTAAGCCATTTCATCTGAAGAATTATTTAAAGAATAAACACATCCATAGCTTTTGCTGTTATGGCCCAGTATATTTAGTCAAAGAAATTGGGTCAGTGTACTTTTTATTTTCTTTCCATTCTACTAACCCAACAGGATACTGGCCAAATTCCAAGCATGCTGTGTCCCATTCCTGATTTCATAGACGCTGAAAAAAATAACAGCAATGAAAAAATGGACTGTGGATGGCTCAGCTGACACAGCCATGGGCAGGAAATGGTTGTTGCAGCATATTATCCACAAAGCTAGCCAGACTGTAGGTTTTGTTATTTTACATTTCACCCTGCCAACCATGTCTATTGGTTGTTGCAATCAGAGCTGCTGCTACTGCTGCAGGGTAGAAAGCAAAAAATAAAATAACAAAGATGGAACAGCAGAAGCAATGGTTTGTGCTGTGAATATACACAGTGGAGCACTGTAGACATAACCTGTTACTAGCTTGATTAATTAATTGGTCTGATACTTAAGTCATTGTACCTTGTGAATGGACTAGGTTATGTTCATTAAAATTGGTCATTTGGAGATATGAATGGTTTGTGAGATAAAATAGCTTGTGAAAGGGATACTCTAAGGTGTCTTTTTGGTGTACGGAGGGAGGGGAGAAGGGGCTATGGTTATATGCATGTGTACAGACATATATATATGTATGTATGCATCCATATTATGCATGTATATTCATATATATAGGATTAACAGCTCCTGAAATCTAAAAGCATTTTCCAAACACTTGAGAGCTATCTTCTCTCCTTAGTCATCTTAATATGATTATATACCTAAGCACTCTCACTATAGAGGAGGAAGATTTGTACACCTACTCTTGGCATAATGATAATATGCATAGAGGGTGTTGAATAAAAAAAAAAATAAGAACTAGTTAGCTTCACCATATGATTCCTGAATGAAACCAAATGTGCCTTGTAATGTCTAATCCCTTAGAACAATTTATCCACAAAGGGAATATCTTTTAAAAAACCTTCCTTGTTCCTCAGTTGTTGGGTTTTTCTTGGGTTTGGGTTTTGTTGCTGGGGTTTTTTTGACAGTCTGGACAAAGAGGACGGAGAAGTTGACAGTGTGTTGTGTTGAGTGTCTGTGTGTGTGTATGTTTGTATACTTATGAATGTAAGGAGAGAAAGGGATAAAAACAACGAGAAGATTTCAAACAGCTTGGAAATTTAATTGAGAAAGATTCAAAGAACATCAGATGCTGCATACAGCCACATAGCCTCAGGTGTTCAGATTGCCACAGCAGCCTCCAATACACCCATTTAACCCAGGAAGGCAGCACCCAGTAGGACTGGGACGATAGCAATACTCAGTTTATGCACAATGCTAGACACCAAGACTCAAGCTTAACTTTCTGTACGAGCATGATGTCTCCAGCTATTGCTTGCTGAATTAGTTAAATGACTAATCTGCCCTCATTAAGTGTGGAGCAACCTCATCTTTCACTGAAGCAGCAAACAATCCAGGGATTTTCTTAGCACTCCTATCAAAAGGTAAGTAACACCACTACTTCAGTAAAACTGAGGTGCTGAGAAATCCCTAAGTAAATCACTGACACAGCTGGGAATAAAAGCTGGACTCCCCAATTCCCAGGCTTGTACATTAACCAGTAGAAAAATCATCCTCTTTTAGCCCGTGGGGAAAGACAGCTGAATTCCCATGGTGAGGCAGGGAATGCCACAATTATTCCATATAATCCTACAACTATAAACCACTGGTTTTAGTAAGGGTATACAATAAATCCTATTGTAATACACACAATATGTGAAAACCAAGCCATGATTAAATAAGGAAATCAAAACAACATGGTCCATTGTTAATGGACTAAGACTGTTAATAGTCTATTCGCACTTATCAGAAGAGTATCAGAGAGCAATCACATTCTCGAAAAGCTTGCTATGGACCATTGCACAATCATTAACGGAGATATACCTTCAGTCCCCCACAAGAGAAGCACTATCTTATCAGAGGTAAACTCGAATAAAAAATGTTTGTGGACTGTAACCGTTGAAATCTGCCAGGTAATACAGAAAATAATTTGGGGATTAATTTTCTTGATTCCTGCTTACTCTTTCCTCCTGGAATAGATAAATATCCTGCATGACTAAGAGTATCAGGATGTGTCTTCAGAATGCACTGTCTGAGGTCAGGATGGTTTTGGCAGAATTTGGAATACAACCCTAATCCCTCAAGTCCCAGAACTCTCTCATCAGTGAAGAATTGCAGTCAGGGCCTTGAAGCAGTAATCAAACAGAAGTGATTGTCATGAGGACAGAGCACATGGAAAAGTAAGAGAAAATTAGATAGGACTTAGGACAAGTAAGAGATAAAAAGGTGTTGTTGAATAAAACCAGTAGCAAGAATTCCTGACCTATTTATGACAATTTGATTAAGAAGGTGAGAAGTAACTACCAAAGTAGGGAGATGATAGCTAACAACTGATTATGGGAGGGTAAGCGTTGACACCACATGACTCCGCAGTGGAGTACACTCGGTGGAACTTTGCTCTATTTTAAAAAGCAGCAGTTTTTTCCTAGGTTGTTTGGGGTTGTTTTACTCTTTTTCCTGTTGGACATGTCAAAAGAGTGATTCTACTACCCATCCTTATAAAAGTACTGACATTTGGAAGCAAACCCAGGCACTGAAAGAGGCAGACTTGGTGCTTTTAGCTCAGCACCCTCAGCATAAAGGTCACAGCCCGCAGCATCACCCAAGTAGAGAAGGTGATACGCAAGGTCAGGGCAACTCAGTCACCTAGCTCAGAGCTTGCGTGCAGCTGAACTGTCATTCACCCCTTATCAGTGTTTGCTCCAGAAGTCCAATGTTGAGGTCAATTAAAGGGCAGCATGGGAAGTTAACACTCACCAAATCAAGGGCTGCACAATGGCTAAGTTTGGAATTAATGGAGGTCTGAGGTTTTTCTGAGTTACCAGTCATTTTAGCCTGATGCAGACAGTAACTCTTAGGAAAGAAAAGAAGTAGCTGGTAAGCCTGCCTACACTAGATGGTTTACAAGGAATTTCACTTGGGTTTTACATCAACATCATAACAGAGCTTTCCCCACTCACTTGTAAAGAAACCAAGCGTTGTGCGACTGTATCCAGGAAAAACAAAGCTGCTTGAGTCAAGAAGCCACGAGTAAAAATTCAAGTTGCAAATTAACTGAGTGCCTGATATTACATGCTGAAATCAGTTATCTATAAAGAAATCAGGACAGTCCTTCACAAGTGTGACCTGAATTTTATTTCTTACCTTCAATATGCTGTAAACCACTTCCCTTCCAAACGGAGTACATACTTAAATAATCACACTTAATTTTGTATTTTCACAAAATCAAAAAAAGGAATTACTAAGGTTCAACATGTTCAAAAGAAGTGACTCTTCACAGTCTGTCAATTACAGCTATAACAAGGAACTTCCAAAAATAGTTATTCAGAGGTGAATAGAGGATGTATTTCTGTGGTGAGCAAAGTGATTTTCATTACAGCTCTTGCTTTTTTCAGAAGAGTAAAATATTCACTGAAAACACAGATTTCCCCTCCTTTTGGGGTTTTGTGGGGTTTTGTACAAACACATTTCTTGGAAAATGTTCCTGGGTCACAAAAATTTCAGCAACACAGTCACGATTTATTTTCAATTGTCAGTAGATAAGTAGAAACTACAGGACAGCTTTTTGGTGCGTTTTTGAGTTACAGAATAGGTTGCAGGGAATCAGACACATGATTTAACATATGTTAGATCCTGCAGACAGATTTGAGTTTAGCAGTAAGCATGTGGCTAGTCTAATTTAGAGCAATTATAAAATTAGGCAGGACTATTTGCAGGATTGGGTAAGAGATTCATTTTTAGACTCACAGCATTTGAAGAATCTGATCAGTTCTTTGTTTTTGAAGGATAATTCCCTTCTTTTTGTGGCTCTTACAAGCTTCTCAGTGTCAAAGATAAGTGTCCATTCAGAAGAACAGCCTGGGCTCCTTCATTCCTCTGAGCAGTGTCATAGCAGTAGATACATTGCCAGTAGTGAGCCATGGACATCTGATTTCAACCAGATCCATGTTTTATACTCTCTGTCATCTGATACACCTGACCAGACACCTCACCTTGGTAGCACTGCCTCTGATGGAAAAAAATCTCTCTTCATGCTTCTGCATTAAGACATTGACCCTTAATAGATATCTGAACAAATAAGTGGTTTTTGTTTATCCCTTGTAATATCTTAACTGCCTTGGTACTTTGTCTGAGAAACCTTCCACTGACTTCAAAGGGATTGGTATTTTATTCTACATATTTTAAATTGTTTATTGAGTACTCACTGGGTTTATCTAAAAAGCACAGGAAAGGGTGACACAGCATAAACTGCCAATACTACACAGATAACCTTAGCTTGACCTTGGATAGTAGTCTATCTCAGAGAATTTTACAGGCTGAGATTGCCAAATAAAGATATGCTTTTAATAAAAAAAAAATATTAATAGAAGTTTTTTTCTCCTTTCTGTCCACAGAATATACATTGAAACTAGACTCGGAATACTTTATCTTGACCTTTTACAAATCTACACCACAACAGCATATAAAGGCTTCATCTCATGTGGAACTGGGACTTAATATTTAGCAAGCTTTTCATATATAAGATAGATTTTAACCATGAAAAAACACATATAATGTAGCATTTTTGCCAGCAAGATATTTTATCACCTTCTCTTGAAGCTCAGAATATAGAAGTGACAAGGTGAAAGGGCAACCGATAGCCATCTTTACCGCAGAATTCTTCAATGCAATGGTGCTTTATCTTAGACGGTTTATTCTAAAAGAGAAGTCCAGAAAAATACTATGCAGACTTTGCATGAAAAGTCTGTGCCTTTCTGATTTTTTTCCAGTTTAAGATTCTTCTTCCTTAGAGGCATCAGGAATGAGTTGTTGCTGGTGTACAGGAAGAAAAGATTTTGTCGCTGAGCTCAAGTTCCATTTCACACTGCTACAAGCATTGCCCACTCTTTCTGAATCATAAAGCACGACAACCCCAATTAGCTAGCATGAAGTTTCTTTATGAATAGGGTTTAATCCCCAGTGAAATGTCCATAACTTCTTTGACTCATCAAACCCTTTTTTATCAATTACCACTTCATGGAACAAACATTTTCTGGGCTTTTACACTTACTTACATTTCAAAATTGCCTCAGGAAAGTTAAAAATGTCATGAGTTAATCTATAATAAACCCACAGCTTTGTATCTGACAAGGCATGATAACTCATTGCTGTAAATGAAACTCCAACTAGCATGCTCAAAAAAACATGCCTGCTAAAAGAACATTAAATTTTCACCACATGCTTATACTGGTTCCATACCATTGCATAATTTTTCTTCTGCTTCCAAATGTTTACATTCTCTAAACTTCCCTCATCTTTTTCTGCATGGTATTTTTCCCAGATCAGTTTCTTGAACAAGTTCTCCCTCACCATAACACACTAGCATGAAGAAAGAAGCAGCACAGGCAAGGGAAAAAATGGGCAAGAGCATTCCCCTAACAGAAATACCTGTCTAACACAGATTGAGTGATTACCTGATTAAGAAAATACTTGTAAAACATCCAAATACAAGCTTCTCAGGTCAGAAGTAAACACTGGATCTTCAGAATTAGGCAAAAGTGCATTAAAATACGGTTACTCCATTTAACACAAGTAGTGCTAATATGTTTCTAGTTGGTAATGTATTTTTCCTGGTAAAGTCTAATAATTTTGGCATTAAGAGATTGACCTAAAAATAGCTTCCGCAATTCAATAATGTTCATGTTTAGAAATTGTTTCCCATTGAATTTGCCAGACTGCTGAAAGACAAGCTTAAAGTAAATGTAGCCTGTGTGCTGGTTTTAGCTTGGTTTTCTCCCTGGACTCACACTGGCAAACCCTACAGCAAAGCCAGTTCCTTGGGTTTTCCCCCTGGGCAATCAGGACAGGGACTATCAAGGCAAAAGGGTGTATAGCAAAATACCATGGAGAGGGCTGAGGACAATGAAACCCAAATGTCCTAAAAGTACCAGGGTTTTTTAGTATCCATGTGGAGAAGTTTGAATCTGCAGGTTTTAGTGTTCAGCAAACAGATGAATCACCTAAGAATATGCAAGGATGGGTTTATCAGCTGAGCTAAAAGGCTGAATATCCAGGGATAGACATTGTAACAATCCCTGACATACCTGGTTAGATGACTCTGCTACTGCCTGAATGTAGAGCCCTGCTATGTCCCATGATCTGGGCTGATATAAATACAGACACGCTCAAGCCTTTGATAGGGCTCTTTTTCATTTTTTATAGCATTACTGGAACCTTCCCGAGAGTCCGGAAACAGCATTTGTTGGAGAACAAGGCTCATTAAAATAAATGACATTGTTGCTGCTTCCTCAGATAACTTTGCTCCTGTCTCAGCAGAGGTAGACTGGTTCTTTTACTGGGAAACAGTCTCTGTTGCCAGTTCTGTGGTAGAGGAATGGCATTCTAAATTTAAAAATCCTTTTCTATTGATCCATGTTTATCACATAATACTACGCTGGCTTGCATTAAACAGCAGAGATACATTTTCATCCCTATGAAGGGAATTAAATGCCCAATTCTTATTATTGTTAATAGTTGTGTGCCTAATGCCCAGCGTGCCTGCCTGCAAACATACCCCCTTAATTGCCTAATGTGCAGTCTTGAGAGAAGCAGATTATTCAGCTTTATGTTTCTGCATTTGCAAATATACCAAGGAACTGGTGGCTGTGGCACAAAGAACGGATTTGTCAATTTGTTTATTTTGAAAACAGGACAGCACAGGGACTTTGTTCTAGCAACTCTTGGCTATAATGCTGTGAAATTCTAAAAAAATGAAGTATTTTAACATATGGATTTCTACAGTGTGGGAAGGTTTTGCTTTGCATTCAGGACTCTTTCCAATTAAACTGAACCTTAGCTCAGCCCATTTAAAATGCATATAAACTGTACTTACGGGTTTCCAGTTATGTTTACCCTCCTTCTGAAAGATACCACAAAGGGCATGACCAGAAATGCAGAAATGTTTTAACCCTGAAGTTTACAGCTGGGTTTCCATTGTTTTATTTATTTGGATAGAAAAATGTAGATCCCTAAAGACAGTATTTACCACTGTTTTTCAAAACAGTTGAGAGAGTTGTACATGAAAAGTGTACACTGGAAAGTGTACAATGAAAAGCATACATTCCAAACAATTATTTCTATTCAGCATTAAATTAAGTTGAAAACAATTTTGACCATGTTGAGTAGTTCATAGAAAGCTTCATTACCTTCAACAGGACTAAACATGGTGTCACGTTACTTCCCACAATGACAATATGAGTTGTATTAAGTGAAACATGCTATTAAGATTTGTATACATGCAAACACACTCCAAGTTGGAAATAAATCTGAAAAATTCATGCATGTGATTTCATAGTGACCATATCTATTTTGGAATCCAAAGTTTATTGGAGCCACTGTATCCTTGGTAAAATCCTGTGGCTGAAGTTCTGTTGTAAAATAATAAAGACATTTCAAATAGGTTTCTCACAGAAGCTGTCACAAGATTCATTTAGTGCAGATCAATCTGTCCACATTATCTGTTCACACATTCCAGCCACCTCCATTGTCAGAGGGAAAAAAACACAGCCCAGAAAAACATCTAAACAAATAAATAAATTCCTTTTCCTGTGCTTTGACAAAAGCAGAACTATTTCCTCCTAGAGAAGCCACAGAAAAGTAGGTGGCTAATGGAAGAAGGGTATGTCAGCCAGAAGTCTCAAGGGTGACAAGTCACTTCCTCAGAGGCGGGCAGAGCTATATCCTGAAACTTTTGGTGTCTCTAAAACAGTTCTTCTATGCTTTCATCTGGGGGGGAGTGTTTTACACAAGGACCCCCCCTGGATGCCTCAAGTCATCTCTCATTGAGCTCTGCCTAGGAAAGTGGCCCTTGGCTGTGTTCTCTCCTGTTGCTTCTGTCTGTTCACCTCCATGCAAAAACATACACCCCACAGCTCACAGCATCACCACTGTTAGGTGGAAAGGAGACCATTGTTAGCTGCCTCATGTCATCAGGGCTGAGGCAGACCAGAGATTCACAACCCCTCACGTCTCCCATTTGCTTGAATATTTCTCTCGTCTCTCAGGCAGGGTGATAGTGTACTGAGAAATAAACCTCTTTACTCTGCCATATCCCTGTAAGTGAGATATCCTCATTAGCAACTGCATGAAGCAGTCAGTCAAAGTTTTCCCAAATGCTTCTTAGCATCAGCTAAGTCACATAATATTAATACCACCAATGTCTGCTACACCTCTATGGGATTTTAGTAAGGAGTGAATGTTATTAGAGGAGATAGCGTGGCTTTCCCTTCATTTCTTCTTACACTATATTCGTTAAACAAGAAGCAGTTCTTCAAGTTATGCCAATCAAGTATGGCTATCTAGGACCTAACGTTCACCATGAGACGCAGAAATCCAGTCCCTAAAAAGCCAGCTGTGTGCCTGTGGGTGGTGTAATGGTACCAGGAACCTTTCCAGGTCTTTAGTTACAAACCAGCCCTGGCTGGCACTGGCAAAAAATGGTACCATTGCCTCTATTAAGTGAGTTGGCACTTTCTCTCCACTGTTCACAACAGAAAAATCATTATCCCTGCTGGCATTCATTAGAGCCATTATTGCCTTCCACATTGTGAAGTCCCAGGTTTTCGAGGTCCCATAAGACCCATGCATTTCTCAGGAATGCCCTAGCTTCATTGGTACATCTGGAAGAGTGGAAAGGGGGAAGCACAAGATAAGGCAACGCGTCTCCGTGTGAAAATAAATTCATTCCGTGGCATAGGCAGGAGCGAGCCGACTCAAAGCTGAACGAGCAAAAGCTGAAGACCCCTCTAAGCTCCCCGTACTACTCTACCTCCAGCAGGATACAAAGTGATAATTTATCCAAACATTGAGACAGAGTTCCTCAGCTAGCATAAACAGGAGTTTACCCATTGGCTCTGGCCCTCCTGAGAACAAACTCCCTTTGACTGATAAGTGATCCCGAGGATAAGGCACTATTGTTGGGTTGTTTCTAAGAGCTTGGCCTTCATAAACTAATCCTTTCATGGGTGCCATAGGCACCACATTCTAAAGCACTAAATTCACTTGAGAAATCCCACAATTAGGAAGGCAAATTGACTCACCAATTTTGTCTGTAAAGGTTTTATTTTATCAACCTATATTTAAGAGGGTGCAAATCCAGGCACGATATGATTAGCAGTACACAGATAGGTGAAGTGGAGGCGGGGCTACCCCAATGTATTTTCAGATCAAATCTACAAAGAAATTCCATGTGCTCAAGGGCAATTATAGTCATGCAACTGTAGGTGACTGAAACCCATGACTAATAAAAATTAAACTGGCCCAAAATTAATCATATGCAGCAGGAACAATTTGATTCAACCAGATTAGCTACTAAAATGCCTCTAGAGGATTGGATTAGCAGAAGATATACCCTTCTATCTCAAGGCTCAGGGAACAATATCTTACAAAGGCAAATTAACAACAGAATACATTAGCTAGTCCTCTCTTGATCTCCACAATGAAGAAAGCAGGGGAAAACATGACTGTCAGGCAGTTCCTGCATTTTCAGTTCCTCCAATGTTACTGCAGCAGATACAGCAGTGCATGGTTGATGGCAGACTGGGCAGTAAGCAAGAAATCATCCAGCAGTAAGTACAGCATCCCAGTTTTGCAGTTTTGCATCATTTCACAGTAAAAAATTGGATAGTCAGGGCAGACTTCTAGTATTCTGTATAAGGATGGTTAGATCAAGGAGATGGGCCAGAACTAGATGATCTTTTCAGATTCCCTCCAACCTTCTCTTCCATCCCCTGAGCAAGCAGTGGCCTAACAGACCAGCCGGCTAGGCATACGTGGTGGTGTGAGTGCTAAACCACTGGGCGGCTTACTGAACCAAATGGCATGTTCAGGCTGACTGAGTTTGATGAAGAAAACTTTCTCTTGTACGTAAGACCTCACTTGCAGACTTGCTGTTCATACAGACAGCCTGTTCTTAAGGGTGGCTGCACAGCATCCCTCAAAACACACCAGGAAGATGTGACCAGCACTGTCATCGTTTCCACTGCCAGCACCAGAGCTACACATAGAGCAATGATCTAGCTTTCCTCAGTCTCTTATGTGCCCTTACTGTTTCCAATACAACAGCAAAGGAACAAGGGAATAAGCAAGGAAGTGATGTGCAAAGATAAAATGCTGCAAACATAGTTCCTTTTCTGACTTTCTTTTTACATAATGTTGTTCAGTCTGTATGAAACTCAAGCATACCATCCATAGCATCTCATACTTATTTACAAGGTTAACGCAACTTGAGTAGACCAACTTCACATTGTTCGATGTCCTTATTTCACAGCTACAGAGACGTGCTCAACTGGCTGCTGGAAACCTGCTCTAATGGCAGGACCCCAATATCTGGGAACATCTGTGTTCTTCCAAAGTGGTATGAAGAAGGTGTAACAGACACCCCGGTACCCTTCCAGTGTGTCCAGGCATATTGCAGGTGGGCTGACAGTTGCATTTTGTGAACTACTGCCCATTGAAATAGTCCTATTCATTCTAGTTTAATTTACAGCAGACCAAGAGACACAATGGAAAAGAAAAACAGCTTAGATATCTTTACTACCCATTTCCCATCCCTGAACCTAGGATTAGACATTCACAAGTTCTTGGTTTTGGTTTTCCTTTCCATAAAGTTTTGTTGGTTCAATAAGTAGAATAAGTATAATCAAAGCATAAAATTAAAAAAATTAAGAAGACTTGTTGGTAACTTCAGAAGCAGATAGGGCTAACCCTTGCATGTCTAGACCTAAGGATTAGCCTACACATCTCCATAAGTACCTTAAAAGACTTCCTTCTCTATTCTCCCAGGCAAAGGTACACAGCTGGATTTCCATCAGAGTGAATGGCACTGTCCCCCTGGCTAACTTCTAAATACGGAAAAAGCATAATCTTGATCTCCCATGGTTTGTTCTGGATTTGCATTTATATGTAGGGACCACCACTGCCATGCTGTATCTTGTAAATAAATACATGCACGGAATAATTCCCTCCACTAGAAAACGGTGTGGTTCTGATAATTTTTTGAATGGTCTGTAACCATCAGTCATTCAACTGTCCATGAAGCTAATCAGCCAAAAAGAAAAAAAAAAAGAGAAAAAAAGACACATTTTCTTTAAGGCTGCACTGCCAAGATGAAAATTTTGCTCTAAATAGGCAAAATATGTATTCAGTTTTCTCAACAGCTGGATCTAGCACTGCATAGGAATTTCCCCAGCATCTGATATAGACTAGAAATATAACACCATCCCAACTTTCCAGCTCACTCAAGTTTTTTAGTCCATTCACCCATACAGGAATGACATCAGTCTCACTATCCCCACAGTTCTCAAATGCTAGTTAGGAACCGTAACTCTAACAAAACTGTTTTGTAATATAGCTGGCTACGTTACACAGTGGCTGGTCACTGTGCTGGAAGCTGTTTTTAAATTTGATCTTAACATGGATTGACTGAATTCACCTAGAATATGGACAGGGCCTCATTTATCTGAACTCTGATTTATAGTAAATAGAAAGAATTCAGATTTAATTTATATAACTCCCTGAAGATGCATATAATGCATAAATGCACTCACCTGTTCCTATTCCCTTTTATAAACGTAAGCAAAGATGATGTCTCCAAGAATATTTATTGGAAAGCCTGGGGAAGAAAATAGAACTGATATGTGTGGATGATTTTTTAATGTTGGGGAGGCATTTAGCTCGAGCAGTAAACGCTTCTATTTTTATGAATAGTATTATTAAAGATATTTCATGACATTAAGAAAGCTTCATTATTATAGTTTTCCTTGAAGTCACTATTGAGTCAAATATAGCTGCAAAACCTTCAGTGTGTTTGGTACTTACGCTTGAATCATCTTTTACATTTTTCATAAATCACAATCCAAAGAGAGTAAAAAAGATGAAGTCCCTATAAAAATCATGTCAATTAAAATAATCTTTTTTAAATCATCTTCCTATGCAAATCAAAATATGTTCAGTGGGACATGAGCTCTGTCTTGTCCCATTACAGGAATTTTTAGACAAGATTCTAAGCCTTCAGTCACCACATTTGAAATACATTTAGAATGTTGATGTTATGCAGCACTATTTACTGATAATCATAGGGAAATTTAAGTTGGAAGAGATTCTGGGCATGACCTAGTCCCAGCCTGCACTCAGAGCAAGGCTACTTTCAAGGGCTGGTCAGGTTGCTCAGGACCTTGTCCAGTTAAGCTCTGGGTGTCTCCAAAGGAGATTTCACAGCATCTCTGGGCTCCTGTTCCAGTGCCAAACCACTCTCTTGGTGAAGGATTCTTCCCCTAAGCCTCACTGCATGGTGCCTTAGATGCCATCGACTGTTGACTTGCAAAGGGTCATCTGCCTGCAGTGCTGTAGACTGTCTTGTAGACTGGCTTTTCATGCCCAGCTTTGCACAAAAGTTCACCCAAGCTGCCAGAAGAGTGTTTTCCAGATCCTCTGCCATGGTATCATTCCTTCGTTGCTCTCATGCTGTTTCTTCATGCTGTTTCTCTTGCCCCTGCAAACACCAATAGTGTTGTTGTGGAGGGTTCTCACAGGAAGTGACTTCTGTTAGTGTGACAATCACTCTTTCTTTCTCCCCTTCTCCCCTTTTTCTTTCAGCTGTAGTGTTTAGATTACATTAGGGGACCAACAATGTGTATGCACAAAGCTCAGCTACAAAACAGTGCACAGCACCTGCCGCTCATCAAAGTGGGCTCCAACCAGCACTAATGTTCCTCAGTGGGAACAACCAGTGAGGAGTTTGAGCAAGGCCTCTTGGAAACTATAGGGTTACTGTGGGAAAGTTACTGTGAGGGAATCCTGTGGGAAAGTTACTATGAGACAATATGCTCCTCTGGGGACCCTCAACACTTCCCTTCCCAGCTGGCCCATAAGCAGTTTCCCCTCTACCATGTTTCTGTCTGTTTCTCCTCATTATAGTTTTCCCAAAAAGTAGCTTTCATAATCAGAATTGGTGTACACCATCAGCTATGGATGGACCTTTCTAATACACCTTTATGCACGTGAACCTGTCTCAACACCCTTTGTGTTGAGAATTTTTTAGTAAGGATTTCTCTTTCTGCAACTTGTCACTGCTTCCCTCATCCTCTTTTTGTGCACATCAGAGAAAAGTCTGTCTCTGAGCTCCCTATAACCTTTCCTCCGGTAATGGAAGACAGCAATTAGACACACACAGAGAAAAACTTAGACTTTCCTTGTACATCACATCCTCCAATCTCCTCAGTGTCTTGGCAGCCCTCCTCTGGACTCTTTCCAGTTTGTCAACAACTCTTTTTAGGTGCCCCTAAACCAGACACAGTAATCCAAGTGTGGCTTGTGAATACTGAGCAGAAGGGAAAATCACTTTGTTTAACCTGCTGGATATATTCTTGCTAACGCAGCCCAGGTTGTGGTTAGCTTTCTTCCCCATAAGGACATGCTGCTGGCATGTTTAACTGACTACCAGGACTGCAAGGTCCCTTTCCAGAAAACTGCTGCTTCCCTAGTCAACCCCAGATGATGCTCATGCATGGGGTTATTCCATCCCAGGTACAGGAATTTACCTTTGCTTTTGCTGAACTTCATGAGACTCCTCTCTGCCCTTTCATCCACCCTGTTGAGGTCTGACCCCAGCATCCCTCACATCCAGCATGACAGCTGCATCCTCCAGACTGGTGCCATCCACAACCTTGCAGAGGAGTCATTCATGCTAGCCCATCACTCAGGTTGTTGATGAAGATGATGAACAGGATCAGCCACAGTGTCAGCCTCCCAGGAACATCAGACTGCTGCCACTTAGACTTACAGTCATTAACCACTACTACACATCCAGTCCTTATCTCCTCAATGAAGCTATGTGAGTACTCTGCAAGAGCTTTTGTACTTTAGCAAAAGCTTTGTTAAATTTGAGGCAAACATCCATTGCTCTCTTCTTAGCTACAGAGCCCATGTCCTGGTTTGATTGGGCATTCAGTCTAGTCAAGCACAATTTGCCTTTGGTAAATAAATCCCTTCTGGCTGTTCCCAACCTTCAGAGCTCTCTCTGGGTTTCCCTGTTGCTTCAGCATGGTGTCTTTAACTCAATCACACTTTGATAAAGAAAGCTGAGATTCCTCTTTTTCTATAGTTAATATTCTAGCTTGAGAAAGCTTAACAATACTATGAAAGAATATAAAGATCTTAAAAAATAATGACTTACGGTTTCTTAAATTTTCTACCAAGACTTTTTCAGAAGATGTACAGCACAGCACTTCCAAAGGGGACACCCTTTTTTCCGTCTTTTAAAACAATGGGCCTGTGTTCTGCAAAGCAGAGATGTTCTTCCATTAGTTGCTAAGACAATTAAATAAGCAAAATTTTAAGGGCCATATCCTCACTTGTTTACATCAATCCATGCCCTTTAGCTTCAGTGTAACAGTACTAGTTTATGCCAAAGGAGGATCTGGGCTCCAGTTTCTATTTCCAGCTCCATTTTGCTCATATGAATGCAGCAGTTAATTTGGAACATATGGAAGCGGTGGGGGAGGGAGTTCCTGCTCAAACAGATCATGCAGCTAGATTGATTTTTGCTAAAACTTTAAAAAAAACTACAGCACATACCATGTGTGACAGTCACTGTCCTGCATTTCTGATATGAATTATATTGCATAAGAAAATCTGAGTGTTAAAATTTAGTAGCACGGCAGTTATGCTATGCAACGCTTCACCTGCCTAGGAATACAGTTATTTCCATTTTCATAGTAATGGGATATTGTATCCCAAGATATGCTGAGAGAAAATACACTAAGGGGATTTTATGTGAACACCTGGAGGACCAGTTTATACAATGGAACTGGACTGGAATTAAACTGTGATTAAACACAAATTATTAATGTTGTAAACAATACAAATAGAGAGTAAGCCAAAACTGAATGTGAAATAATGAGACAAAAATGTGCTTTACAGTGTTCAAAAAACATGGGTCAGATCACGCAGGTTCCACAGTATCTGCTAAGGTAATTTTACAGTAGAAAAGGGGGGTTTTGTTATAGCAAAACCAACTTCTATCTGATTGACTGGGAGAGATGTATTGCATTACTGAGCACCATCTCTAGGTCCATGAAAATATTCCTAACTCTTCTTCACCTCCCTAATTTCCCACTGAAATCAACTGGAAGTATAAATACTGTACAACTTTTTGGATCTGAACTATGGCAATCGAATCTCTTCCACAAGAGGAATTGAAGTCTGGAATTGAAAGCTTTTTCTCCAGAAATTTAAAGAAAGAGTATATCATAAGTGAAAAGGAGAGGACCGTTATATTTCACAATCGTTGCTTGGACATGGCCCACTTCCACACTCCCACAGAGAAGCTAGGAAGTTTAGAAAAGTAAGATGTCAGGAGCTAGAAGAGACGGGAGAGTTTACTACATAAAGGCGAAAATACTGCAAATTAGGAATAAACACAGTGTAATCCAGCTACAAAGCTGGTTGCTTGTGTCTTTTACTGAATTTTCATTGCATCTCCAGGGGTAGGAAGGTAGGGAAGCGAGGTCCCAAAGTGACACTATGCCCTGAAGTTTCACTACATCTCTGAGCTGGATTGTCTCAAGTGGAGCTCTTGAATTGTAAAGGTGTGAAACACAGTTCCCCTCAGGTACTGCTCATATTTATAAGAACTGCAGAAATGTGACCACCTTAGGAAAGATTCATTTTTTTGTTTGTTTTCTTTTTCTTTTTTAAAGCACTCACAATCTAGATTTAGGTGCCTAACTTTAGACACTAAACGAGTTTTAAGATGTCAGCTTTCATGACCAGCCTGACTGCTTTTTTTGCGATAATATATTTAGCTGGGTCAAATATATCCCTGAAGTAATCTGGTCTATTGTGCTTACAGTCTGCTTAACTTTTATTTTCTGATTATTTCTTCTTTGGTTTACCTTTGTTTTTCTACCCTGTGGCAAATAAACAATCCTTTTATTGAAGATAGCTGGAATTGAATGTGAAGACTCGTATGTATTACTCGCTGAGGGTGCCTTAGAGCAAAGGGAACTACCTTACTTTTTCTCTTCTCTCACCAACCACTCTTGTAATAGTGCAGAGTATTGTTATTATCATGGCATGACTCAGAGAAACAGCCAAAGAGACATTTTAGCAGACAGGATAAACAACTTCTGAGGAACTTGGGCCCTATTTCTGTCTTTTATGCATCCTTTTCAACCCCTTGCTGGGCTTTCACCAGATGCTCTTTTCAAATCTCATGAGTTATGGGGCTTCCCTACATAAGAGGCAGCTCAAAATTCACTGCTATCTTCTTTCTCCAGGGAACCCTGGAACAAATAATATTCAAAGACAACATTCAGCCAGACACAAATTAGTTTGGGGTTGGTTTGAGATTTGGCTGGAGGGCTGAACCAATTCTTCCTGCATTCCCTGCTAAGCCAGGTTGTTCATCTCTCATTTTAAACTCTAGGTACTTTGCAGTAGTGTGGTATGCACTGCTTCCTGTCAAGCTGATATGAAAAGACTTTCATATCTGAAAAATATTCAGATATAAAATCACCAGGAAATTTTGAAGACGCAAAAATTCCAGCTTTACAAATATTCTCCCAGAAGGATCTGCTGCTAAATTGAGATCTATTTGTTTATCACTTTTTTAACTCTCTATGGGAAACACAGCACAGGGACAATGAGCCATACAGATAATGAGCTGGGAAGAAGAAATGCTGTGAGAAATATCCCCAGCTTCAGGGGATGTAATCTCTTACCATATTTTTCTTTTTAAACACATTTGTCATACCAAAGGCTGTAACTTAAAGAGAACTGGATTTCCAGCCCTTAGGAGACAACATTTAACAACAACAACAACAATAAATAATAATAATAATAATAATAATAATAATTATTATTATTATTATTATTATTATTATTATTATTATTATTATTATTATTCCATGAGGAAGAGAACTCATGAAGCCAGATTTCCTAAGTGTCTCTGTTCTTTTACCCTCATGTCTATCTCATTATATGTGCCCTTGGGCAGTCTCTGTCTTTTATGATACCTCTAACTTGCAAAAGATGATACATGCTACAGTCACTTTCGAACAAAGTTCAGTCAAATAAGTTTTCTACATTCCTAAATAGATAAATACACAAACATGCATAATATGTAGAAAAAAGCTCCAAAGGAAAGAAAAGCCCCGACCTATCACACCAGCAGAAAGAACCTGCATAGAAAAAAAATGAGTAATAAAGGTGGGTTTATAAAGTCTAGATTTGCCTTGATCAAGCACTGTTGTATTTAAAACATTGTCAGCTGCTGAGACCTACACTGCAGCTCCATTGCCAGTGAACCTAAAGGAATGCAGGAGCAATGTCAGTAATTTGCAGGAAAAGTGCCGATTTAAGGGGGACAAGACTATGTGGAATAAAGCAGCTTCACTAGCAAAGGGAAAAATCTCCATTCTTGTCAGATTCAGAGCATAGCCTCAGTCTCATCAGGACCAACTCTGTTAATGCCTTTAATTTAGTAGGAACTATCAGTGTTTAGCTAGGCCAACAAAAAAAAAAAAAAAAACCTTATAAATTTTATTAAGTTGATCAAATTTCCACCTTCCTAGATTTTACAGCCCTAGCATTAAACCCCACTGTGGATATGCAGTATTTTTTATGAATCAGAATTTTGCCATGGTTTAATGGTGGGAGACAGGGTTCACCTCTGTTTAAAAGTTGCTGTGGACAGTTAATAGTGTCCTACTTGGGTGTCTATTTCAAAACTTAGACATGGAGCTCTCCGTCCTCCTCAAAAACACACATCAAACAGATTTCATAAACTTTTGATAGGGCTGGGAAAATCCCTATTCCCTACTCAAATTCCTCTTGGAAGTACTTTAATTTCTGTTTAGCTTCTAGTATCAGAAACTTGTGAAAGCACCCTGTAATATGCATATCTGTAATTCTCTTTTGACGTTAATATTTGTATTAAAACCCTCAAGTTCTTTCCAAATTCAACACTAGTAATCCTAAAATACCTCTGAAATTACAGAGGACAGCAGCTAGCTCAAAGCTCAGAAATACAGGGATATTTTAAGTGGCATTATCATTCCCTGGGGGAATGAAAACCTCCCTCTTCTCAGAATCAGAGGTTTCTTATCTAACAGACTCCAATGGGTAGTGTGTGGTCATCCTCTGGCATCCTTTCAATGCTTACTATTACATGGAGAAGGATATTTGAATGATCACTCAAGTCACTTTCACAAATATTGATTTTCATGCTTCTCCTCCATGTGACAGGATGCATAACACTGAAACAGAGAACTTCAGGAATCAGGACCTATGAGAAGAAAACAAGATATTACTGAACTTTTTTTTTTTTTTTCTCATGAGAAATTACTTCAGTGTCCAGTTGTGAAAGACTTTTCCCAGACCTTTCTAGATCTGTTGCTTAGGCTGCAGCTTTTTTGCTCTGTGATAAGAGAAAACACTTTCCCAGTATGTATAAGTAAGAAACTCTTTTCTCTTCATGTCATTATGAAAAAAAAAAAAAAAAATGCAGCAAAGCCCATTGATGTTAAACTTGGAAAGGGTTAGCAGAAAAGCAGCACTGCTAGTGTATTTTTTGTATTTTTTCCCTTTTGTCAGATGATAAAACAGAAATATCCAAAATGGCAGAGAGTCCAAGATCAGATTGCTGATTGTGGCAGTTTCCTCTGAAGAGTCTAATACAATAATAATGTCTCTTCTTCATGAACCTACTGTCCCAAAATTGTCACTCCCTGCAATTAGGAAGATCTCTGTGTTCAGGCAACATGCCAGCTGAAGTTGGCTAAGGAAAGTGCAACTGTTCCTAAGTAACCATTAACACACTCCAGAGTGTGCATTTGTCAGCCAACATACACATATAACATGTAGGAGAAGAGCTTTCAGGCTAGGAACACTTTTGAGTGCTTATGAATAAAACTACACTGCTGTACTTGCCAGTGTAAATCCAGATGTGGGTCAGCTGCACTGTGTACAGCGGGGCTCAAGCAAGCATCACCTTTGTGATGTAATACAGATGAAAGTAGCCCCCCTGAAATCTCTGCTTTGTATGAAATTATCAGATGTACGAGTCCATATAACTGTGCTGATACAGTTAGATCCCATCAGCAGTTTTGAATCACATACACATTGATTTTGACTTTTCATATGACTTTGGAGGACACTGCTTTCTCTGGGATATTCAGATATTTGGTCCTTTGGACATTATGTGAATCCTAATAATATTAGTATCTCATCCTTGGCTCTTTTCCCAATTTACTCTTTCCATATCCAGCCTAAAAACTGATAACTTTGCGATAACTAAGTGCCTACACAATGGAGTGCCATTGGCAGCAGCAGCAGTGTCACTCTAATGGCGACTGGCTTTTATCAGAGGAGGGCAGACTTCTTACTTCATGCACAGCAGTGCTGTCTGTCTTAAGGCTCCCACTTCTGCTACTACCAAGAAAAGCTGAGGATTGAAATTGAGGGTAATGACTGACAGAAAATGCCAAGTTAATAACAATAACTTCACAAGCAGGATGTAAGCAGGCTGACAGGCTCTAACATAAAAGGTATGTAGCTCCTGCTACAAATGGTAATACTCTCTCCTACACAAGGGAGCTGTGGCCATCATTCTTATACTACGTTTTTCTTGGTTTCTAACTGTACTAGCACTATATGATATTATTCCTTGGCCCAAGAAACAGTATGTCAGATCCCCTGAAGATCCAGAAGGAATCAGTCAAGAGGTGAATACTCAGGTATTCTCTTTCACTGCTTCCATGACTTGACAAGAGATGCCATAACAAAGCCATATACAAGCCATGTTCCAGTCCCAGTTGCCTTCATCTTTCCATCACATCTCCTTTTTCTCTGCTGTTTTAGCAACACTAAAAAGTCTTTGGTGGCAGAACATCTCTTCCTATGTGCTTGGGCAATAAAGTGAAATGGGCTTCTATCCCAGCTGAAATCTCTGGATGCTGTTTTAGACCTTGAAATGCTTTTGGATCTTGGCCCAAAACAGATAGCAGCGTACACAAGGCTGTAATAACCTAGCTCTGCCTTGTTCTTTTTCACACATAGCAGTTTCCTTGACGCTAGATATGATAATTATTGAATGAATGGCCTCTTCCACTCTCAGCCCCCAGCAACCATTATCTTTAATAACAGTTAAACTAGAATCAGTCACAAAAAATCAACAACATCAAGATATATCTTCAGCACACAGAGCGGCAACCACATAAGATGAGCCTGAAGTGGTATGTAAATCACTTTAGCAAATTTCACCTGTGCTTCAGGTAAAGTCCACTCAACTTTTATAAAAGCATGAAATATATAAAACATTCAGTTGAATGAGGTTATAGGCGTGGTGAAACTGTAATCTGTTTGTGAGAAGTGGATTTTAAAACGTGGCCCGGTAGAGTCTTTTCTTTTACCAGTCAGTGAATAGCTTAGAGCCCATTAACTTCTGGTGACTTGTATCTAAAAGGAAAGTACACATGAGAATGAATAGTAATGTCATCTGGCAGATCTGGATTCACAGGGATATTTTAATTTTCCAGCAAGCATAAGAAACTGGTTAGCAGGTTGCATATTTATGCTTCCATATTCCCTATTTTCAGGAGCAGTACAGACCCAGATACAGCACTATTACATGGTTTATTCTGACAATACAATATGTAATGAATGAAAGAACTTGTTACCAAGGAGATAATTGGACTTGAACAGTGAGAATATCTCAATGTGCCAATTTTCAGCATCGGTTTTCTTTTGCTGTGGCTGTGAATTGTAGCTGGCCACATTTTTGAAATAGCAAACTAAGGTCTTTATCCTAGTTTTGTGTGGCAGATTTCATAGTCTAATATATTACTCTAACAGGGATTTTATGCAAGGTTAGACCTGCTATATATTAATGATTTTATTTTTTTTTTGATAAATAAAACATAATCAAAAATAGAGTATAATTAAGGAAGGACAGTATACAGACACATCAAAAAAGTTTAAGGATAAACTAATATTATCCACATATCCTCACAAGAAAAACGTAGTGTGTATAGAATATCTTTTCCAGGAGGCAGGAATGATACATATGCCATGTAATGAAAGGACTCCTGCTCACCTGTCTGGCCAAACTTCATTATGTTGTTAACCTCCAGTCTTGTTACTGTAAACTCTACTACCCTTTACTTAATAATATGTTTTTCTAGGCCTCTCTGATAACCACTTTTAGCATATTATCTCTAGATGAAATCTCTTTGTCTTTTTTTTCCTTCTCTTTTTTTCAAAGCCAGCTGCAAAACAACAAACTTCTGAGACATTCATATCACATAGAGTATAACAAATTGATTGAATTGCCTTCTTCTTAGTCTATATCAAAGCACAAAGACTAAGTATATATGACAATTACTTTTAATCTTTAGTTGATGTTTGATATTTGTCTGTTCACCACATGGAGGGATGTCCCCATTTGCCTTATTGTTCCCTGTCCTACTTGTTGAAGACTAAGCAATAAGAACCACCATTTTTTTCATTACCAGCTGCATCCTGTAGCCTACACTTCAGTGCCACTAAATTGTGCCCCTATCAGTGAATTCACACACACATGCAAAGGTTGGGAATAACCGAAGAGAACAGCCTAAAGGTTTGTCTTTAGTTACTGCCTTAAAATATTCTTGCACCTTGTGAAAGTTTCTAGCAGTGTATTTTTAAACAGTGGTTGAAATTAGGGCTATGTATTATCATCTGCCAATACTAGGAGTTCCAGCTGAAAACATTTCCTTCCTCAAGGGCTCACACTGTTCGCTTGAAGACTGACAGTCCCTCAGATCCAAAGGATAAAATTCTCATGCGAGTCCTCCTTCATCAGTTGGAGTCTGAATATACCATGCTGGTAAAATGAGAAAGATAGCCCAGCTCTTTCTAGCTGCAGATGGTAAGCAGTGCTTCCAAGAGCAGCTTGCTGGTGGGCCTGGGAGAAGCAACCCCTAGAGAGTGAAGGAGCAGGGGATGGGAGGCTCAGCCAGTGCATCTCTGTCCACAGCCTGCGCTGTGCTGCTTCTCCCCATGCTGGGGTCGTCATTCAGATTTCTTTCCAGCCTCTATGAGGTTATTTTAAGTTTCAGAAGTCAATGATTTTTCTTCTCGTTTTCTGAAGATTCACTGGCAGTCATCCAGATAGAAGACTGAAGGAGAACGTCTCTTTTGTTCAGAGAAGAAACATCTGTACTTTCTGCAAAGCCTTCCTTAGCACTGCCATGCTAGGAAAATACATGTAATGCCCACTTTTCCTGAATACTTGTTTCTCATCTGGTTTCTTTCTCATCCCATAGTTTCATCCAGTTTCTCTCTCCTCCCATAGGTTCCTCCAATAAACTGGTAACATTACAGAATCATTTTCTAATTGTAGGCAAATGGTTTATTATAGAAGAAAATGAGATTTGTTTTGCAAGACAGGAAAGCAGCAAAGAGCTGTGAAGCCCTGCACAAGGATTTGTCTGTCCTCTCCCTAAAGGAGGTATCAAAAATAAGTGGGGAGCATCATTTAGTTCACTCACCACAAAACCTGTATCCTCATGCACTGACAGAAGAGCAGAATGTAGGGAGGGCAAGTTTTACCCTACAAAGAGATGTGATCGCATATATGCTTTCTAGAGGCTTACTGGAGGCAGAACACTTCTTGGTGCTCTCTGTCTTATGTTTGAGGGTATGTCCTGTATGACAAACCATGGATATAAAGCCACTTAACCGTTTGCTATAGTTTGGCTTGAAGTTCTATGCTGTGTCCATTAGTGGTGGGACAAGTTTGGTGTGGTCTGAATGCAATAGAGGAAAAAGAGCTAAGCAGAGACCACAAAGTTTTTCCTGAGCCTCCTCAGCTCTGTGCAACTGCACTATTAACACTCAGATGTGATGTCCACACTTCCCGATATGTTTATTTTACTTTCAAGCTAGTGAAGGAAGATGGGAATAAGTTCCTTGCCAAGATAAAAACTGTTAACTGGGGTCATTCTATCACTGCTTTATTGTCTTGAGTACCCACTAATCTTCAGGAAGCTTCACAAATGTGTCGCTCTATAGCTATTGAAACTTAACTGGTCAGTGAGTCTTCAAGTGATAAAAATGGGACAGACAAAAAAAGATTAGATTACTTTTTTTATTCCCTCTCCAGATTCATAACAGCGAAACCGATACAAGAATTAAAGTCAGTAGATTTGCTTTCTTTTTAGGTTGTTCTAATGCAGGAATTTTCTTCCTCTCCATCGGTTAAATGGCCAAGAAAAATAGGTTGTTGATGTACTTATGGGAGCGCTACACATAAAGTATATTATGATATCATCTTTCAGTTTCACCAAAGAACATTTGTCATCACTTCTGATGAAATGGAATTAAATTGTGGTCTGCGTCTAAGACATCAGTTAAGAAATAAAAATGTGGAAATTAATGCAGAAAATACCAGTATCGACATTAGCATGCTGAAGAATGCAATGATGCAGAGACTTTGTACAGACAGAAATATGATATAGTCTCTGCAGAAACCTCTTATTGTCCCCATGCAAATTAAATGGAGATTGGAGGATTGTGTGGTATGGAAGTAACAGTAAAATAAGGGTAGTGTAATAATTCTAATTCTAAAACTAAATTTGGGAAAACTTGGTTTCTACTAAATTTAAATGTTCTATTTGATGAAATTAAATCATTCTGATTTTAGCTATTTTTAAGGGGTTTTATCAGTGGGGAAAAAACGAATCTCAAATGAAAATGTGTTCAGTTCCTCTCTGATTTCCAGTTCTTGGTCAAACTGCACTATTAAAATTTTGCCCAATCAACAATCTCTTCTTCCCTCCATTTCTGGCCTCTTTTTTTCCCTAAATCAGTAATTATGCTGTCAGTTGCCTCCCATTCATCTCCTAGGTATTTTCTCAAGGCTTGTCCACGCTACAGAAATTTATGATACAGAGAGCTGTGCCGGGCTTCTAAGGATGCTTGTAAAACACTTCACATCCATACGCCAAAGTGCTCCAAGTGGTTTGTATTCCTGCCAAAAAACACTTGGATTTTTCTTGTGTTCAGCAAGGGCTAAACTTGGCTCGAGGCCAGTAGGGACAGCACTAACGGAGACAGGAAGCAGCTCTGGTGCTGCAGCCCTACAGAGGACCTCTGCACATCCCCTGAGTCAGGGCCACCCTGGGAACCGGGAGATAGCTGCCCAAAGGGCTCTGCAGCCGAAAAGCCTGGGGACGCGAGCAGAAAGGCTCTTATTCAAAGCAGCAGTAGGTTATACTAAAACAAATAGTTTGCATTTAAACCAAGGAACTAGGATAAGCTTAATGAGAACCCTTCTAATTAGCAGGGTATTAGTAAAAAGTGTGAAAATGTCACAGGTAATAGAAGGTATTGCTGCTGCTCATCCCGCCCCCCCTTGCCCTGCCTGTCCTCCTCAGCCTTGCATGCAGAGATCTCCCCACTCTCTTTTCAGTCAGGAGCTAGGAAAGCAACATGAAGAAAAAGGGGGAGGAGGGGGGGACGACTCACTTTCAAAATAGCTGCAAAGAGCTCCTCTGCAAAGTGTGACTGGAGGTATAAAAGATGCAGCTGGCAGCTTACACTGCTTTGCTGAAATAATGAGACTAGAGTTGTAGAAGCAGGCTACCTAAAATGGCATTATTAGTTTTCTTTATTAGGGACTGGGTGGGAGAGCGAGGATGAGCAGCACTTCCCCATGCTTTGTTCCTGTCACTTGACAGCTTTTTTGTCCTTGAGATATTCTCTCAAGGGGCAAGGAGTACACTGGGGCTCCAAGTCACTCCAGGATGGGGAGAGCAGAGTGTAGCTCAGAGTGCCAAGGGAAACGCATCCACAGAAAATCTGATTGTTTAAAAATAATCTAGAATAATTTTGTCAGGAAAGTAAGATTTAATTGTAGAGAATAATTTAAACTTAAAACGGAAAGGATTTTAAGTGTCATTACTGAATATAACCCGTGTAACACATTAGGCACAGCACAGGGAATCCTGATTTAACCTAATGATGAACAGACTGACCAGATTTTCAAAGTGAAATAATGGGATTCCTGCAGGGGGAAGAAGCTGGATTTGGTCACAGAAGTTTGGAGTGAAAAGCAGTACAAAAAAAGAAAAGACAACCAGTTTACCTGCTCCCTTGCTGTATTGCTCTAGCTTTCCTCCACTCCATTTGTAGGAGGCTCAAATTCCCCACTGGGTAAGCACCATGACAGTGAGTAACAAACAGTAATGTTGATGAGGGCAGTCAGCAATGCTGGGCTTGTTGTACTGATGAGACTAGTTGGAGGAGAGGCAGAGCCAAGCAGGGATCCAGTTTCCCATCACAAGAATTCCCTGTTTGAGAGCTGGTGGCTGCACAATGTGGGGACAAGATACACTGATTGATACCTTCACACACACACACACACACATACACAATGTACTCACATACAGAGTCAGACACTTGTCCTTACTCTGTTGTACAGGTCATTCCCCTATAAAAGGCTTATTTCACTGGCTAGTAGACTTATCATAACCTTTCCATGATAGCTATCAGAAAGTCTCAGTCTCGTGTATGCTAACATCTTGCATCAGTCTCAGCCACCTCAAGATCTTTCCCAAAACGAAACTGTTGGGTTTTGGCCAACCCTACTCAGCATCCCTGCCTGAGGGCAAAGGACATCCTCACCTTACCATCAGCCTGGACGTAGTGAGGAACTCTCCAGCTTTTTGTTTTCCTGCATCATCTGAAGCAAGGCCTGCTGGCCTAGCAGGTTGTCTGTTAGCTGAAAGAATCATCCCTCAAGGAAAAGTTTATTTTTCCTATTCCCTATGTTCCCTTTTTTCAGATGGGCCTCTCCTGAGAGGCTCTCAATTACCATAAGCACTCTCATTTTCTCTAAAATTATTGCCGCTTGTTCTCCTGCACAGGAGAGACTTGCCAAAGTCCAGGACTGGTGGTGATGAACACCTCCATATGGTTTACATACCTTATACTATCCACCACTTGAGTTAGCTGCATAGGAAATTTGTACATCTTAGATTATAAGCTTTTTTTCAATCAGGAACATAATTTTTGTGCTTTTTTTCTCATCTAAACTTCCTCTATTGCAAACAAATAATGAAAAACATAAACTCTCTACAACAAACTGGGGCAATTTAATAGCTAAAGAGAATAAAGCCACGCTTGAAGTAAGATTTTCAGTTTCTACAACAGATGTAAAACACGTGGGACTGATGGGATGAGCTGGAAATATGTTATGATGGTGAGCTCACAAGTACATGGCACTTCTGAGACTCATTCGGTATACAATATGTTATGTACTAATGCCATCCTAGAAAAAGGCTATTGGGATATTTTAAAATATACATAGGCACTATATTTTGCTTCCTTGCCTCCTGTCTGTCAAATGCAAACCTTGCTACTCTGTTCCCTACAAACACAGTACCTGGTTATTTCTGTCTGTTCTGGCAAATAATAACAACAGTAGTAATGGTCACAGCAATAACAATAGTCTCAAGTAGGTTTTTCACTTCCAGGCTTAATTTCTGTAACCATTATCTTTTCTGACCTCAATGAAGTCCATTTTGCTTCTATTTGCTTAGGAGGATGTTACTGCTGAAATCACACTTGCTGAACAGTGGTCTAAACATCCCTGGTTGAACGTATTTGCCTCCTGTTTCTTTGCTACACTGATCCCCAAGTCTGCTTGCTGCTGCTTTATCTGACTTCAGTGTTTGGCCATCACCTACTCTCAGTACATAACATCAGCTTCAGTACCCCAGACCTCCCATTATTTTCACTGTGCTTGCTATAATGCTTCAAACACAAGCCAAGTCCATGCAGGGCTCTCTTGGAGACCATCTTGTTCATTTAACTTCTCCTAATGGTCCTTTCCTGCTGAGACATGGACTTTGGCAATAAAGATATCTACACCTGATGAATACAAGCTCACCATGCCACACACCAGTTTTGTGGCCTCTCTCCCTTTTCTCCTGTTTTGTACTACTCGGGAATCAACACTGCACTCAGTACTTTTGTAAGGTTTCTGAGGAATCTTCTCTCTTTCGTGAACTAGGTTGCATGCAGTACATTATCAACAGTCACTCAGCATAATAAATGTTAGTTAGCAAGTCTCTGGACTGAAATGTTACTGTTTAGGAAAAATGCTATTCTGCTTCAACAAGATGAAATGAAAAGCAAAAAGAAAGGGAAGACCAATGTTTTTGGCTGCACCAACTGCTCCCTGACAGCAGGTAAGGCTCACCCAGCTAAGATGCTGATTTCTTCTACACTTTCAAAGTCAAAATGTCTTCACAGAAACTCCTCAAAGGCCAAGTCTGTATTATTTCTCATTCAACCCAGCACTGTCACGGAACGGTGCCTGATAGATACAGAAGTGGTGAGCTGGAAGAAACCTATATTTTAAGCTGCATTTTGAACATCAGGTGTCATTATAAAACTTGCAGATGATCAGTTAGACTACTCATGTTAAATGTCCAGAAAACTTTCTCAAAAGTTAAAAAGAGCCCTGAAATTAGGGATGCGTTCCAGGAGCAGTGAATGCCATGCAGTAAACATTTCTTCACATTTATCTGGAGATACAGGTGAAAGAGAGGGAAACATAATCAAGACATAGAACATAGGACCTTCTTGAAGTGCAAAAGTTTAGATTCAGAATTCAGACAAAAGCTGATTATTTTCTCATTGTGAACAGGGATGTCAGAGAGGATATAATTTTCTGTTATCTTTCAAGAAATCTCCAGTCATATCAAGAACAAAATTGAACCAATTATAGAAGTTTTAAAGACTGATTTAAACACCCTCAAAAGAAATTATTTTCACAGAAATAAGTACAAGCAAAAGAACAAAAGGAGAAGAGCATGGGGTGCTGCTTATGTGTCTACACATAAACAACTATTTATACCTTTAATAGCTAATCTGTTGTGTTGTCCTTTCATATCACTACTGGCCCCTAGGTAATTTCCAACATACTCAGAGCACCATTCTACAAGGCCTGGAACTTGGCTTTGGTGCTAGGATGCCATATGTTCTTAAACCAAAATTGTCTCAGAGATTAACGCCATTTGCAAAATGCAGCTCAGAATTCTTCCCGATAGATCCTCAGACTAACACCAGCTTATCCCAGCTAACTTCAAACTCTCCTGCTCCTTTTTACAAGGGAAACAACACGCTTCTCAGGAAACATTATGCTGTTAGAATATTGTTTCCCTAAAGACACTCTGAGGGTCATCACGAAGGATGCTGTATCAGTACGACTGTCTTTGTAAATGTGTTTGAATCTCTGAGTGTCCCAGGCAAATTCAATATTTGATTAAAACATAGATACTCAGTTATCTGCAACGTGGAGCCACTCCCTCAATAAAACAAAATGCCAAAAAACAATGTTGTCTCAATTACTGGATGACTGCACAAATGCCTTCCAAGGACACAGGAAAGAGCAGCAATCCTCAGAGAAGCTAGAGGCATAGTTCTCATTTTAGGATGTATTTTTTTAATCTCTCCCACATTTACTGCTTCCTGTCTATGTCTTGTAAAATGAAACATTTTGTCTAACTTAAAAATATGTGTTTCACTTTGGTTTGGATGTTCTTTCTTATTAACACATTTTACATGGCTACTTTAAATTTTAAAATAAAGTATTTGAGGCATATTTACCAAACATATTTACCAAACATTAAAATATTGCCACATTTATCAAATATAATTGTACATCAGTACAACTTTCTGCAAAGGTTTAGCTGTACTCAAAAATATCTTTTTCGGCAAACACCATTTGACAACAAACATGCTCAACTCAACATATCTCCATTGTTGCTTCCTTATCTATCATCACTGAGAACACCAATTCACATACTATCAGATATTATGAAACCAGAGACGTCCAAAATATCAAGACATTTGGTCAGTCTCCCTTGCTTTTGAGCTGGCAGTAGAAGGAATCCAGCCATAGTGTGGCAGGGATAACAATTGATTTTCAGCAGACTGCCATGCCAAAGCCCTGGAGATCTTCCTGACTGCTGAAGCCGCTCCTGCTGCCAAGGTGCCAAGTGGGAGGTCTGGGGTGAAGGTGTCCCCAGAAGAACACAGCTTGTCCCCTCATCCATCACAGGAACAAGCCTCCCTCCCCATGGCTCCCTTGCATCCCATCTTCACCCATTCCAGTGACAGGAGAGGACGTTGGCCTGGCCTCACTTTTTCAGCTTTCTGGTAGTATAACTCTGTTTTTGCTATGCAGCTGAGAAGCTCTAAGTTGGCACTGTGCCAGGTACGCTGTATTGCTATGCTTTGGAGGTTTTCACAAGGATGAAAGAAAGCATTTAAGGAGGTTCCAGAAACGATGCTGATGGCTGCCATGCTAATGCTTGTAATGAATTCTAAATTGGTAATGGGACCACTTATGGATAACTAAAGGCTTATTCACTCCCCTGGATATCTGCTTTTTTCCTTTACCACTTTTTGCTGGATTTAGTGCCAGTATTCACTTTGCACTTTCTCTTTTCCTCTTTTTCATTTCTTTTACTTTCCTACTGTCATTTCTCATGCTGTACTCTTTCTCTAAAAATTATCACCTCCCAGGCTCTCCACTTATTCTAGTGGCCGTACTGCATCAAATGCATGTCCTGAAAATCTCTAGAAACCATTGCTAGTTCTCTTTTCCCATATGGGACTAATCACTCAAGTCTGCATGATTTTGAAACAACACAGTGCAGATAATAACACTTCTATGAGCATATTATTTCATTTTACATCTGCTGGATAATGCAAACTGCATTCGTACTACCTAGAGATAGGTGGTATAATAACAAGTGGTAAAATAATAGGTGGTATAATAACGAAGGACTGCATTAACGGGCAGCAATCATAACTGACACAGACCTGTAGTTTCTGGCTGATGCCGGTTTAAATGGTGTTAGTGTTGATTGCAGTGTGCCTTATTGCCTTAGGAGATATGTGTTAAGTATAAAGGTTTGCTGTTAAAATTCTGTGAGGCACAAGGCTCCTCTGGAACATCTATCATGTCAGCAGAACTGCTAAAATGTAACTCTGGTCAAAAAAAAATGACACTATAAAAATGACATCTATCATGTACTGTATTTATTTTCCCTTGGTGATTTCCAGATTAAATCTGCTCAGTTTACAAATCAAAAGCGACTTTTTTTTAACTGCTTTTTTATCCAACAGTCTATGTTCCCTGTTCAGCCTCTGCCTAAAAAAAATTAAACTATGTTCTTTCTGTTCCATACATCATTTTCCATCCACTCACAATAAAAGTTCTCCAGCTAAAATACAGGTTGCATTTGTACTGACATGGAATGAATCAGGACAAACCATATCTCATTCACCTTTCAGATCAAAGTAAAATGTGTTTTTTCTTCCCGGTAAGCTACATACATATATAGATGACATGGAGTGATCAAACTGGTCATTTTTACTATGGCAAACTGAACAATATTACATACTAAATATACAGCTAACTACATATTACACAGTATATATATATATATATACACATACACATATATGTGTCTATATATGTATGTATGCATGTATGCATAATACACACCCGTATATTGCTATACATATTTATTTGGATATGCTCTCAAGCATAGTCCTAATCAAAGGGTATCAATGACATTATATATCCCTTAAACACTTGTGCTGATATGTCTCTGAAATATCCTTCCACATGTAGGAGAAATTGGGAAAAGGGCAGTACCAGACCTTGCTAGCACCGAATGACTGCAGCCCCACACTGCTTCATTTGTGTTGAAAACCATTAGGATTACTTGCATCGTTTCCTAACCCCTTCCTTTGTCTCCTATTTGCCCACCTATATTTCATTAACTCCCCCTTTTGACATGCTGAACTATGTCAAACTGAATCTTTACAATTTATAATGGGTAATACAGTTACCTAGTTCTTGGTATCTGTTCATAGCATAAGAACAATGATGGTACACCCAGTGTTATACCACAGAATGGACATGCCTAGCTAGCAGGTATTTTTCCAATGGCAAAGGAATATAATTTCCAACAAAAACTACTACAAAGAATGTTGCATTTAAAAGATCAGGATTATGGAAAAATTGAGAAACGCAGAGATAAAGCTGATATTTTAAGTTAACATTTAGCTCTTCTTCATCTTCAGCATTAATCACTAGGATGGCAATCAAATAATCTCATTTCATGAATGAAGTGTAGCCAAATGGAGTTGAATCAAAGCAAGGCAAAGGACATGCAGATAAGTAGAACATACTTTGTGGAGTGTGCTTTGCCATGATTGAGTGCACTTTGGCTGAAAGTATGTGTCAGCAGTTGGTCAACCTGACTTAATTTTGGAGCATTTGCTTGTACCAGGTTCCTCCACAACTTTATTTGTGAAGTATCTTTTCTATTAACATTATTTGATAATATAAATCTGGTGGTGATTCTTCCCTCCATCACGTCCCAGAGTAAAATGACGTGTCAACCATCTTCTTGATCCATCACAACTTCATTGCAGGAAGCTACCTGGACAGGAAATTATCAGCCCTTAGGAAAGCTAATGAAAAAAAAAAAAAAAAAAAGCTGAAGCACATGTCCTCAGTAATGTAACCTACCATGAGCACATTTAACCTGTTTTCTACTCCTTGTGCTGGTCCACAGTCTCTATGTTCCAGACAACTCTTGGTGTGGAACCAAGGTATCTAAAAAATCACCTAAAGCTCTCAAATGATGACTAATGGCTGGTAGTACTATTCTTCAGACACAAGGCCAATTTTATGATAGAGGTAAAGCTTGTCTGTGCAGGAGACACAGCATTTTAGAGGTGTCTACAAGACAGTGAGGTAAGCTACCATATGAAATAATGGCCTTTAAAAATCTTGCCACTTTCTGCTACAACTGTATGTGATCAATGTTAATCATTTCATTTAATGAAGTGCTGGAAGGTGAAAGGGAGAACAGGAGCTGAGATAGAATTTAAGCCTCAATTTGTCTATATCAGTGGTTGGCTTACAATATGGTCTCCTTTTAAGTCTTAATGTATTTGTGTCAGTTAATAAATTTGCTATAAAAACCTACAATAAAACTGAGTTAAGGTCGACAGCGTATATCTGAAATCTATACTAAAACATATTCTCATACTGTTAGAAATTAAAACTGTATGGGAAACAGTTTAATCATCATGAAAAAAGGTCAAGATTTTGTGATCTCTTCCCACTCCAAATCAAGAAAAAATTGAGATCTCAAGAATATTCCATACAATTCAGCTCAATTTAAACAATTCAGTCAACAATGTAATCAATTTCAACAAATAAACTTATTTAAAAGGTTTGATTTAATTAACCTAAATTTGTAGTTGAAAAATTATTTTGACTCAAGATTGATTCTGTTGTTTTCTAGACAAAGAACTTTGATTTGCAATTTTTGAAACAGTCAAATTCTTGTCAAAATAGATTCTTCCACAAGTGGTTCTGCTCAAAAATCTGGCTCAAAATTTGTTTGACCACTGCCACTGTGTTTTTCTGTCTAAAACCATCATACACAGCATAATCAAAATAGAGCTGAGAGGTACAAAATATATATAAACAAAAAATGCTAAAAGTTAATTCTGAATATTAAGTACTGGCTATGGACAACAGAGGAACACAATCAACCCCATTTCTGGTTTCTGATGCCCAGTGAAATCATGCAATAACCTCAAGTTATGACTCAGGCATTCACCTGGATCCTCACCTTCAGTGGGATGTTTATTAAAAGAAATGACTCTCCAGGACACATGAAAGTATGCCTTTCTTTCTCTTTCTGGTGGCACAGGAGCCCACGTGACTGATGTATCCACACTGGGCTTCCTCACAATGACCTGCCCTCCCTTGCAGGACGATAACCCCTGCATGTGCTCTCCTTTGCTGTACTCTGTTAATGCTCGCACACACACACCTCCTTATTCTGCCCTCCTCGCTTCTGCTCAGAACAGATGTAGTGCAGTAGGCACATGGGTACCCTTTGAACTAGAAATAAAAACACAGAGCTGAAACTTACTTTAATTAGAAGCCAGTGCACTTTTTTTTTTTTTTTTCTCCCCAGCAAAACACAAATGATTTTTCTCTTTCAAAATGGCTGCTGTTTCCCACTGCCTTTGGCAACACTGATGCTAAGCCATGTATAAAGACAGAGGCTTCCTACGCTGAAAGAGGAAAGGGTTTTTAGAATGATGTTCGTAAAAAGGAATTAAATGTTGAAGTGTGTATCTGCTCGGGTAAATGTAGTCACAGATTTATTTTGGCTGTACTCCAGGCTAGGAAGTTGTGAGTGTGCTTTGGTTCAGCAGCCAGAGAGGCAAATTAGCAGAGTGCTAATAAACCCTGCCTTTCAGCCTACTGCTTCAGGTACTACTCTAGCCCAGGCTGACTCATGTTTGGGAAGCTCAGAAAGATGAGAGAACAGGAAAATCTGGCTACTATTGACCCTCAGCTGTGGACCCAAAGAGGTCAAGAAATTAGTTCTAGAATTAAAAAAAAAAAAAAAAAAAGAAAAAAAAGAACACTGGTCTTTTAAAATAAATTTACTGCAAATTTTGCTGTAATGCAAATATTCATAAGTAGCAGCACGTTAATATTCATAAGTAGTATCTTGTTAATAATGTTCATAAATAGCATCATGTCAACTTAAAGTAATTAAAGGAATCTAAGTGGTGAAATTCTTCAGAGTTTTAACATGTTAGGTGTCAGACAACTTAATGGATAGCAATAACTGCGTCCCAGCTTTGATTGTCAAGTTGTGAGATAGTGAAGATCTCATTGCACTGGCAAGTGGGAATGTTGGTAGGACACGAGTTTAAAAATTACAAACAGCAGCCCCACAGTGACCAGCTCTCTTAAAACCCTCCGAGATATCCCACACAATCCCATACGTCCAGCTTATCCATGCAGCCCTTAACTTGATCATCCTTTCCTCTCCCAGTCCTTGTTATAAGACATGGAGACCCGGGAGGCCTGAGAGCACTTAGTTCCTCACCAATTCCTTGCACATTCTCTTTTCCTATTCTACCTTACTCTCCATGGACATAAAGAACAAAAAGCAATTCTTTAGATATTTTAAGTTTGTAATGATGCCCTTTCCCTGTCTCTTTTCCTTATGGAAAACATCTCATGATTTTGCAGTCTTCCCTAGAAAGTCAGGTTTTCCAAATTCTGGATTATGCTCATTCTTGTACTTCTAGCTAGTCCACATCATTCTTGAAATGTAACACCTAGAACTGCACTCAGTCCACCATTTAATACCCTAATTTCATTTAAAACACTGCGGTTTTCCTGTGCACCAAACATGTACACTGAGATTTCAATATTTAATTTCCCTCCCCCTTCGCATAATATATTTAGATGTCATGGTATTTAAATGAGGACAAGGCTGTGCACAACTGATTCTGTGCAGGGGAACTCCAATGACAATTTTCACTGATTTAAAACTCAGGCTTGGGATCTCTAGGAGTGGCTTCAGATGTCCTCCTGTATTATCGCTAGTTAGGAAGCTTAACCTACTTGATACTTTTTCTAAGATTTAGAGGCAGTCAAATGCACATCCGTTACCTGGATGAAACAGTATGATGAACAGCTATAAGTGTTGCTCAGTTTAATCCTCTTGACCTAAGGCTGAGACTGTATCACTGTGAAGTTACCACTAGCTCAGTAAAGCATACTGCAGAACTTGTTTATTTTTCCCAGACCAGAACTGGGTGAAAGTTGACTTAACAAGTGTTGAAAGTAAAGATTTAAATGTTCTTAAGAGGAAATATGGGTATATACCTAACTTCTACCTTTTCCCTGCTTTTCTGTGTTCTTTGAATGGATGAATAAATACCTCAATTTGAGTCATTTTTACCCAGCGTGTTGATCACAGGTTCTTTGGCAGGAAGGGTTTTGCTTTAGCCAGATATAACTGGGTCCATAATGCTAACACAGCTGAGAATACAGAGCTACAGGACTGTAAGGCTTCATCTTTTGTGGGGGGTAAAGGACAATAAACCTGTCACTTGATAAACATCCCAGCGGGATCTAAAGCACAGTTTGTCATGCAACCATAACAACATGCTTGGATTTTCTGTACCAGATACTTAAAAGAAACCTCGGCTAATTTGTACCCAGTCCATAAAGTTCAAATCCATTCTTTTTATGCTTTGTGGGAATTGCATAAACATTTTTCTGAGAGCTACCTGACATTGTATTTTGAAATAATACAAATAATACAGGTGAGTGCATCAGAATGCAGATGCAAAGACCTTCATGGTGGAAAGATAATGGGTGTGATATGATAGCAGTACCAGTGCTGATCCAGAGCTCTATGCAGTATGCAGCATCACTGGGTGGTCCACAGAAGCAGGTAGAGGAGCCATGCTCCCCTCTTTGGTGGACACGTACGACTGTTTAATGAAAGAAACAGAGCTCTTTCATCCCCTCAGCAATCTTCCCTAGAGACTGTACCGCTTATATTTCCCACTGAGAACAAATTACAGACCTCCACAAGTCTCTTTGCTTTATGTAATATTAGTACATTTCAGCGGATGTCATCACATAAATGAACCATAAAAAAAAAAAAAAAGCGATAGAAAAAGTTATTATGCACACCTACCTGATCTCCAAATGCTAACAGTTTTGGTTTTGTGGTTTTCTTTTCTCAGACTAATAGAAAATTCAGTTTTTACAGTTGCATCTGTGGGTGGAAGGATGCAAAAGATGTGAGCAAAGCAGGCTTCCCAACAAATGTTCTTGAGATTGAGTATACTTTAATCTCTTTTAGGAGTTAGAAATTCTCTTTAATTTTACTTTGTTGTTAAGCAATTTATGTTTTCTTCAGTACAAGACGAAGTGATGGCAAAGTCAGAGCAACAGCAATGAAAAGAAAAAAACAGTCTTTAAAGCTGAGTTTCACAGGCTCAGCCATCTTGAGGGCCATTGTTTTATTCACCTTTTTAGTATATTAAGTCTTAAGGGATTATTATTTCTAGTGACACTATAAATGTGATAATTATACTGTGGTTTTATTAGTGAAAAATTTGAAGAAGGTTTTGACAATGGTTAAACAGCATGTGACTGGCTAGACAGTACAGAGAAGTCTATGATATATCTGCAAAAGCTGGAACAGGAAAATGGCCATTGCAGCATTGATAAACGGAAACTCTTTAAGCAAATAAATCATCTAGGACTGGTTATTATTTAGTTCAAATATTAAAGAATCCTAGAAATCTAGGGAAATATCTGAATTTAATATTTTTTAAAGGAAATCATATTGCTGCTGAGTTTAGAAATTAATTTCTGAATTGAAAAACATCAGAGTTATGAAACTTGAGGAGATAGGAGTTCTCCTGACCGTGTGAAAGGATATTGGAAGTGGAGAGGAGAATGTTACTGTTCATCCTGCCTCAGTCTTAGAAGGAAAGAATGTCTATTTTTGATTCAGTGTTTGCTGTTTACTTCTAGGTTTTTTGTAAAGCCATACTGGATAACAGAAAACTACCTATCTAGAAGAAAAATGAGAATGTGTGCTTGTACAGAGGCAATAATGGTTTATGTTTTTAAGGCCAATCCTGTGACTTAATTGCCTTTGCAGCTTTACAAATTAAATTGATAAAAAATTATAAAAATTGATAAAAATTTCTAGGCTCTACATCTATCTCCTTCTGACAATGCTTTCTATACCATAACTCCAGCTTAAACATTTGTTACATTCGCTGCATACATGCCAACAAAAATCCCTGATAAGTCAGGTGATGAGAGAGGAAGAATGATTCAAAGAGAGACTGTACTGTTTGGAAGGTGCTAGTGTTTACTGTTGGCTTCTCAATTAGAAAAAAGTAAATTTCAGTGAGATTGTGAGACTAAAAATTGTTTTGTCCTTATAAAAGTTTCTTTCTTCCCTATGATGCAAACCTGTCCTCTATTCCCGCCTCGAGAACAGAGGGAAATAGGAATTTTAAAATCTTTTATTCATGCTCTTTTATACCTGCAGTAGGTAGCAGGTATGTGGAGTGAAGATGGAAGAGGAACTGAAGACCTAACAGGCTCATGTGTATCTTAAAGTGTTGAGATTAAAGTGGCTTATTTAACATAAATGTTACAACAAAGTAATACAAACTTGTAACAGAGGTTTTCAAGCTTTTTATGGGTGTTCTGCTGTATTTATTCAGTTAGCTACCGAAAGCTTTTTATATGGATTTATGTGCAAGTTTTTTGTTAAATAAAACTTCCTTTGGCAGTTCCAAGTTGTCTGTTTTTATTAAAACCTCAGCAGAGTGTTCCAAACATAACTGTAATGTAAGTACTTACCAGAACTCTAACAGCATAAGTCAACGTTTATTAAGTTTCAAGTACTATGTAACAGTGGATTACTGAAAAGTCCTGTCTTAAGTGTTGTTTTTCCTCCAACTTTTCTGAAATGTGGGATTTTTTAATTTTAAAAATACACAGAACAGCATCTACTCAATCTACAGAGCTTCATTTTCTTGGTTGTCTTAACCGGTTCATTTAATGATAACATCTTCTGTAGTATCAGTCTTGTAAATCAAGTCTTATCATGCTAGAGATACTCTCAAGGAGAACGTACACAATCCCTCTTCACCATCCTTCTTGAAGATGAATTCCTACTTTCACTCCCTTTTCCAAGTCTAAAACGAGCCTCATTAGCTAGGGAATTATTTTTCTTCTTTGTTTATGTAGTGCTCAGAACAAAAAGGCCCTAAACTCAGCAGGAGCCTGGTAAGCAGTGTCAATAATAGAGGCATGTCGAAAGAAGTTTTGCTAAGAAGCTCATTATTAAGTTGCACTTATGTTCCACCTTCCACAGAACTCTGAATAGCCTCTTATTACCATCATTAATATCTTTTGGATATAAAGAAGAGCAGGAGTGGGGAAAAGACAGCCCACAATTTTAGTACTTGGTTTATCTAATACTGGGTTATTTTGGTTTAAATACCTTGACATTTCACTGCATTATGAATACAGTATAAGAAATAGAGAAAGATGGAGGAAAAACTACGCAGAGAAGAAAGCAAGCAATGAGAGGCAATGAACACAAAACATTTAATGAATACAAGCTTCTTTTGATTATCTTCTGAACAATTTTTAGATTTGGATCAGAATTAAGACCCATTTTGTTAGATGTCATATGAACACATAGACACAAACAGAGAAGTATAAAGTGAGAGTGGGCTTCCTTCCTTGAAGAACATACAGACTAATTAAATTTCAGTTTGGTAACACTAGAACACTACAGGGAAGCTTATTCATTTCCCCTGAAGCATTAAGCAGTTCTAGAAAAGCCTCCAGGATGCCTGAAGAGACCCTGCATCTTCATTAATGTTTCCATTTTCATTTCTTGACCTAAGAGGCAAAGTTGAGGGAAAGGCTGGAGGCTCAAAGCAGAGGAGCAACTTGTAGAGGAGAGAAGACATGAGAAGAATACGTGGGAGTAGGACATTATGGCTGTTTCATGTTTAAAGCATCTAGAACAGGAAGATACCATCCCTGGAAGCAGGGGGTGGGGGAAAGAAAATAAAGAAAAAAAAAAAAAAAAGCAGCTATTTTGCCCTTCTGTTTCTTTTTTTAAAAAACCTGTTAATAGAAAGGATATTTGAATTTTTCTCTTTAGCAATGAGATCCCAGCTTTGAATCACTGAGAATCATTACCTGAATGCGAAGAAGACCTCTTGAAAAAAACATTTTAGCTAAGCAGCTTTTGCAGTTCTGGTCCACACCTTACTTATAATGCTACTTAACCTTAGTTTTAACACAAAGCTAGAATATATTGCCTACTTTTATCAAAAGCCAAAAATAGCACAGCACTCAGTATTTTTTCTGTCCAAATATTATTAAAGTTGGAGGAAGGAGGGAAATAAAACTGACCTGAGCAGAATGAAAAATTGTGCTGCAATTAAAAAACCTCAGCTGTGGTAGAGAGAGAAAATAAGAAAAGGAAAAATACAGCAGCATGTAAGAAATAAACATCAATTAGTGAATGAGACCATTGCTGCTTAAAATTGGTATTTAAAACTTGGAAGAAGATCAAGGAACTTTCTTGTAGCTTTCCTATATTAACATGTACAATAAAACTTCATATCAGCAAACTGCAGCATAAAGAAGTTAACATGTTATGCTACCACTAAAATAGCATGAAAAAGTCTTGGAGGGGAAAAGAAAGAAACCTAGGGGAGAAAGGTTTCTGCAGTTGTACAAAATTATTTATTTTGTCTCATGTATTTAGCAATGAAGATTTAAAATTTAACAATGACAAGGACTGTTGGTATTGTAGTTAATGTTCTAAGTAGAGGTGCTTATATTACTTAGGTTTCTGTTTATTAATGTTAGAACTCTGTTATTAGAGAGAGACAGACAAATACTGTAGAATAACAATGTCTGCTTAAAACTGTATTTCTGGTATAACAAGAATGCTTCTCAAAGCATACTTTATTCATTTTTAAAATGTTGTAAATGCCCTCTGTTTCAGAGCTAGAAGTTATATTAATATTAATCTAAAATGTTCCTAACATTTCTTTTGCTTAAAACAACAAAAGTTGGAAGAGTTCAGTTGTTGTAATGCATAATAATGCACCTGTCCCCAAAACGTCTTTCAAAAATTTTGTTTTTTGAGCTGGTGAAGCCCCCACTCTCTCTGGAAATCGTTTCAAAGTCCATCCTCTGTGAAGGCCTGCTTTAGTTGACATTTATGTGATTCTCTTCAGGGACATTGTAGGGAGGTCACAGTGCAAAATCCAAGTTTGTTTTACATTCTTAATAGCAGAGAGGTTTTAAACATGAAGCAATTGCTCACTCCTTCAAAAAAGATAATTTATCTCTTCCCTTAGCACAGTCAGATCCTGGAGAGTTGCCACTTCAATTCTCTGGGACTTTACAACCCACACTACAATATTCAAATAAAATCTTATTGTATTGTGAAAAGGGGAGGGAGAAAGAAGCTGTGTTAGCACTGATTAAAGTTGAAACTTCGTTCTGTGAAGGTCAGGAAATTCAAAATAGCTTCTTAAAACATCTTTACCCTGCTTCAGTGTGTGAACATGTAAATGCTTCTTTGCAGACAGCTGTGTGCTCATGTGACAAAATACTCCTTTACACTGCTGGAAAATAAACTAATTTCAAGGTGATCAGAATCTCACTTTCAAACAAAGTCCTCAGAAACATGACTAACTTTTCCTTTTTAGTCAGCACATTAAAGCTGTCCGAGTGTTTCTCGCCCATGTTGCTTGACAGGCAAAGTTGGTGGTAACCAAAACAATCGGCTCAAGAAAACTTAGACTTGTTACCAAAGATATTATCAATAAAGCCTGCAGTAGCTGAGATTGTGAAATCCAGACAACTTATTTAAAATGTACCCTTTGGCACATCAGCCATCAATTTGAAAGGTAACTAAACTGTCTATTAAGTCCTCAAAGCCAATCAAATGCCTTAGTATTTCCAGTGTTTTCCCTAAAATTAAACTTTTGCATTTTCTTTAAAGACAACAGTAATCATGTCATTGCTTTTGGACATAATGTCCCAAGCTGAGCATGTATTTAAAATTAATCCCATTATTCTGTCAGATATCTCTCCCCTTTTATCAGTTGAAAAAATAGCCTCCCGTAGAGAATCAAATCTTTTATTTATCATTTCAGTGCTAGCTACAATTAACTTTGTTATTTTAAAGAAGTTATCCTCTTACTGAAGAGACCTGAAGAAAAAGACTCTTCAGTTAAAAGGACACACACTGTCAGCATTGTTAGTCTTTGAAAATTGCCTCATATTATGCTTTTTTTTTTTTTCAGAAGTACAGTACATAATTCATACACACACATGTAAGTGGCTGAAGCACTGAATAATAAATACTAGACTTTCTGTATCTCCCTCTGTAAACAAATTGATTGCCTATGCATCCTTTCATCTAGCAATACGTCACTTCTAGACTGATTAAAAAATAACTACAGGAATCTTTAAAACAAGAACTTCAACGCCAGTCAGCTGTTCAAGTCTAATCACCTCGGCTGCATTTGTTTAATAATGTAGTAGCCAGTTCCTCATGCAACATTTGCTCAGAAGCTAAGTGATAACATCAATGGGAATTAACTTGAAGCTGAATTGAAGGATTTAGGATAAATCTTGGACATACAGGATCAAGGCAAGTGAAGGAGCAGACAGGATAAATAAAGTGCAATACAGGAGAGGGCACACTGTTCATTCCCTGCAGTAGGAGCCAGAAGCATGGCAGAGACTCAGCTCAGGACAAATTTAAAGACATTTGAAGTCAATGGACTCACTCCTATCAGCAAATGTTGCTTAGACTTCACCAAGGAGAAGCAGGGTTTGAATGTGACCATTTAGTATATGCTCAAAATATTCACTACTCTGTTTTTTTCCAGTGACTTGGAGATTTTATTAGCCAGTTCATTCTAACAGCAGGCTTCTTCAGTGAGTCAAAGCAAACTGTTATCCCCGTGCCTAATTTTTAGGGGGTCTAAAATGTCTGTATTTTTATTTCTCTATATAGTGCTTGATTTAACGCCTATGGAAACTCAGAGATTTTATAATAGAGAATCACCAGCTGAAAAAACTTGGCCATAAAGGCAACAATGTAAAGCAGGTGCAGACTTATTTATCCAAGCCTCTGAGGCTTTCGCAGCTTTAAGGTTATCTATCTTTAAGGTGATTACAGGAGTTCTGACAGTGCCATGTCTGAACTGCTGGCAAGGCATGTGAAAAGACATTACTTAATGCCGTGAATATAGAAGGACATGAATGAAAAGGTTTTGCTTGTTTGGGAACTTATTTTAAGATTTATTTACTCTGTAAGAACTAAGGAGATATCCCCATGTCTTTTCTGTACATGTCTCCACAAATTAAGATTAACAGATCTGATTGTTAGATTGTTAGAGATCTATAAAACTACTTTGGTTGTGTAGATAGATGAATGTATTGGCTGGCCAGAGTTATATTTCTGATTCTTCAATCAAGTATCCCATGTAATACAAACAGAGTAACGGGGTTTGTTTTATTTTATTTTTTAAAGTGAATTTTCTTTAATCTTTTTTTTTGTTTGTTTTAATTTAGATGAATCATTACCTGGGTGGAGTGCCTTGTGATAACACGATTATTATTATTTCATTTCCTTTTAGTTTGAAAAAACCAAAATATTTCCTTGATATTATATTCAATATTTTGCATTAGGAGCTTTCTTTAGGCCCAGCATGACATGAGCAAAATTAATCTGTCCTTTAGTTGACACTGGCAGTGTGTTAATTTATGCTAAGATTGTGCAGAGAGTTCTTAACATGTATTGGCACCGTACTCCATCACGATTTCATATAGCTAGGATAATGTACATTATTTTGTACTAAACACTGATATAATTCTGTTCATTGGGATATTGTCTTGTAACAACTCTTTTGGTGTAAAACCATGCTGACTCTGACTGCTTAAATGGTCCCACTAAGTTGCATTGAGGTTAATTTCGATCTTGATTCTGTAGTTCTGTGTGTTTATGGTGTTTTGTCCAGCTTTTAAACAAGAATGCACTAGGGAAGAGCCATGACAATCAATAAAATAGATTTTCTCAGTAATTTTTAAATACTTTTTGGTATAAGTTTTAATAAATAATGAGTAAGACGAACTGAAGAAATTCTTCACACACACTTTTCTGAGGCTGTACCTGTAACTGACCCTACATAAGATGAACCAGTTTAAGCACAGCAATTTAGCAATATCAAATCCAAGTGGGTCTGTATCACTTTACAACACCAGTTGTAAATGTTAATGCAATTTTTTTAAATGTGCCACTCTACAGTCTGAGAAGATGCCCTATGGTATGATGTGCCACCACACACCTCTATCCTTCATGTTTGGGTTTTTGAGTTTTTTTCACAGTGCAGGACAGTCCCTGAAGAGAGGAATTTCAAACTATGACTCAGACTAACACTGTCATCATTGCTTTTTTCATATCCATTACTTTTGCCATCTATGTTTTTGAACTGCTGTTGGGATGCTTGAAGGAATCTTGATTAATGCTGTGAATATAAATCTTACTAATACGAATAGGCTGTGCCTATGCAACTAGAGTTTTATAGCAGATGGATATCACTGTGCAGTATTGTGTACCTTCAGATGTCATGGTCATCTGGCTCATGAAGGACGAGTAACAGGCTGAGCAGATAATTCTACAGAACATGGTGCAGCTTTTCCTCGTTGTCTTCTGCTACTGAGATAAGGTAACAGAAGGACCAGAGTAATGATGCTGCCAGCAACGGCAACAGGATTTCAAGATGACAAAGGCTGCTTTCCTATGTATCTGCATGGGTGTTTCCACACCCCACTGTAATCAGAAATCTCATTTACTTACTGCTTGCTTGTCTTTAGCTAACTATTTGAGCAGATCACAGTGGAGCAATCATAGGGAAGATCAGAAGTACTGGAAGGGGCAGTGCTTTTGTGTGCTATCAGTAACTTTGGCTGTTCAGAGAGGCCTATGCATTGTGTTGTATGGTTATATTCCTGATTCTGTTAGGACTCATAGAGGGGAGTACATGACTAACCTTCAGCAAGGTTTCAAGCCAAAATCTTCATCTACAGGACAAGATGTTTTTTCATGTTGCTGCAAGGCTTCATCAATTATTAAGGAAGGTTCACTGATATTAATGTGGAAACATCAGTGTTGCCAAGAACTGGGGTTAATTTCCAGCAGTGCCCAAAGGCAAATCTGCTCTCTGGATAATCTGGATATTAATGGTGTCAAGATTTCACACCTCAGTAGGGAAAATCTGGTTTATTTTCAGTTCCCCAGCATATGGTGTCTTTTCTGGGTTCCTCAGGCAGAAGAAAGAATAGTTTGGCTTCATTTTGCTTAGTTTGAAAATGGAAAATGCTTTTGGACCACTTATGGTTAAATGCTGAATTTCTCCCAAGGATGTGTGGAAGGGACTGTTTTATTGTGCAGGGAGGAAAAAAGGAGCGAGTGATAGCTATGGGAAGGTCCTATAGCTATTGCTTGAAAGGGTGCTCCCCACAGTGATGGCAGCAGAGCTCAGGGCCATGCTGCTCAGCCGTTTGCTGAAGATGTCCATTGGCACCATTTTTCCTTTCATTGTCTTCATTTTGACCCCTTCCAGAGCCTTCTGCTCCCGTTTGGTCCATTGGTTCTAGCATAAGAATCTATTTGCTTCCCACTTGTCTATTCACACCTCTCTTAGAGCAAATACAATAATGCCCCAAATACAATAATGCCCAAATAGATCTTTTTTTCTTTTTTTTGTCCTGTGGAGATCTGTCTGCTCTCAATGGAGAAGAGCTACCCGCTTTACACAAGCTGCAGCATTACAGAAATATCCCAAGCACATGGTGACCCCTCTTCACAATATCAGTGCCAACAACATAAAATAATCCTTTTCCTCTTTCCCACCTCCCCCACAGGTTTTGGGGAGCTATTTCTATCTACTCTTCTACCTTGGGATTTCTTTTGACTTCCCTTGAGAGGCTGAGCTATATTTGAAATTGTTTTCTCCTACTTAAAGCTTCTGTGACAGTAACTGGGTGTTTGACCAGCAATGTTAGACTTTAGTGGGTAGGTAGAAAAAAGAAAACCAATCAGATGGCTGCTAATACATTCTGCATTCGTCAAAGCTATTCTTACTTTTGTGGATGCTACCCAGAGGCAAGACTTTCTTGAGGTATAAAAGGATCTTACTCAAAACAGCCAATAGGCGAACTGGGAAGATGCACAAGGGTGCTATTTATGGTGACCTTTTCCTCAGCTTACTTCCAACCACAGATGCACTCCAATTGCTGGAACGATCCAGGGAAATACTATCTGAGCAGGCACAGGAGAGTTTTTCTTCCTTGAAGTCTGTGCAACTTAGCTTTCAGTACTTTTTCATTACACCTACAAATAATTGCAAAATACACTGCAAAATTAATAGCATTCTGCAGTAACTGTTTAAGAGCAAGCAGTTTGCAGTGTCTTAAAAATCTCTACTCATGTTTGAATTGTCTCTGTAATGTGATTTTGGCCATTTATGTTATGAAATCTCAGTAGCGGGAAAAACTGAGTGCACTAATGAAACCATGAGCCAACATTCTTTCACTATCTTTCATACTGGATCTGTCACTACAATCATCATCCTTTGTCTTCAAAGCATCATGTTTGGTTGGGTTTTTTCCTCCAAAGTCTTGTTTTGTCAGATTTTTGGAGGAAAAGTGGAGAACTTGCAAATACTTTAAATTCCCAAAGTCCATGTGTGAGCTGTAGCCACATCCCATCTCCATAATAAACTGACACCTAAGCCTATATAAATCCCATTTTCCTGCTCTCCACAGAACAAATGATGACCAGGAGACTGGGTCCCAGAAGCATGGAACATTTGAAAGGTTCTCACGTTAATTAATTGAAGGAAATTCCATAAGCCCCATGTTAAGGAATACTTACGAGTTAGGAAGGAGACAAATGTTGAAATTCTCTTATACAGGATTCTTTGGGTTTACTGGAAGAAAATAAATTTAGAGATTATTTTTAGATGAGCACCTCCTAAATGATATGTCACTTGCTTCAACAGACATGTTAAGATATTTGGGGGGAGATACTGTGAATGGATATTGTACCTTTTACAGACTTGTATTCATTCATACGTGTTCACTGGAGTTGAAAGGGAGAAGAGTATGAATGGCTGTTTACCTGCATCACAAAGGTGCTGTCAAAGAATAATAGAGCAGTTAAAATCCCCAAAATGTTTAAACCCTTTAGGAACACGGGAGGGAGAAAGGCTCGCCTCTGTATTTGTAAGCAATGGTCAGGAGTTTGCTTTTGGCCAGCACCCAGCAAAATACTGTCTTCAGCAGCAATAAGTGCCAGATTTTTGTTTCCTTACTACTCCTCAAGAAGAGCCAGTACTGTGATTTGAGGGGGCTGAGTCATGATAAGGATGCATATGCAAAATGTGCAGAAGCCACAGAAAGAATGAACCCTTTCCAAAACTTAAATGTTGCTCAGCAGAGTCATCCATTTCAGGCTGAAGTTTATGGAGCTGACACAGCACCCTGACTCTAGGGAGGTAACAGCACCAGGAAGGAACAGGTGTGAGGCACAGCACCATACAGGGACAAAACTTCAAGCCAACCCAAGACTTGGTCTTTAGCGCAGACAATGCACATGTACAGCTATGGATCATATGAGTTTGGGGGTTTTGGATAAGTAAACACCACATAATTCTTTGGTTTGATGCAGCCATGATCCAGCACCTCACACACAGCGCTGAGGGATATGGTGTAGTTGGGAACTGTCAATGTTAGGTTAATGGTTGGACTGGATGATCTTCAAGGTCTTTTCCAACCTAGACGATTCTGTGATTGTGAACTGTGGCATGTCTGGTATCAGCAGTCCTCTTCTGGTCCCCTAATCCTTCAGTTTCTCTGTTGCTGCTTCTTAACCATTGACATGAAGCCCAGATTCAGAGGGATTTCTTCACTAGTTCTGAAAATCTTGTATGTGTTTACAATTTACTGACTCATCTCCAGGTGGGATTACACATGCTTCTCTTCAGAAGCCTAGGATACGTTCAAGCAGAATCAAAGGGGACACGGCTGCTTTAATGGATATGGAAACTCGCTATTACTTAGCAGTGGAGTGGGGCACTCCTGGCTTCCCAAGGGCGTATATTTGTAGAGGCAATCTGGGCATGATGACTCCAAATCAGTGCAAGGAGAGAATACGGAGAGATGTAAAGTGATGAGCGTGGGATGGAAGTGGAAGACTGCCAGAAGTGGAGCTGCAAAGAATGTATTTACAAAAGCTTCAGCGTGAAGGAAAATGAGGGTTCTTCCTGTAAAAGTCAGATGCATGGGAACAAATATTGAAGGGTGTGTTTCAGAGCAAGGATACTGTTTTGGGAAACTCATTCTGACTGGGGAGTATCGAATAACCAAAGCAACACTGTGACAAAAGGGTTAATGTGATCACTGTATTTGTTAACATGGGACCATTGAGTAGGAATCTGGTACACATATTACTTCTGTTTTTCACATGACTACAGCTGCTGGTGAAATACAGTGTGTGGTTCTACCACCAATACTTCAAGCAGCATGTTAAAAATTAAGAGGGTCAGGGAAGAACTGGAATATATGTTAAATGATTGGGAACTATGTGTTTTAATTACATACTCAAGGACTTTGATTTAGTTAATGAGGAAAAGCTTTAACTTGTTAAAGGTAACTGGTCTGCAGTTCCAGTAGAGGGAACGGACACATGAAAAAGCAACTCTTCAGTTTAATGCTGAAAGAAGTAACAAGAGTGAATGCCTGGAAATCAGACACGTTAGATAAATGCAGCCTACTCATGACACAAACATTTTTAAAGAGGGGGGTAACCATCCATTGGAACAACTTAGTACAGGTTACATTAGATTCTCCATCACCAGTAATTTTTAAATGAAAATTGGGTGGTTTTTTTTTTTAAAAAAGATTGAGTTCAAGCAGCAACTACTTCAGCAATGTTTTATAACAAATATTACATCAAAGGTCAGCCTATAGACTTTTGTTCATTTAATCTAGAATATATAACATTTCCAATCTAACAATTTTAAGGTGAATCACAAGCATGCATAAAGAATGCCTGACTACAAACCCTGTGGGGCATATACGCATTTTCAATATTTATTTGTTTTTCTCCAAAAACTATTCTTGGCTGTGCAATAACTGTGGTGCAATGTAGATACCACCACAGTAGCATCAGACCAGGTAGCAGCAGCACAAAGCTCAGCGCTGGATGTAAAATCTTCCTGCAAATCAAAGTGAGTACTTGGGTGTTTAGCCCATGCTGAGCTCCCTGCTGTTGCCTGCAGCTCAAGAACTGTGAACAGACTAGGTTATAGCAGCGGCTGATATTGCACCCTCTCCAAAGTGGTTCAAAGAAAGGCCTAGGTGGAAAAAGTGTCTGTCCCTGACTTGTGAAGCAAGACTTTCCACAGAAGAACTGTATTCATTGGGCAAATTTAACTGTAACAAGACTTGTGGTGGATTCTGTCACTCCAAATCACAAGCTTCCATGTCTGCCTCAAAAACATGCCCTTGCTCTGCACAAGTTATTGGCCCTGTTATGAAAATCACTAGGCAGTATTCTTAACCCTGTGTTTTGATAAGGTCAAAACAAATTATGAAAATGGTCCCTTCTGACTTCAGAAAATTTAAAATACAGTGGATGTGATCGATTAGCAGTGGAGAAAAAGAGATTCTATTTTAAAGCCAAAGGACTAAAGTCCTAGATTGATTTATGTATTTATTTATTTACTTTCAGAATCTGCACAGGTACTGAATTGTGCTCCTCTACGCAGAAACAAATTTTGGGCTAAGATTTAAAAAAAAAAAAAAAAAAATCCTTAATTTCAACACCTAAATACTTGTGTTAAGACTGGGAAAAAAATGGACAAGCTTTCAGAAATTATGAGCACTCAGCAACTCCCATTGATCCAAGATAGAAGCAGCAGTGTGGGGTTTATAAAGAGGAATGATGTAGATTTAGGGCTTTGACAAAGGAGCCCTGGCTCATCTTGCTATGACAGTTGTTAACACCTTAATTCAAACAACCCTCCCGCCCCTTGGCCTCAGAGTCACCATGGGTTTTTTAATCCACTGCCCAGTAGCTACCCTGGGGCACTGCTCAGCTGTTTAGCTCACACTGTTGATGAGTTCAAACTAACGCACTGGGCTGCAGACTGGGGAAGTGGGGTACAAGCAAGTGTTCCCTTCAGCTCTGGGGATGGAGATGTCTTAGGGAAAGACAAGGTAGGCAGCTGTTAAGAGCAAACCACAGTGCCACAGGAAAAAGATTTTTTTTTTGTTTGAAGAGCTTAGTTTCAGAGGATGTACCTGGCACTGTAAGGATAAAACCCCAAGTCTCCAGGCTGCCGGTGGTCTAATGTAACCAAGGGAGACTATTCTTCCCCTATGAATAAATGTTTAGAGATTTCATAAAGTCCAGGTTAATGACCCAGTCATGTAAATTCAGATAGCATTTGGGGAACTTTTAGCCTTGCATTACTGCAAAACAGAAAGAAGATCCCCAAAATGTCATTTTTGAGAAGAAAGTAATTTTGAAGTCTGACTAATGTAACAATGATTAAAAAAACAGGAAGATTTTTTTTAAACATCAGATCTCTCTGAAAGTATGTAAAATACTTCTGCATGGCTACTTCACTGCGTGTCAAATTCTAACTTGGTCTGAATTTCTGCAGACAGATTGTAAATGTTTTTAATAAGAGCACTACTATTATTAATCTACTTGTCAATAAAAACAATTTTTCAGATGCTTGAATCCACAATTTCCTAACTTTTAAAATGCTCTAAACTTCTTGAATCCTTGGAACAGACCAAGTAATATGTTTATTTTAATCTGCGATTTTTGGGAACACTGACTGTGATCTAAAACTCGGTTCTTGTAATTGCGTTTTCTCTCCTTGAAGTGGAAAAGGGTATCAATAATGTCTCAATTATATTCTCATGCTGGGCCATTTTACATTCTATCTTCATGTTTCCTATGGAAAACATAATTATTACTACTATAATCCACAACAAAGGAAAGCATCTATGAAGTGTAACTACTGCTTATATTGACAACAGTTTCTTGACTGGAGGAAGCCATATGCTTCTGTTGTGAGGAAATCTTAAAGCACTATAATTTTTGGCATCCAAGAGAAGTATTGTCTCTTTTGTTTACCCTTTGATACATCAGTCAGACCCAGCTCCTCCTCCATGCTGTCAGGGCCTTTCGAGGGGAGCAACGAACTCATGAAAACAGTCTCTACCATCTCTATGGTGCTTAATGCTACAGAAAGCATTGGAAACCCCAGAGCAGCTCCTCCAGTCCCCAAATAGGGAACGTTGACTTATTCTATGAAGATGGCTTGTTTGCAGAATTTTTGCAACACAGCAGTTGTTGGGGGAATAAGAGGTATATTAGATGCAGGCAGATCCATTAGGGGATATAGCTGTGAAACACTTCTGAACTATAACAACATCATTTTCAGATCTGTAACAATACCAGATTTTGGACAACTTTTACAGCGACTGAAGAAGACACAACCTCAACGTAAGAATCATGCTCCTCACAAAGTTGAACTCTATGCTCCAGAGACCGGAGTGAAATCCTTCACTGAGTGAAATCCATACAGAGATGGCAGTAAGAATTTTATAGCAAAAATAAAATTTACATATTTTCCTTGATTTCATTCTTCACAAAGGACGAAGGATTTTTCTGAAGTTTTCAAAAAGCATTTGGCTTGAAACAGACAACCAGCCCAGAGAATTCAATCTGCTAACTAAAAAAATGAAATATTATAGTAAATAAAAATAAGATTAGGGGATAGAAAACATTAGGCAAATTGAACAATAAATGTTAAAAATTCTCTTTAATAATGAAAGTGGCAATCCACATGACAGCTCTTACAATTTCATTAAAGTAAATGATTATCATTTCATTAAATTATTAGCTATGCTGTTCAACATAAACAATTAGGGTTCAAGTTTCTTCATTTTTATTACCTAAAAGTCAGGAGTAATAAGATTGGTCTTCTGGAAATTTCCAGGTTTCTTTTTTGTAGTTGTTACATACATGCATTTTCAGAGAAGCCAACAGGTTCATTCACACCAGTGCATTCTGGCTATGGCTAAGGAGGGAGTCTGGGACTCTGCAGACTGCACGAGTCAGAAAAAAGTGAGACTTCTGATCCCAAGACAATAAAACGATTACTTGATTTCACTGGAAAGCCAAACAAGAAAAAGGAAATACTTAAAGTAAGTGAATTATCAGCAAATTTAAAAAAATAAAAACTTATTTATTGAAGGTGGCTTTTTAAGACGCAAGTCCACCTCTTTCTACTGGCCTATTCGACATGAAGTAGTTCTATGAAATCGTAAAACTTTCTTTTGTGGTGATTAGAAATTATCATAAACCCTTGTTACAAGTCGTCCTTCTTTCAGCCCTTTGTCACACCATATGATTAAGGCCTTGTTCTGGAAAAGAATTTTTTTGTTGTTGAAGATATCCGACTGAATAGAGATGCCATGCTGATCAGAAGATCTTCTCTATCTTGATTTTCAATAGAAACTCTCCAGGCCAAACAGCTTGCACGCACTGGGCAATGATGCTGAATGAGATCTCTAGAAGAATGAATTATAAGCACTAAGCTTGACTATGTTGATTCCCAAATTATCGCACTGAGGGTATAGACAGAAAGCCAATTACACAATATGCAAATATGTTGTATCACATCTGGATTACATATGCTCAGCGTCTTTTCCTTAGAGAAATCCTTTGCAAAAGTTACTAGCAATTAACAGAAATATAACTATGGTGACAGATAAGATTTAGCTATCAGAAAACAGAAAAAAACATCCTCTTCCACCAAATCTTATATACATAGCAATAGAAACAGATTTATGTTGCCAAGGGTTGCTAAAGCAGAAACAGAACTGCTGTATACAACATTCTTTCATCCTAACCCAGTTGATACTCAACTTTGATCAGAACAGCCCACTAACTGCAGCAGCTGTAGTTACCTTTCCATGTCTTGCACTGTCTTGATGTGAGAAACAGGCTGGAGAAATATGCAGGGCTATACATGTTAGGTCATGATAGTGGCAGAAAAGCCCATGAGGACAACTTGCTTAAGTTCTTTAACAAATTACAAGATACACTCAAGAAAATATTACTTACTGCTAACAGTGCCTTTTGTTTTTACCTCTTTCTGGGACTATTTCCTTAAATAAAAGGACAATTAGAATTTACGGGGATTCTAGTTCACGTAGGTGATTAACATGAAAAAGCATATTTAGAAAAAAAAACTCAGACCAGAAAATTCAAAGGGTCATACTTATTTTACTGAAGTAAGAGAAAGACAGCAGCGCTAACAACAACATTCTAATTATCCCAATTTTAAAAATATTTAAGCTGTTCTGGTATCTGTACCACTCACTTTTTCTTTCCCACTTGACGTTATCTACATAAAACTGCACTCTCCCTGGCCATGCATAATTATCTACTTCCTAAAACAATCATTTTCATGTGTTGCCAACAACTAACAATCTTACCATTCAGAAAAATCTCCCCCCCTTAGGAATTTTACATGTGTGAAGTTGCTACATAGAATATACAAATTTGTTTTTCCCCGTTGCCTGCCACAGACTACTCAGGATAAGCCTGGGGTCTCAAGGGGTCCACAGAGCTCAAATTAAAAAACACTGTCCTAAAAAGTCAGATTTTTTTTGTTAGTGCTTCTTCCTTTCCTGTTAAAAGAATATCCTGAGGAACCTGGGTTAGCTAATAGTGTGTGCAACCCCTCATGTCATAGTAATAAACTATCACTGTTTTTTACACTATAGTGATAAAACTCAGTAATAAGCACTAAATGCCCTCAGACCCATTAATTACGTGCAGTTTTTTACAACAAATAAAAATATTTCTTCATATGTAATGAAGAATACAAGGAACTGGGTAAACTAATGTGTCCTTAGTACTTTTGCTTGGTACATTTATCCTTCCATCTCATACTTAGGCATACGAACAGTGCTATGCCTGTGTGCAGTGTGACTCAATTTGCTAAGATCACATGTATGTTTGTCAGATCAAGGCCTAAACTGTCAGTAAAGTTCTTAATTTGCATAATTTGAATTGAGGAGAGGAGCAGTGGCAGTACCTGGCAGATTAAATGTAAGGATAGCCCCACAAGGATAAAGGTATTTTTTTTCCAAAATATTTGAAGCCATGAGCAATCTAGTATGTTTCAAATTGAAAACATTCATTTTTTACAGAATTTTTATGAACCCTAGGAATGAAAATTAATTTGGACAAGTTGAAAGAGAGACTCAACTCCATGACTAACATGGGAATTACCCTAATCCTCTCTTCAACTTAATCATGGAATTTTAACAAGGTTTTTCTGGAAGCCCTTGAGATCTCCTAGGTTGAACGTTAACTTATGTCCGTTATTTTTATGCTACTTAAAACACACTCATAAATGCAATCTGTGGCTGAGTTATGAGATAAACCCTTTGAGTTCTAAATCACTTGTTTGAATCTTGGCCAGAAATTGCCACCACTTGCTAGCTTTTGCATGATATATGTTAAAAGGGTTGATGGTCTCAATCTAGTGACAGTTCTGACTCCGAATCTCCAGCTATGCCTACTTAATTCTAGATTATTTCCCGGGGGGGGGAACCCCACAACAACAAAAAAGCTCTTCTCTTGGGCTTATGCTACAAATAAATAGCATAAGCCTTGAGGAATCACCCATGTCTGGAAGCAACGGACAAGTTTCTCCTCTGCTCTGCTCTCACAAATACATGCCTCTCACCCATAAAGAGATGCGGTGTGGAGATTATACCTCAGAAGGTATAACCCACCTCTGCTCTGTTAGTTTCTCTTTACCACAGTACCCAGAACTAGGAATCTCTTATGAGCCGGAGGAAACTTTTGGTTACAACTGTGTAAATGAGAGTTGCCAACTGCATGATAGAAACTCGTTCAAGGCTAAAAGATTCACTAAAATGATGTTCGTGAGAGCAATTTTTCTGTCAGTGTTACTATTTCTGCTAAGTAAATTTAAAGGCAGCAGCAGAACTGTACGAAGCATCAACGAGAGCTTAGATGTGGTAACCTTCCAAATACGCTGCAGAGCCTTTCATTTTTTCAGGCTTTTAGGGATGGATGGGTTGAAGGCTATGAGGGGCCAGGCTCATTTTGATGATAGGTAATTACTCTCATCGGACAGTTGGCTTACGGAGGCGTTTGTACTGTGTGCTTTGCATTTTGTAGAACACTTGTGAGAGTGAATAAATGTTCAAATACAGTCATTAGTAAATGTTAATATTATGCCTACCTACCAGAAAACACAAACAGGAATCTGCTACTCAGGGAAAGTCACCATTTCATAAGCAAATCCAAGCTAAACAGACCAAACACATGCGCTGTCAGGTGCAAACCCGGGAAACTCTTCCTGGTAACAGGCTATAAACATCAGCTGTGCCCTTCTTGCTTACTTTCTTTCAGTCCTAGAATAAATTTTAATCCAGAAACTCATTACCAAACATTGGTTCCCTCTGTTGTCCTTCACAATTGTTGGCTTCCGTACAATTTCATGAGCTACAACTTTAAAAAGGGCGAAGGCTGTGTGTGTGTGCTTTCTAGTTGCTGCTGCCTCTCCTCGGCTGAGTCTCATTTGGCTTTCAAGACTTGCAGGTGGCTCCCGCGTTGCCCGCTGCCCGGCCCCGGCCCCGGCCCGGCGGAGGCGACGGGCGGCTCCGGTACCGGCGGGCGCGCATCTCGCCCGCCGCTTCTGGCCTTTTCTCCCTCTTCCCCTGACTTGGGTGAACAGCTGCATCGCAGCTCCAAGTGACCGGTATTTGCAATTTCAAAGCTAATGAAAGCAGCAGCGTACGAGCATGTACTCACCCCGCCTTTCCCCGAGAAAATATAAAAGCAAAGCCGTTGTTTCCCTTCAAAACATGAGCACGGTGTTCTGCGTTATCTTCTAAAGCGCGGGGAGGGGGGGCGTGGAGAAGAGGCAGAAACCGGGAGTATTTTTCTTGCAAGTTCAAGTGTAAAATAAGATGCTTTAAAACAAATAATGCACCATTTTGAATCACTGCTTCGTGAGATTGTCTAGGGGCCAATGCCTACAAATCCTCCCCTGATTATGTCCCAGGATGGGAGCTTTGATGCATGGACACAAAACAACTTTGCTCAGTGACCTGTGGGCGAGAGAAAATCCTTGCCAGCTCTGCAAATGACCCAGCACTGATACTTGCTTCTCGTAACTGTTCACTCAGCAACACTCCCCAGTTCCGTTATGCACGCTGACATTTTTGGAACCCGCGGACTGCAGCCCCGGCCAAGCTTTTGAAAACATTTGCTGATAAAATTCAGCAGGTAGTTAGGGGAAAAAAAAAAAACAAAAAAAACAACCCACAAAAAAAAACCACCCACAAAAAAACCAAAGCCAACAAAACCCGGTAAGAACCGAAATGGGAAAGTAAAAGCTAACCGGCTAAACAGTAACAGTTGAGGGAAACTTGCCGAGCCGCCAGCAGCCGGGTGCCGGTCAGGGGCGTCCCGGCGCCCCCGGGCTGGGCACCGCCGGCGCCCTCGCAGTTTCTCGCCGCATTGACCGTCCCCTACCGACCACGGCGGGGACGGGTCCTTCCTTCCCCAGCAAGTTTTCCCCTCGCCCCGCAAACAACTGCAGCACACCGAGTTGGTGGGTTGGAATTTATTACACGCACACACACACACCCGCCCTTAGCTGTTGGCGTTGCAGGGTGAATCCGCGTTGGCTGCCCCAGCGCCGGCTCTCCGGGGGCCGAGGAGGGGCAGCGCTATTCGCAGGCAGCAGCGGTCCCGGTGCTCGCTGCGCCGAGCCGAGCCGAGCCGTGCTGTTCCCATTGGCCGTGCGGCCGACAGGCAGCGACGGGAGGCGGAGGGGGAGCTGCCAGCAGCAGGCGGGCAGGCACCGGGCGAGCGCATACACACACACACAGAGGCACGGCAGGCAGAGGCTGCTGGGGTATTGTTATCGTTGTGCTTCAGCGGAGGGTTTTGCCTGCAGGGGGAGGGGTGGAGGGAGGAGAAGAAAGAGGGAGAGAGAAAGTGCGGGGCGAGCATGCAGCAGGGCTGGGGCCGGAGCAGCGGCGGTGCTGGCGCGCCCGGGCTGAGGCGCTGAGAGGAGCCGCCTGCCCGAGCTCGCTGGGGGGCACCGGCGGGAGGAGCGAGGCGGGCACGATCCCGGCGTGGGGAAGGCAGCCAGCCGCGGGGAGCCACCGCCGCGCCGGCCTCGCAGCAGCAGCAGCGACTACTTCTTTCTTATCTCCCAGCCTTTTGTTCGCCCATCCTCCTCCTCCTCCTCCTCCTCTTCCCTGCCCACCCTCTGCACCGCGGAGGGGGCTCGGCAGAGAGAAAAGCAGCCTGACCCAGAGCTGAGTTTCACCCATCCTCCGCCCCTCTCTCTCTCTCTCTCTCTCTCTCTCTCTGTGTCTCTCTTCCCCCGCTGCATCGCTGCCCATGAGCTAGAGCGGCAGCCGGCAGCCCAGCGCCGCGCAGCCGGCTCCGGCAGGCGGGGGCAGACGCCGTCCGCAGCCCCCGGGCAGCTACCGCTGCCCGACCCTCCCCGCCGCTCCCCTCGCCCCGCTCCGCGGGCTCCAGCTGCGCTCCGGGACTGCTGGGGGCCGCCCTGCCGCCGCCCCTCCTCGCCTCCATGTGCCGGGTAGCGGGAGCGCCGCCGCGGATCCTGCCGCCGCTGGCGCTGATGCTGCTGGCGGCCCTGCAGCAGGTAAGCGCCGCCGCCGGGGCGCGGGGCCGGGCTGCGTCTCTTTGTTCCCCTGCGGGCGGCGGTCCCCGGGAAAGGCGGGAGACCCCCGGAGCGGGGAGGGAGCGGGAGAGGCTCCGCCGCCGAGGGGGGGGTCTCGGGGAGGCGGCCAGGGAAGGCGGCAGCCGCGGCCGGGGTGCTCCGGGCTGGCTGCTGGGGGCCGCTCGCCCCGAGCCACCTGCTCCGGGGCAGCCCCGCCGCCGGGCGCCGCGCTCCGGGCGAGGGGGGCTTGTGCCCGGGGCCGGCTGAGAGGAGGAGGGGGGTCCCCGGGGCGTGAGGGGTGGCGGCGCCGCCGCTGAGGGGACGCGGGTTCCCCCGCTCCTCGTTCCTGGGAGAGCAGGTGCCGGAGGGGGGAGGGGGGTGTCCGCTATCCCCTCGGCCGGCAGCAGAACAGCAGAACGGGACCTCGGCCCCGCGGCGAGGTGGAGGAGCAAAGTCGCGGAGTGTGGAGAGACGGAGCGAGCGGACGTGACACCCCCCCACAGCCGCCCCCCGCGAGGGGAAGGGGGTGCTGGGTGCCACGGAGGTGCCGGGCAGGGGCAGCCCCCGCGCCGCCCCTCAGGCGTCTGGGGCCGGGGGCAGCAGCCCCTAAGGGCCGCGCCTCGGCCACCCCCGGCTCCCGTGCCCGCTAATCCCTTCCCGGGAAGAATTTAATCAGCCTCCGCCTGGGCGCCGGGCTTCCCCACCCCCCGCCGCTAACGGGAATTTCCACTGGGACGGGCTCGGGCTCCGAAGTGTTTAATTTATTATTATGGAAGTCCTGCTGTGCATTCCCCCGGCGGCCTCGCCGGGGGCGGCTCCCCGCTTGCCCCGAGCGTGGGGCAGCACCGGGCACCGCCGGCCGGGGTGCCCCGGGGGGGTCGGGGTCTCTCCGTGGAGAAAGTCGGGGTCCGCGGGCCGGCGCCCCGGCGAGGGGGGTCTGGGGCGAGATGGGACCGACGGGACGCTGCGGGGGGGGAGTACGGGGACGACAAAATGGATCCCGCTTGGGGCAGCGAGGGCAGTGCCTGCGGGGGGGGTGTTGGGCTGGGCTCCCCCCCCCACACCCCCCCGGCGGCGGGGCTGGGGCCGGTCTCCGGTGTCGCGGGGTGTCCGGAGCGAGCGCGGAGCCGGGGGGGACCCCGAGCGGTGTCCGGGGGTAGGTGAGGGGGGCGGCGGTGGGTTCCCCCCTCGCTTTGTGCTCGTCGAGCCCGTATCCGGCGCGGCGCCGGGGGTGGAGAGGGCGGTAAGTCTGAGGGCCAGATGGCGCAGATCATCGCCTCGTAATAGCATTTACGGTTGGGGCATTTCTGGCGGGCCGGGGAGCGGGTTGAGGCGAGGCCGGCGGCGGGGCCGGGGCGCCCTCCCGCCGCGCCCGCAGCGGCTGGCGCAGGGCAGGGGGAGACGGCGGCCACTGTCCATGGTGCAGCGCAGCCGCCCGCCCGGCCTCCCGTCTCCTCGCTCTCCCCCCGGCTGACACCCCCGTCCCCTCACGCGGCGCCCGGGCGGTCGAGCCTTTCCCCGCGGCTTCTGAGCCGCTCTCGGGGCGCGATGACTCGCCACCGGGCGAGCGAGGTGCTGGAACGCTGCTCCAGGCAGCCGGGGATTTTCCCTGGAGAGGGCGGGGGCCGGCAGTGCCCGGCGGGGCATGGGCGCCTGCCACGTGAAGGCAGCCACCCTCTGCAGAAACTTGTGATGTGCCACTTACAGGCTGGTGGTGTGTTGGGGGTTGTTTGTTTGTTGGCTTGTTTTGTACTGGTTGGTTTTTTGATTTTTTTTTTTCCTTGCCTTTTTTTCTCCTCTAAATGCTAGTATCTCAGCAAATCTGCACATGCAGCTTTTTTTTTTTTTTTTGCTAGTCCTTAGGTGCTGTTTATTGTATGTTTTTTCAGCTCTGTTTAGTCTTACTATCTCAATAAATCTTTAAAGCACGAATTCTGCAGTAAGCTTTTTTTCAACCCAGAGCAGGTTTGAAATTAAAGCACAAGCTATGAATTAAGGACAGGAACTAACCGTATTGCTTTTAGGTATCACTCAGTGTCACTGGCACGTTACGGTTGGGGAATCCAATTTCCCCCTTGTTTGGGTATCCATTAAATCAGGTTAGGGTTGATTTTTAATAGTGTGTAACAAAATTGGAACTTGCGTATGAAATCAGATTTATAGACCTGTGTCAGTACAACACTTTAATTGAAAAAGCTTTATTTTTTTTCCTACTTTTTTCATGCATACTGCAAAGAACCTTCACGAGCTAGATGTAGTGCTAACTTTTTTTTTTCCTGTCATCATACCCCTAATACTTTTGGCTTGTAGGTTATCTGTATCATGTTCTTTTGAATCATTGAACCTTTGTACTTAGTTCTTCTTCTCTGCAACACAAGAGCTATCTACTTTTATTTTCTAGAGTTATTGATGACTTCGTTGTTCATTGGTGATGTAGAAAAGCTGTCGTTATGGAATTACTGGAAAGATCATAACTGGAAGCAGGTTTTAAGGCAGATCTGCAGGTGCTGTTTATGTTCAGGAAATAGGGCTTTAGATTTTTGGCAATGTGTAACATGTATGGGATGTAGGGGAATGAAAACTGCACTTTATTTTTCTGGTTAACAGATCAGTATGCGTCTGAAAGTATTATGTGAAAAAAACCTGACGGAAGAGAGGATCAAAGGAGTGAGGCTTGCTTTTCTGGCCAAAACAACAGTTCCAGTTTTTAGAACTGAGATAACAGATTTGAAGAAGCAGTGGGAAAGCTAGCATGAATTTATGGGAATAAAACGACTGTTAGTTAGAAGTGAACTGGAAAGGGCAGTAGAAATTAAGTGCTCAAAACGGGAATAATTTTTTTTTTTAGTGTGTAAGGTGCTTGGATCACTCTGTGGACGTTGTCCGTTTCAGAAACAAGTAAACAATGAAGCAGTTCTGGAGCCTTTTGTGCCTAGGTGACTGGTTTGAATTTGAATTACGATGTCGGAGGATGTAAATTATTACCCTCTGCAGGCTGTTTTGGTCTTCTTCCAGATCTTACTGAATGTATCCAGGTGATAAAGCTACTACCCTAAATGACACTCCTGTTAAGCAGAGGAATCCGACAGTGGCATTTCTTGCCAGCTGCACCCCTCTCGTAATCACCCCCAGCAGTAGTCGCTGGCAGAACTGGGGTGAGGCATATTAATGCGGTTTTGTGCAGAAGTGGCAGTGAGATCTCCTGTTGTGGGTGCATCTTCTGTTTCTCATAACACACCTGTGTCTTAGATCATTATTATTTTTAAATCGGTCTATTTTAAGTAATGTAGTAAATATGTGATTGTATAAGCACAAAAATGAGTTTCAGGACATCTCTTACAAATCAGACTCCAACATCGTTAACTCTTTTCAAAGTGAATTGAATGCATTTTATAATGCTTTTCATAAGCCCCGGAACAGGATAGTTATGTGAGTGGCTCAGCCTTTTTGGATGTAGATCTTTCTGTTCTGGTTTTGCTTTGTCTTCAAAGAATCTATCTGAAAAGTTAAATGTGGCAGGATATTGCAGCAAAGAGCTCTCTAATCCTTGTCTGTCTGGTCTAGGTGATAGTGATACCGCTGACACATCCTCAGAATTCAGATAATTTCAGAACTGGAAAAAAAAAAAAAAAAAGAGAGAATTACCTCTTTGGATATTAAACTGGTTATGTTATTTTAAAATTTATTATGTGAAAAGACTTTTTTTTTTTTTTCCAAACTGCTTCTTACATCTGTTACAGGACAGATAAGGTCACTTAAGACGACAGTGAATTTTTGGAATGGAAATCATTGGCTGACAAAACAGGAGATCATTTTGTGTATTAAGCAAGTTCTGATTATCTGAGTAGATACTGTAGCAAGCTCAGAAATATACTGCTGATATAACAGAAGGTATAAATTCTCCTGTATTGTCAATTTATTTCTTTTTAATGTTACGTGTTTTCTAGAAAGCCTACTGCTTCATGGGTAGGCTACCTAGGCATGCCACTTAATATGCTAGAAAGATGAATTCATAGTTTTTATTATATCTGTTCATAAAGTATTGCCCAAAACGATCATATTTTGGAACTACATCCAGTTGAGAATGTGTAATTCAAAAACTTCCCATCTATTGTTTTTCTTTATGCTCCCAGAAATTGGAGGAGCTCCCAGAAACATCACTGAAGAGCCCTGTTGTGTCCCATCTTAATTAGTTTCAATGATGCTTTTACGTCAATAATTTCATTTATTAGTTTTTTTAATAACTGAACACTGTAAGACATAAAACAATTTAGTTGTGACAGAAGTGCATGTGTATATTTAAAAATAGCTTGAGGAAGTTGTGAGTAAAGTTATTTTTACTCAATACAGACAGCCTTGCGTAAGGGACTTGTCATGTGGTAGGGAACAGGAATTGTTGAATGGCTTTTCTTGCCTGAGTAAGAGGATCATTTAGCAGTTAATCTCTTTCTGTCTCTCACTGTTTCTGTAAATGCGTTTTTAGGTTAAAAAAAAAAAAGTTTAGAAAACTTGCAGTAGTTTCAGTAGTTCACCAGCACTCCCATTAGGATGAGAATTTAATTTATTTCAAACAGTGTACACATACAGAACATGGGTCTATGCCCCAAAGGCTGTGCAACCTCTAATGTTCCCTGGCATTTTTATTTTAAATTGCTTTTTGTTACAAAACATAGGAGGAATCCGTAGTGTCCTTACAGAACACCCTGTGTGCTTCCACTGACCCAGTGGCAGTAGTTGTACATGGGAATGCAGTGAGACATTATCAGGGGTGGAGAGTGATGGAAGCAGAAGGAATACTTAACATCTTTTGCAATAGCAATGGTAATTATAATAGCACTTCTCACTCAGCACTGGACCAAGACTCACTGGTTTGCTGAATGTGTATGGCATATATACAGGCATATGGCATATGTAGAAGTGAGTCCTGAGAGGGGGGAAAAAAAGGTGTTGTACATTATTACAGGATGAGTTTAGGGATGATTTGTATTTTGCTAAAGCGCATTTGTAGTCTGTGAGTTGCCTGTGAGGGAGCTTTTTCACCTGGGTGTTGGGCTGTGCTGCCATTCACCTTGAGAGGTATATAACCAAGTCTGCATGATTCATCATTTGATTTGATCCTGGCGTTCTCACTGAAAGGTTGTGGGAGCTCCGTCTGAATAAAATGGGGAAATTAGGCTTTCTATTTTTAAATGGCTTATGAAAACAGTTACGGGATCAGCAGCTTTCAAGATGGAAGGTGTATCGTTGCCAAATCTTTTCAATGTTTCACTTAAACTATTTGGTTTTAGTCAGTATTCGTGTATTTAATTAAATATCATGTTTCCAAAAGGCGCATTTATCCTCTCCTCTAGGCACTCCTTGACATATTTAAAAAAAATATTTTTACCAACAGACTCCTCTGGGGACTCCTCCATTCCTTATAATTAGCATATAATTATCACCTAGCAGCTGAAGACATAGTTAAAATTTTGTGATCCCCCAAAAGAGTTCTTCCAGATAGGCATTGCAAGGCCTCCCCCGAAGGTGGGGAAAACGCAGCATCCTCCTGCACGCATTAGCAGCACTTTTCATGGGCAGAGATGTTCAATGTCAGCAATACAATGGCTGTTGCCAAATCAGAGAGAGGTTGTTTCCTCTCTTAGAGAAATGAGAATGTATGGTCAAGCACGGCTGATTTTGGAGTTTTTTTAATATTAAAAAATGTGATGTTAGACTTAGAGAAATTCCACTTAGTTTTGTTATTGCAGTTGAAATTTTAACACATCCTTCTTTGATAGAAGCTGTGGCTCATCTGGAGGACCATATGGCTTGGAAGATGCAGCACTCCATGTTCTACTAGTTAGGGGGAGGGGAAAGTCCAAACCAGGTTAGCTTTGTGCTGTGTGGGATGTACCAAATAAATGTCTTGATGTTTAATACAAAGCAAATTAATGTCTCTCTGTTGAGGTTAACAGAATAGGCTACGAACACAGTTTGTGAGACTCTCTTATTTGTAAAGCTATGGTAACCTGTAGTAACCAGTGGTGGCAACTCATTTTAAACTAGATGGTAGTATAAAAGTTGCAGATACTGTAACTTTGTGAAGATGTTTGAGAGCTTAGTTTAAGAAGCTGGATTTTTCTGATCTAAAATCTCCTGGTTCATGGAGTACTATGTAGAAGTGAAGGTGCCATAACGAAAGCACTTTCTGGTGTGACACTAACTCTGGGACGACATAGCCTGGCACCCACTTTGGAAGCTTTTGGCTTCCAGAACAATTTGAAAGAAACTTTTCTTTTTCTCAAGTTGCAATCTACAGTTGAAAACAAATTGTACTTGACTACATTTGCTGAAGTACTGAGTACCATGAGGGTATAAACTGCTGCAGCTCTTCTTTGCAGCAAGTCGGAGATTAAGGAGTTGCTGAATGTTTTCAAGTTTAGCATCTAAGGCATTTCAGAGATTTGTCTGTCATCCTGTAGAGTATCTTTTATACGCCTTATGGTAGTAAGTAGAAGCTTGTGATAAAATAAGACCCACCTTGTGTAGCGTATCCCACTGTGTCAGATGATGTATGTACATAAAACTACAAATGGTTAGAATGAGCCCTGGAGTTACCCAAGTTGTGAATGAGTATTGGGTATCATCATGGCTTTTAAATTAATGAAGAAACACACTATCTTTAAACACAGTCACAAATGTTTCTGTGATCTGTGCTTAAGTTGAATATTACTGTCATATTTGCAAATTAATGTTGGTTTTTAAGGAGGGAGAGCTCAAGTACCCTGTTCCCGCTCTGTCATACATATGTCAGACATTTTGAGCTTCGCACAATAATGCCCTGTGAATTGACTGGACTTGGCAACTAGCAGCTGTACTATGTCTGACTGTAACTGTATAGTGTATTTTCTCTGATGCATACCCCTCCATTTCTCATTTTACTACCTAGGCTTATTTTCCTATAGAAGTAAGCTACATTGAGTATAAAGGAAAGCACTTTTTCAAAAACAACTTCCCTTGTGCTTTGATACAATCAATATTAAGAAATCTAATGTTGTAGTACATGCAGATGCAAACAGCAGAAAAGTAGAGACTTTGATATTTCAGATTAAAAGCTACTAGTGAACTCCAGTGGTGTATGGCATATGCAGAGAGAAGATCAACCCTGTTTGAAAGCTGTGTTGAAGAGCTGAAATCTGCCAATTTAAGATGCGTGTTGTGATACAAAATTGCTTCTACAGTCATGTGGTGAGCTTCCATTTTAAAATAGATGTTTCTTTACAGAATTGCATACTAAATATGGTTAATTTTTAGAAAGTATGGGAATTGGAAAGAGGTATTAGTCCGGAACTGTCAACACTAGTGAAGCAATCCTGTCTGGCTTTATTCTGGTTTTAATTTTCAATCTTTTCACAAATGTGAGGCCTGCATTGGTTCAAGAGTCCTACTGGTAGTGTTTAGAAAAAGACATAAACATGAATCCTTTAGTGTTATGAAGTTGAAATAGTCAACAGGTGGTTGTTTTCTTTTGATTGAGCTGGAATACAGCCTTGAACTTAAACCACAGTTTTCTAGACACTCAGATATCTAGGTATGAAACTAAAGTAACTGAGGAGCAGGGTATGAAAACTGCAGGCTTAACTGCCCTAAGTATATAAAAATGGCCAATTCTTTTAATTGATTGAACAATAACACTGACAGAGGACTTCTAATGTACATCATGTTGCTTCATAATTGCAGTTTGCCTTTAATCTGAGATCTGCAGTACTGAGTTTGTATGCCTGATCTGACACCATGGTTGACTTGGTGTTAGCTCTACAGCATCTGGAGATAGTAATGCTTGTTACTAATTTTGTGGTTAAAAATGACTAATAAGCCATAAAGGATGAGGAAAGCAGAATAGTTTTTCAGTAGTAACCTTATTTTGCTTTAGCAAAGTCTGTTAGTACTTGAGAATTTTCCAAGTGCTGAGCTTGTTCAAAGCTTTGTAACTCCATTAAGTAGGCTTTATATGGGTACAAGCTAAGGTAATTGCTTTCCATCTTAAAAGAGTTTCTTAAGTAGTGTCCTTCTGTAGATGAATGTACAAGTAATGTTATCTTATGTTTGAAATAGTCTTGGGAATTGTACTAATCAGACAGAATCCTGTAAATTACAATAATGTGCCCCATAATCTTCACTAGCTTTCCCCTTTTGCCCCAGATAAGGGGATAAAAATATTTCAGCATCCTCTTTTGCTTAGAGTTAAAATGGTTTAAGTCTTGCAGTACTCTTAGGCTGAACTTGTTATGACCCAGTGTATCTGAAGCTACAACTTCTACTTAATTCAAAACGTTTAAATGTAGGGTGATTAAGAATTGCTGAAAATTTGAATTCTTCCTTCCCTTGTGTTTTTATGCTCAAACAATCTTTACAAAGGGCTGTTTTTGGAGAGCAGAGTACAGTCTTTTGTTTCCGGATAAAATTGATGGCTACAAATGAAAGAATAAAGAAGGCTCTCTATTCATGTCCCCCTGCCTTTGTTTCAGTGGGCATTGTTTCAGTTTATAAGCGCTGTTTAGTACATATAGATTGCTGGAGAAGCTGAAAGATTCCCAGGCGCATCAGTGCAGACTGGTTCAAAATCCTGCTGTTTCCTCAGCTGCCCAACCAGGACCTTTTTGTTTTAAGGATACTATGAAAGGCAATTTTTATATTTTTTCCTCAATCACATTTGCTTTTGAGGTCACCTTTTGTACAGTAGTTGTTTAAACAAGTCTTACTATTTTTCTTTCAAATTATAGAAACATTATCAAACCTGTGATTTGAGCTCTAAAACTGAGGAAACTGACAGTTGGGATGTAATTATTTTTGATTTACCATCTTTTTATCTCAAAAACTCCATGTGTAAATGGAGTGCTGAAGCTTAGCTACAGATCCAAGTTCCAGTTTTGCAGGGGACATGGTCCCCTGGCAGCTTAAGCTGTTGCTTTGTGTTTGCTTTCTCCTCAGACTTCTCATAGAAACATTTTAAAGTATGTAAGTAATTGTAGATGAGATACCTGTGTAGTACTTAAGTCACAGTTAAACCCACACCACAGTTTAACTGGACACTTGATACAAGCTTTCTTCCCTTGGGTGCTTACCTAGACAGGGCATTAAATTGGAGCTTGTAAATTTTTACTTTATTTTTTTTTACTTTGTTATGTAAGTTTTGAGCTGCTTAGTTAGGACTGTGTTGGTGTAAGTTCAACACAATATGTTGTGAATCCCTGCTTGTATTAGTGATAAAGTTATTCTAATAGGGGTTGGTGTGCTGAGCTTGGCCATGACTGTCAGTGGAGATCTCTTGATGACACTGCTGCCCAACCCCTCTTCCCTGAGGAAACCCTTGTGGTTTGAGATGCTCCTGTCACACCTCCCCTCTAATGCTGTTTGCCTGAGGTTACTATGGTAAACAGTTACAACACCATCATCTCCTTTCTCCATCCCTTCTTTCTTTTTCCTGTAGGGCTTTCTTTGCCAAGTGTATGCAGACATGCTTACACAGCCTTGAGTAGGTCTACTTGATGGAAACCCATCTGGGAAAGTAAAAAGTTAAATCTAATTTAAGTCTCAATCAGATTTAGGTATGATATAGCAGCACAGTTGCTCATGCTGTCAAAGACCATATACTACATCTGGGCATGCACATGGATAGGCCTTCACTTGGCATGTAGGTAGGTGTGTTTGAGATTGTGGAAGGACTCTTGCATTTTCTAGGATGTGTGCCTCAGCCCAGGCTGACGTGCGAGCTGGCCTCTCTGCCTTACACAGCGTCAAAGGGTTTTTGCCGTGTATGGTCACTTAAGCACGTGTAAACTGGGCTGTTCTGTGGAGCTCTAAAAGACAAGAAGAATCCACTGAAAAGAAACCTCAGTCTTTTGTCACAGAAAAATGGATGGTTTTTTTTTTCAACTGGGCAACAAACTGTCTGGGAAACCAGCTTAGCCATCAGAAGTATCTTCTGAACATGGAACTACAGAACAAACAAGTTTCCAAATGCTGTATTATATTTCTTAATAAAAAGGCATTTATGAAACTCTTTAAGACTATGATTTGAGGGGAAACTTTCTTAACAAGTGAGAGAACAAACAGTTTCAGTGGCTCTGCTCTTCCCTTGTTGTGCAAATTTAATAATGAGCTGCTCTCCTTTTAACTTAACATCCCTTTGAAATAGAAGGAGATTGCATTGGAAACATTTGGCTTTATATGGTATCCTTTTGAATGCTAACGCAAATATAAGTTCTGCTAAGTTACTGCAAATGTAGCATTTTATCTTAGTTTACTTGTTCTGGAGGAACTTCACACAGAAGAAATACACTAAATAAAGCGTCTTAAATCGGGTTGAAGTCGTTCTTCTCATGTAATCTGGCTATGAAGAAGTTGCTGATGGGTTTTGCGCAACATTTATTTCCAGAGGAAGGAATGTTTTTGTTCCCCCTATGATTCCCCTTCAGTCTCAATGACTGATTTAGTGGAAATCTTCAGTGGTCAGAAGAATCAAGATTGTGTATTATTTAGATCTTACCAGACAAGTGGGATTTGTTCCTTCCATTCCAGTTATCAGAAAGATTAACCCTTTGCCCTCACAGCCTAATTGCAGCCATTTAGAAACAAAGATGCTGCTTATACAAGACAGCAGCAAAATGGAGTATGTGCCAACTGGAATGTTTCTTCAGTGAATGAGGGTGATGGGTATTACATAAATTTTGTCTTTCCTTTCAGGCACCGATAAAAGCAACCTGTGAAGATATGTCATGCAAGACTGGATTTCCTGAAGATGTTCACAGTGCAGTGGTGTCAAGGAGTGTACATGGAGGACAGCCTCTTCTCAACGGTAGGGTTAGAAAAGATATTTTTATTTTGCTTTTTTAATTTCCTCTAGTTGTAACCATAAATCACTGGAGCATTTTTATCCTTAAATAGGGCACAAACTCTTGCAGGAAAGAACATCAGCTGCTCTGTGATTATTTTTTTGATTACTGTCATAGGACTTGGAAAATCTGTTGGCATTACTGGTAGCACGTGCACCTCTGTTGACTGTCATTTGAAAATACCGAATGTTGTGAACCTTTCTGTGATCGTCCACTAATTTTCTTTCTCAGCACAGCATTCACACTGATGTTTCTTACTACCACGTATGATAAGTATGCAATCAGTCTTGCATAGAACCCGTGTATGAACGATGAGGAGGTAATTTCCCTTCCGCTTTACATCTCCGATAGAAGTACTGCACTTAACACCAAGTCCTAGTGCTCACATTAATGCAGAGATAGTTCCCTTACTGCTTTTTCACGGCAAGCTGAGGAAAGACACATATGGAAAGCAAGATACAGGACAGGTAGCAACACGAGAGCACAGTTGCTGGTGAGCCCTCGGTCAGTGACCGCAGCACTGTGGGCTCTGCGAGGAGCCATGCTGGGGGAGAGGCAGGACGGTGCCGGAGCTGTCTTGTGGAGTGTGTGCTGCGCTCTCACCTTGGCACCTACCTGCATCTGAATGGCACGATGCCCAGGCTGAGGATGACCCGCTCCCAAGCTTGCAGCTTGCTTGGCGAATGCTGGGGATGTGCAGCAGTGAGTACATCTGCCTGCGGGTTGTCTAGGTTGGGAATTTGGTTTGTTGCTCTTTTTATGTCTCTCTTTCAGGAATAGAGTAGTCATCTGTAGGACACAAGAGACAAGTGCTCTGAATCTTTCCTAGATTTGCCAATCAGTTAAGTTTCAGCATACAAGTTTGTGGGAGTAGAACATTTTTTAAAATGTGCATTAATTTGGCTCTTTTCTGAACTGATAACATAATTATTTTTTTCCATCTAATTTGGAAATTGTGGAACTGACTTAACATCAGTTTTAGACGGTTTCAAATACGTCTTAAATAAGGACTAATTTAATTTGTTGTTTCACATATAAATGTGGTTACATAGATCAAGACATTTAAATGAAAAAAATTCTAATGAGTCTGCAAAAGAAATGAAGTGAAAGCTATGGTCTTGATTTTACATGCTGTATATAGCAGTCTTTCTTTAATTATATTTACAGACCTGTTTTGTGCTTTTTTAGAAGTATAATGGAAACTTGAATGCAGGATGAATTGATTAGCATATTTAAACTTGAGTTATTGAAGCTTTTTCTGTTCATTTTCAAGGAAGTATGTTCCACCACCACAGACTTTTATTAAAGGATAGCTTAGAAATTTGTGTATTAAAGTAAATGTTCTGCCAATTGAGAAAATAATAAAGAAGAAAGAGAATTTTCCTCACTTCCCCACCACATGAGAATTAATAGATGACTCTTACTATAGACTCCTGCAATAGCTGTTGGCACCAAGAGCTTCTTTGGTAGGTGATGTGCAAACCTGGGGAGAGGGGCAGAAACAGGGACAAAGCATAGTGGACAAGGGCTTTCCAAAGGTGCTGCCATGAAGTCATCAAATGTTTGTTAGTGGTTAATTATAATGTCAGTTCATCTTAAAATGGAGATCACACAAGTTTTGAGATTACTCTGTCTGTGAAAGTTCTCTTCATGGAATTGAGACCCTTGCTGCAGTTTCTCCCCATCTTTTTCCTGCCAGCTAGGAACCACAGTGGACTGCCCACTAATTCTGTTGGCATTGGTTTTACAAATCTGGTGATAATGACTGACCAGACTTAACTGAATCTGAACTAATAACTTAGGATGGCAGACTGACTTCATTGCATTCACGTAGTCCCTTCACTTGCTTCTCAGAAGTAAGCTTGACTGTTGGTTTGTCCTTGAATGGTATTAAAAGGCATAGCATTTTAGGGAAGTAGGAACTGGAAAAACTGTGCGAGGTATACAGTGTGTATCACACCATATCAGCTGGTTGAAAAATGACCTGGGGTAGTTTTTTTCCTACCACCGTTTCCTCAGCTGCATTACTGCAGTGGTTAATTCTTTTGAAAATTCAGGCATGCTTAAAAGCATATAATTTGCTGGTTACACATAAACATATGGTCCGTCATCGCATAGCTTTGACTTAAATTTAATTAGGCTGTCATTTTGAAATACTATTGTTGTCAAAAGCCTATTTTCTGGTTATTAAACTGGATTCAGATGACGCCGCAAGTTAAGTATAGTTGCGTGACATTTGCTTCTTAGGGATAACTATGGGCCTGATTCTGATCTCAGTTGCCTTGCCTGTCTAACTGCATTCTTATACTAGTTTGAATTCAGAAGTGGGACATATAGCTGTAGATTTTCTGTATGGCTTGAAAGTCAAAGCTTTACTTTTCTTTGGGTTTGTGCATTGATACCACAAACATAGAGGCTTTATGGTCCTCTGAGCTAGCTGCAGAATAATTTGAACCTGAGTTGATGCTTTCTTGACAAGTTACTTCTGAAAACACTGACCAAGAAAATGACTGTATGCTTATTATCTGTCTCGTTCATTTGCTTTTATCTTACACAGTGGGGGGCAAGCCTCTTGAGGACTTCAGTTTCTATCTTATTCACTGAACTTAAATAAAATTAATGCTATCATATGACTTGTTGATATGTGCCTTTCAGTTGTTACAGTAATGTAGGATATCTGTTTTTTAAAGTATTACAAGAAATCTTTATAGAGTATAGGGCAGGGTTCCACCAGCACTACATGATACTGTATATTTTCTGGAGAGGCTTCTCTTTATTTCTGTATCCAGGTGGTGCTTGTTTTTGAGGGAGGGTTGGACTTGTTCCTGTTGTGTTTTAAAAAAAAAAATAAATTTATAATTAGATAATGGCTTTGTTCATTCATATGGGTAGGATAGTATGTCAGCATCTACTAATTGCTCCTTCTGTGCATGAGGGTATGAGAGGCCACCGTGTGTTCAGTTGTCACAATATGTGAAAAATTGGTGGAGCAATATATTCAGAATAACATAAATTGGAAAAGGAAAACCCCCTGCATTTATTAATGTGGGTAGAGGAAAAGAGAAAGATGACTGCCCTTGGTTTCAGGATGAGGAAACAGGGAATCCCTTGTAGAGAAAGGATGCAGTTAGTTGGCAAGTCACAGCAAAAGAAGTTGGAAACTACTCCTTTAGTAGGTCGTGACTGAGCTGTGTAGGAGGTAGCCTGCGGTATAGGCCATGTCCTGTTACCACCTTCTGGCATGGTGTCACCAGTGTCCTGTGCTCCTGTGTTCCCCTGGTACAGACTTCTCTGGTCATAGGCTTGGAAACTCTTCAAAGCTGATGTCTTGCACTTCATCTTGCACAAAGTCTGGCAAGGCTGACTTCAAGATGATATACTAGATCACTAGATGCATGTAACCTGAGTATGATGGGTCTAGTTTTGAATTTATTTCTAATGTTTTACATGTTGCTCCGCTTGGTACCATTCACTGCAGTGAAATTACAGTGATTTTTATTAAGGAACTAGGTGAGCCCAGAACTACCACCTTCATTTTTCTGTAAAGGGGGGAAAAAAAAAGTAATAATTTCTGAAACAAAATTAAAAGAAACTTCATGAACCTCTAAAAAGTGTCTTAATGATAAAACCATGGAGTTATTTGGGCCTCCAGTTCTTTAGAATTTAAAATTTAATATACTTTGAAGTATTTTAGGACCTAAATGTTCCATCATCAAAAAAGAGAAGATAAGTCTTATGCAAATAACTCACCAACCATCACCTAGTAGAAGTAGATAGCTAACCCAGATATACAGGCACTGTACCTATAACTTGCTTTCGTGGATAGAATGTGATTACTGTTTGGAGGACCATACATAAAATGTAGTATTTGGAGAAGAGGTTAAGTTAAAGAGGGAGTTCCTTTTTAAATATAATAAATGCCCTTGCTTATGCTGGTTGTTTTGCAGCTTGTTGTTCATCCAGGAAAAAGTACTTGTGTCAGTTTGATATATATGTCCATCCTGTTTATCTAATCTTTGTTCTATATCCCGCAAATTTTAATATACAAATAATGCATTTCTGCTAAATTCGCTCACTTGGGAAGGTTACTTGAATGGTGGTTTGCAGCATCATAAAGCTAGAGATTCTTACTCTGATAATTACTTTACCAGTTTCTTATCTTTCAGATACTCTTAACAGTTTGTCCTGTTACTAAATACATAATTTTTCTGCTAAGCAAATTAATTGCTTAGACAAGATTCTTAAATGTATCCTTCGAGGATCGTGTAGCTCTAAAATACTTTGAAGCTCTTTGAGTTGTGCAGTGACAAAGAAAAAAATTTTTTTGGTGTTGATCACTGAGATAAGCAGTGATTATGGGTGAGTAACAGCGCAGTTTCATGAGCCATTTAAGCCGAAGCAAGCCGACAGCCTTGCCAAAAGAGGCATGCTTAAGCCTTCCCTTCTCTCTGAGCCTGGTACCAAGTGCTCATGAAACCATAAAATGAATGGAGTTAACCATTTTATCTGGGATAAACTCTCACTCCTACTCCTTTAGGATTTTGCTCAAAGGTCTTGCATGCTTAAACAGAGCTGTGGTGTCCCTGCTGCCTTTTCTAGCTGTGAAATGCTTAGAAAATAATACTTATTTTGATGCGTTCAAACAGTGACAAGACTTGCTTTTGGCATTCCCACTGACTTACTTTGTAGCTTACCATCGAAAATATCAGTTGGTCTGAAACAATCCTGAAATGCATTGCTGGGAATGTGGTACTTGGGAATTGCCTGGCATTTAAAAGTAACTAATGTTTTTGTCATTACGTAGGAGGTTACATGGGTGCTGTCTGTCCCAGATGAAGCCACTTGGCTTTTTTTGCTGCTAGGGGTGTTCTATTATTCTATGTATAAAAATGTCCATCATCAATTAAGAATAAAACTACTTTCAAAAAAGTCATCATGTTTAAAACTGAAGTCAGCAGCATATCTTTATAAAGGCTTATGTCTCATTCCTTTCTATAAACAACTTCTGTACAATTATATTCTTACTATGGTAGCATGCATGCACTGGTGGCTTTAATATTTCAGGGCACATTAACAGTAGAGTTAGAGAAAGTATTTTTAGCAGGATCGTATTTCCTAAGAGGGGAATTTAGTCTTTCCCCACAAAAAAAAATTTGGACTTTTTTTTTTTTGTTTTCCCACAGAAAAAAAAATGGTAACCACTTTGTTTGAAATCTTCTTGCCTTGAGCAAAAAGACAAGTTGACAAGTTCCTTCCAGGCAGACAGCCAAAGAATCTCAGATGGATGGGGTCTCTATATGAGTTACTGGCAAGCTAAGGAAAAAGTGTTTTAAATTCTTCTCCAATGTATTGTTTTCTGACATTCTCTTCATATACACTTCATCCCACCCCAAACCAACCCAAAAACCAAAATACCATCCTTCTTATTATTCTTTTAAGCTGTAGTGGGAGTGACAAATATTTTTTTTCTAGAGCTTTATGTGGGGAATTTTTTTTTCTTTTTTCCCTCAGTCCTGCTTAACATTAATAGGTTTAGTTTTGGCTTCCTCCATGTGAAGCAGTTACTTGATGTTGCTGTGCCTTGTTGATTTATTTTACATTACAGTTGCATTCCACTTCTTGGTCTCTTGCCTTTTTAATCCTTTTCCTCCTCTTTTCTCAAACAGCTTTCCTGTTTTGTCCTATTTCCGTACTCCACAGCATCCTAAATTCTTCTGTGTCACTGTTGAGCTTACTGTCCAGGATTGGAAGAGATGCTTGTGTTTGCTCTTAACTACATTAACACAGTGCCTGTTTTATGATGCCTGTTGTCTATTCATGTACCAAGTTCTTAATGCATTCTCAGATACTTGTCCCCTGAAAATCAGAGCTTTCTTTTGCTGAAGCAAGAGATTGCTTTTCTTGAGTTGTGGTTTCCTTACTTCCTTTTCCTCACTCCTTAGTTAAACATAGAATATAGCCTAGAGTATATGTAACATATGCTCACCTTACTGAATAGTGGTAAGATATCTATTTGAATGGTGACTCCTTTCTCGATTGAATTTCTTTGAAGCTCTCATTTGTACGTGATACCTGATTTTACTCTTTAGTATTAAGCTACTGATTAATGTTGTTTTCTCATTGCAAACTTATATGTAGTACATTTTATATATATTTAAAAAAGAATAAATGTAAGTAATGAAATCCAGTGATGTTTTAGATGTGCGCAAAGGACAAACATTACAGAAATGTAACTCCATTATCCCTCGGTGAACCTGAAAGCTGTTACGGAGTTGTAGTATGTGGATCAATTTGTATATCTAGTAACAAAGAATTAATCAGTTGAGTTCTAAATAAGAAGTCATTCTAAAAAAAAACTATAAACATGTACTAAAAAAATGTTTTAGTTTTACAGAATATGTGGATTAGAGGTGGAAATACATTTTGTAGTTAAAATCTTAAATTCGCTATTACCATTGAATCGTAGAATAGTTTGGTTTGGAAGGGACCTTTGAAAGTCATCTAGTCCAACCCCCCTGCAGTGGGCGGCAACATCTTCAACTAGATCAGGTTGATCAGAGTTTTGTCCAACTTGACTTTGAATGCTTCCAGGGATGGAGTATCTACCACCTCTCTGGGCAACCTGTTCCAGTGTTTCACCGCCCTCATTGTAAAAACATTTCTTCCTTACAGCTAGTCTAAATCTGTCCTCTTAGTTTAAAGCTGTTACCTCTTGTCGCATTGCAACAGACCCTACTGAAAAGATTGTCCCCACTGTATAGGCCCCCTTTAAGTACTGAAACGGTGCAATGAAGTCTCCCCAGAGCCTTCTTTTCACCAGACTGAACAACCCCAACTCTCTGAGCCTTTCTTCATGAGACGTGTTTCATCCCTCTGATCAGTTTTGTGGCTCTTCTCTAGACTCACTCCAACAGGTCCATGTCTTTCTTTTACTGAGGACTCCAGAGCTGGACACAGTGCTCCCAAGTGGGGCCTCAGTAGAGCAGAGCAGAGGGGAAGAATCAGCTCCCTTGACCTGCTGGCCACGCTTCTCTTGATGGAGCCCAGGATATGGTTGGCCTTCTGGGCTGCGAATGCACGTTGCCAGCTTATATCCAGCTTTTCATCCACCAGTAGTCCCAGCTCTTCTCCAGAGACTTACCTTTATCTCCCAGCCTGTATTGATAGCAGGGGTTACCCTGACTCAGGTGCAGGAGCTTGCACTTGGCCATGTTGAACTTCATGAGGTTCACACGGGCCCACTTCTCAAGCTTTTCTATGTCCCTCCTGTCCCTCAGGTGTGTCAACTGCACCACTCAGGTTGGTGTTGCCTTCAAACTTACTGAGGGTGCATTCAATCCCACTGTGTCATTGATGAAGATATTAAACAGTACTGGTCCTTGAGGGACACCACTTGCCACTGATCTCCATTTGGACATTGAGTCATTGAGCACTATTCTGGATGCAACCATCCAACCAATTCCTCATCTAGTGAACAGTCCACCCATCAAATCCATACCTCTCCAATTTAGAGAGAAGGATGTTGTGTGGAACTGACAAAAACCTTACAGCAGTCCAGATAGATGACATCTGTAGATCTTTCCTTGTCCCCTGATGCAGTTACTCCCTCAGAAGGCCACTAGGTTGGTCAGGAAAGGCTTGCCCTTGGTGGACCCATGCTAGCTGTCTTGAATCACTTCCCTGTCCTCCATGTGCCTTCGCATAGTTTCTGGGGTGGTCTGTTCCATGACCTTCCCAGGCACAGAGGTGAGGCTGACAGATCAGTAGTTTCCACAGTCCTCCGTTCTACCCTTTTTAAAAATGGGTGCAGTGTTTCCCTTTTCCAGTCACTAGGGACCTCACCTGACTGCTGTGACTTTACAGGTATCATGAAGAGTGGTTTGGCAACCACCTCAGCCAATTTCCTTAGGACTCTAGGATGTATCTCATCAGGTCCCATAGAGTTATGTCTGTTCAGGTTCCTCAGTTGGTCACAAAACCTGATCTTTTCTTGCATTGGGAGAGACTTTGCTCCCCGAGTCCCTATCTTGCAGTCAATCCACTCAAGAGGGGTTGGAAGAGAGGTTGCTAGTGAAGACCAAGGTGAAAAATTTATCGAGTACCTCAGCCTTCTCCTTATCTGTTATTACCAGTTTGCCAGTCTTGTTCATCAGGGCGGCTGTACTTTCTTTGACTTTCCTTTTTTGTCTGTCATACCTGTAGAAACCCTTCTTAATTCTTTTCATTCCTTGCCAAGTTCAGCTCCATTCAAGCCTTGCCCTGTCCCTACACAACCAAGCAGCATCCTTATACTGTTCCCAGGATACCTGTCCCTGCTTCCACTGCATTTCTTTCTTTCCCTTTAGTTTGATCAACAGCTCTTGATTCAGCCATGCCAGTATCTTGCCTTCCTTTCCTGATTTCTTACACCTGGGGGTCAAGAGCTCTTGTGCTCTATGGACAGTGTCTTTGAAGATCTGCCAGCTCTGTTGTGCTTCCTTGTCCCTGAGGGCAGTTTCCCAGGGGTTCCTATTGACTAACTCCTTAAACAGCTGGAAGTTTGTTTTCCTAAAATTCAGGATCCTGACTTTACTCTGTCTGACCCATATCCCCCAGGACTGCAAACGCCACCAGTGCCTGATCACTACAGCCCCAGCTGCCTCCAGTCTTGAAATAACTGATTAGCTCAGTTGCATTGGTGACCATCAGATCCATTATTGCATCTCCTCTGGTAGGGCTGTCTATTATCCGACTTAAGAAGTTATCCTCACTGCATTCCAGGAGTCTCCTGGGTTGCCTATAGCTCACCATACTACTTTTCCAGTAGTAGTCAGGGTGGTTGAAGTCACTCAGCAGGACAAGGGCCTGTGAGTGCAGTGCCTCACGTAGCTGGAGTAAGAAGGCTTTGTCAGTAGGCTCCCCTTGATCTGGCAGCCTGTAGCAGACACTAACCACAAGGTTCCCTTTGTTGTGTTGGTCTCTTAATTCTTACCCATAAGCTTTCAAGCTGCTTGTGGCTATTCTTCAAAGACAGTTCTTCACAGTGTCCATTTCTTGATGTAGGGGGCAACACCTCCACCCCTCCTTCCTCACCTTGTAGCCGTTGACAGCTGCACTCCAGTCATGGGATTTGTCCAGTCAAGTTTCAGTAATGATACCGAGGTCATACCTTTCTAGCAGCGTAGTAGCTTCCAACTTCTGTTTGCTCATGCTGCATGTGTTGGTGTAGAGGCACTTCATCTGGGCTGTCCACTTTTTCCAGAGAAAAAACTTGACTCATCCTTATTTCCTGCAAAAGGAATGCTGCTTCTATTTCCAGTGTAGACTCTTATAACTGCATCTTGATAAAGAGAAAAATACACTTACAGAGAAATTACAGAAATCCTGAATGGTTGCAGTGTTCTGGGATGTGTAAATTACTATCTTAGTTAATTAGTCCAGCTCTGATAGTCATTTCTGTTTATGGTGCATTTATTTGGAATGCACTGAATTAATTAGTACTTATTCTCTTTTCCTATATTCAGCTGGTTACTTATGAGAATCTCAAATGTAGTGTCCTTTCTGTGTGCAGAAATACAAATTATAAGAGCCTAGTTGTCAGCTGCTCAAGTAAGCTCTGGGCATGGTTGAACCGGGAGATGTCTGTCTGTTTCTGCCTCTGAATCTGGGTCTAGCTTGATACTGGTACTAACACCATTTAGTGTAGCCTTAGCTCTGTTTTAAACTATGCCATCTGGCCTTGATTCCCAAGGGGCCATTATTTCTCTTGGAATTGCTATAGTTAGAGCCTTCTCCAAGACTGACCTGTGCTCTAGGGGAAGCTGGGAGGAATGGCAGTTGCCAAGCTGTGCAGAAAGCCTCTCCAGCAGAGAAAGGTGCCCTTAGGTATGGGAGAATTACTTAGTGATAGAAGAAAAGTTGCTGTTGCTTGCAACAGCTGCATTTAAAAAATAAAAATTATTTCTTTATGTGGGTAGATTAGTATATGGAATACATGGAGCAAAAACTCAGGTGAGGCCATCTGTGTTAGCATAACGTGAGACACATGGTATTGTGTAATTACTCATTGAAATTCTCGCTTAAGACTACAATACATCTTTTGTTGACGTGTCATCTTTCTAACAATCTGGAAGAGGAGTTTACTAGAGCATCCTATTGAACCGATATTATAGGAAAATGCCCTTTATTACAGAGTATATTGCCATACTAAATAGAGATAAATTCCAGTAGTATTTAAACATTTAACGACTACATTAAATCAAATACTACTGTGTTGAACACTTGGATGTCAGTCAACAAATCTAAGTACAGTTTGAACTGCTCTGATTTTGGTTGAATGCAGTGAGGCAGTTTCATTGCTTTTGGTTTAACTTGTGACACTCAAAGACATTTTTTAATCTGGAAATTGTAGCTTTTGGAAGAGTTCACTTCCAAACTTCCAGAGCATGACCTGGGCATCAGAGTCAGCCCTTCTGAACTGAGAATATAGGAGCGTCAGCAGCAAGGGAACAGTGTCAAGATTTTGGATGGAAGGGAAATGACCAGAGTTGTTTTTATTATCTTCTTATTAGGCTGTAGAAGGAGTAACTGGCCTTTGGTTTTCCAACCAGCCTTTATGTTTCCAACTTAACACAACATGGATGGTTTTCCACTCTTCTCCATATACCCCAGCTGGACGATTTGTCCTTTAGAGGGCAAGGAGAATAATGTTGGAGGTTGAGTGGGGTGAAACTCTGGAGTGGAGAATGGTGCTGAGGTTGGGGAAAGGATGGAAGCATAAGAATCTGGGTGATGAAGGATGTTGGAATGGATGGAGGAAAAGAGACCCTGGTGTGGTTCAAGAGGGAAAGGAAAGCGCAGGTTCTCCACAACTCTAGAAAGAACAGAGAAACTTGGCATCAGTTGAAAAGGACAGAAGCAACCTAAGGTAGTGAAGGAAAATATCTTGGAGTACTTTAAAATTTCCTAATGACATCCAGTTTGAGCTAGTCATGGGCATCTGATATCCATCCTGAGGGAAATGCCAAGGGCCCAGTGGACCTGACCGAAGTGAATTAAGGAAGCAGATACTGCTGAGAAACTTTTCTAGGAGAAACTGCTAGGCCTTTTCCTTATCAGAATGACAACACAATGCCCAAATCTCCCTTTTTTTTTTTTTTTTTCAATTTATGTTAATGACAAGAAACTTAATTATCTGAGTGTTCAGCCAAGATCAGAACATGCACAAGGAAGAGCCTTTTGGAGATAAACTAATGTTACAGCCAGGGTATGAGATTCATTAAAGAAGTATCTGTAGCTGCACATCATGGCTTGTCTACTGTTCTGGAGGCAGCATGGGGTTTGAGCATGTGGAGTCCATCAGTGTCTATAGAGTGGTTTCGAAACCCACTGCTGCTTCTTGCTACACATGAATTGGTACCAGTAATGCTTTTTTCATTGTTTGTCACCTTGATTGTAGATGCGCAGTTTAAGTCCATGTGAAAATGCCAGCCTTAAGTAAAACTAGGAGAGGGTATACCAAAAATACCACTTTCTTTCCTTGAGTCATAAATATATCACAGTGATGTGGCTGCAGGATGAGTGAGTAGATCTGACCCTAAACTATCACTGCTTTTTGTGGTGGGCTAGTTCTCCCTGGGTCACCTTGCTTTTTTGATTTACTGATTTTGACCTGCTGTGGAAAAGGAGATGAGTTAACAGGAAAAGGGGTCTGTTAGGGGTGATGAGAGGAGATTGTAGCTGAATGAGACCTCCACTGTGTTAGATTCGCTGTGAGGTGCTTGTTTTGTTTTCTCCCTTTTCTCCCAGAAGAGCAACGACGAGATTTCTTCCTGCTGTTTTATTTTTTTCTGGGATTGTGCACCTGAGGATCAGCTCCCTGCCCATCCCTTGCTGCCTGCTGCATCCCAGCCCTGTCCAGGCATAGTGGCAAATTGCACCTGCGGTTCTTAGCTGGGTTGCAGATGACAGCGAGCAATCCCATTAACCCACCAGCCTGGCTGCAGATAATCCCAGAGAACCAGGGCACCCAGCGCTGCCCACGGCCCGCTGTCCCTCACCTCGCTGCAGCCCCTGCCTGACAGTGGGCACTATGCTCCGGGCAGAGTAGCAGCACAGTACAGCACTGCTTGGGTGCATCTCCTCCTCCTCTGAGCTGCCCACAGAGCTTCACAAACTGGCCCATTTTGAATTTTTCCCTTTTACTGCCTGTTGTGTTTTGGCAGGTCTGTGAGCAGTGGCAGATATGATGATCTTGTCTGCTTGCCTGCAGGAGCAAGCTCTTTGTGCACTGTGCTGCCTTTTAAGAAGTAGGTTTTGTTTGGTTTTGAAAGTTAATGGCACATGCCTCTCAGGTTGTAGAGAAGAGGAATTATTTAAGACCCTCTGTGAGTTCCAGTTTAACATTCTCTTAAATAGGAAAGTTACGAATCCCTAAAAGCATAATTTGTAACATAAAAGCTATTAAAATAGCAGTGCAATCTGTTAAAGTGTTTAAAAATTTGGTTCTCTGCAGTTTAAAATGTGAAATAAATGTACACTAATTGTTTTGAATGGAGATGAAGATGGTGTTTGAAGCCAGCCTTTAAAGGAATTAGTGAGATAGCACTGCAGTTAATGGTGGAGCACTATTTTTCTGTAATGGGCTCAGCAATGTTCTCTAATTAGCTTGCAAATTGATATTCAAATACAAGTAAACTGGCAATCAAATACAAGCAAAACATCTATGTAAATAGACTTTGGTGTCTGCATTTAGCATACCTGTATCAAAATTATGTGTGGGTGGAGGGTGAGCTCCTAGTTGTTTTTCAGCATGGAGGTTTTATTAATGGTGTCTCACTGGTTACATTAGGCCAATATTTTGGTTCAAGCACATGAGAAGAGGAAAAAAAAAATCCCTTCCACAAGTGAGTGGCTTTTAAACATTAGTAACATAATACTGGGTGTGTATTTCATTAAGGTTTTGTCAACTAGTAGTGCACATAAGATTTGATGTGTAGCTGAGTTTAGTGGAAATTACTCTGTTGACTTTCCTGGATTTGGATCATTTTTATGTTCATTATTAAAATTATTGCTGCATTGTGTAGCCATTTAACTTCCAAGCTTTGTACTAGAATCTGTATACACAAAATATTCTTGGTGTTTGTATTGTAGGGTTTTCTGCTACATAGAGTGCAGGTTCTTAAACACTAAGTTAACTTAATGCCTGGCTCAAGTAGTTTGTAAACCTACTTTTCTACGAAGAGCCACCATACAGCAAAGCTGTTGCATAAAAACTGTTGTGGGGAAAGGTAAATACAGATCATACATTTCAAATTTGGATTTCTGGATGTTTTTAAGCTCTTTCTTTTCTAACTGATAAAACATCTCTCAGTCATTGACAGACTGATAACTGCTAATTACCCTCGGTAAGCATGATGTTGACAGATGGAAGTGTGACTGTATCAGTGGGTCAGCTGGTTTTCTGGTTTTATCATCCCCACTACTCCTATCAACTGTCCATGGTGTTTGGTGTTCAGCATCATCTTTTATGCTAAAAGTTCTTCGGAACATACTTCTTTAAATCAAATTCTTATCACTGTTCATTCATTAAATCCAATCACTGTTTGCATAGATTTAGCTTTCAGTGCTGGTTATTATCTGAGTTCTTCAAGGGGAAAAAAAAAGGAAAAAAAACCAAAACCCAGAAAACTTGTGTTAAGATTTTTCTGTAAAGCAGCTAGTATGTTTTTTACACTAAAGAAATAATACATTAGTGAAAGTCTTTAGCTTTGCTGTTTAGTATGAGCTCTTCTGTTCAAATGACTGCATTTTTCCCTTTACAGTGCTTTAGTGTATGTTTGTGCTTTTATAAAAAATTGATTAATTCAGTTCTCAGGGGATGGCTAGTGGGGGAGTGTAGGTCCCTTGGAGGTCGCAGGTTCAAATCCAGTCTGTCGTCTGCATCCAGTAGCTGATAGCTGCTTGGTATGTTATGCAAAAAGAGCTTTGGTTAGTTTGATTTCTTCTGAAGGAGTTTGTGTTGGAAAAGTACTTATTACATAAGAGCAGAAATACTGCTGAAATTAGTGGAAACTGGGGCAGCACATGCAGGCAGAGAGCATTTCTGTGTATGAAGGTAGCTGAATGAAGGTCAATATCAGAGTTCTTTCCAGGCTGTCTAGAAGAGAGAAGCAATGAAATGGAGTGAAATTTTAACCTCTTGGAGTGCATTTATGCAGAGCTGAGATATATGAGGGCAGGAGTTACAACAGCTTGAAGCAAAAAGCACATCTAGCATTTCAGGTGTCTGAGGTATTTTTGCGTACCTGCAATTGATTCAGTGTGTTTCGCAGAACCAGAATGAAGTCTGTATTGCATTGAAACTTAAACAACAAAAGAAAACCCTTTCATTCTTATGCTGCATGTTGCTATCTATACTTCTGTGTCAAGTCTCATTCAGTTAAAATGTTGTCATTGTGCTTGTGTGCAAATTAAACATTTAAAAATTATACGTGTCATTATTTATAAAAATTGATCATTTTCTCCTCAGAGAAGGTGATTTTATCAGTTCTTAGAACTGCAAATGATTTGTTAATTATTTCCTCCTGATTTTGGCAACAAAGGCTCTGTAATTTACGGATGGTGAACAACAAAAAAAAACCGCCAAAAGCCAAAGTAGGCACTAAAATGAAGGATGTTGTTAGCCTTCAGTGGGTTTGTTTAAAGGAAGCAAAGCCTGTAAAAGCACAGGTGCACCTGGCTTTAGGACCCGATTGCAAGAGAGAAATATGTGTTGTGATCCCAGCAAAGCTTCCTGTGGCTGCTCTGGTCTGCTGGGCAGGTCATAGCACAGGGGTGAAGCCAGACTTAAGGTGGCCACTGTCTCATGAATCTGTATTTTTTATATTCCATCTGATTTCAAATGAAAAGACTGGATATTAGGAAGCATTTCTTACAGAACGGGTTGTTAGGTGTTCGAATGGGCTGCCCAGGGAGGTGGTGGAGTCCCCATCCCTGGAGGTGTTTAAGAGTTGGGTCGACATAGCGCTGAGGGATATGGTGTAGTTGGGAACTGTCAGTGTTAGGTTAACAGTTGGACTGGATGATCTTCAAGGACTTTTCCAACCTAGACGATTCTGTGAAAAGGAAAGTTATTGAGTTGTAATAGTATTGAGTTGTGTGTTCATCTTACAGTACCAATAAAAGTACACAAAGATGCTTCTTAATTTTTGAAGCCCCTTTTATCATGCAGGACATCAATAATAGACTGAAGAAGTAAGGCCTGAATGTTAGTTCCTGTAAGTGACTATCAACTTTCATGTGGTGCTTAAACTTTTTGTAGAGTAACCGAATAAGATCTTGGGAAAAGCTGTTTTTGAAGGCTGCCTGCTGTTTGCTTGAAAGTGGTTGTGTGACTTTTGTTGCATACCATAGAAGAATGCTCTGCCTAGGTCCATTTGGGGAGGAAAACGTGTTGTGCTGCTTGTCTCACTGAGTGATCCACAGCTGTGTGCCATGCATGGCCTCGCAAGCAGCACGGGGTTTGGCTGGAGCCGATCGATGGATGAGGGCCGCTTTGTTTGGTAGATCAATATGCTGTAATGAACTTGGTGCTTCAGTTCCCTGCTAAGGATCACTGGAGGGGGGATAGAAAGGTGCCTGTTTTTCTGGAATGAAGCAAAATGGACATTATGCTTGAAGATTTATTTTTTTTTCTTCTCTCACATAGGGATTGAGTAAACTTGTAACCTTTCTTAGTTTCCTCCACAAACTCTGAAAATCCTGCATGATGAACTTCTAGGTTATCTGTGAACTGGATGCTATGTGTTTTTCATTATGGATTCTTTTTGAAAATACCATGAAATAAATTGATAACTGCTTAAAGAAATCTAAAAGAGTTTTGGAACATTGTTGTCAGTTTGTTTCCTGATTGTTGTTGGTGGAGGTGGTCTGTGTTTATTCCTCTGGGGTCAGAATGTTTTTAATTTGCAGATATTTAAAATACTGTGAATATAAGCCTAGCAGATGGGCGGAGTCTGGTAAGGGTTTTATGTAGTTCCCTATACATATTTTTTAATTGCAATACCTTTTTGTAAAGTATAGCTTTGTAAAGGTGTAGAGGTAGATGGTTTGATAAGCTGTTACATAAGTGTTTTAATGACTGTCAGCCACATGTATTTATGATGCAGATAATTTTCCAGGCTATACATAGAGTTAACATGTCACCAAAGGTCAAAACATGGTTTGTTTGCTTAGAGGTCTTTGGTGGTAGACTTTGCAAGTCTCTGTTTGTCTTATTGCTTTAGTAAGAATCTTGCTGTCTTTCATTTTAAAAAATTTCGCTGACCATGCACTGATCTGCCACAGTATAAAATGAATTCTGAGTGTACTGTGCCATAAGCTGAGAGAGGGAAAGAGGTTGCCATTGTGTGGTAAATGCAAACTGCTTTGATACCATTACACACATTTTATATCAACATACTTTGTTAACTTTGGTAGTTTTACCAGCAGCAAAAAGGAAAACGTTTATTAACGAAATGGTGACATCAGAGAAGCCTTTAGAAAGAGCTGGAGATGCCAAGAGGACAGTCAGATCTGTCATAGTAAGGACAGGCAAGTGGCTTTGGGTTGTTAGTTGTGATAAAATGACCAGGGGATTAATACTCATTTATACACAGTCTCTTTCCTGCCTTTCTGAACTCATGTGCATGCAGATGAATGTGGTATTTCTCATCTTTTATATTGATGCTCCTACAAAATGTTGAAAATAAATTTTCTTCATTGTAGTGAATATGAAAATTAAAAGTTTAACTTGTAAAATGTTTTTGCTGCAGGCTGCAGAATTTTTAGTGGTTCCATGACTTGAATCATCAGGTGTCCAAAGCCCTATGCTTTGGATGTTGCAGGTTCCAGGCAGATGGGTGTTGCAGGTTCCAGGTGGTATCCTTGCTTTTAAACAAAAAAAAGGGTAGTTAACTTGTCTGTGACTGAAAGACTTAAAACATGCTGTTATGTGGGGCTATTGACAATGACCAGGAAGATTAGGAGGCCAATTTAGGAGATTGATTGCCCCCAGAGCTCCCTCACAGTAAGAAAACAGTTCCCCCAATTTGGAGCATATCAGAATTGCAGAGCAGCAGCAGCTCCCAAATAGAGAATCGTGTCTTGCTAGTGAGAGACAAACATAAACCAGATGCACAGTAAAATAAGATTTGCTGATACTAGGCCTACTTGTCCCCAAATGCATTGGGAGGTTTGGTGCAGAGGCACTTGCATTGCTGTGCAGGAGCTGGCTAAATTAAAACTCGGTCTCTGTTTTGGTACTGTAAAAGTGGTTGTAGACTAGGGGGTGGGCAGAAAGCTGTTTTGATGAGGGTCTGAATGGTACTACTTCCCTGATGCCAGTCACACCTGGTGCATCTTCACTGGTGATTTGCCTTCTCATGTCTAAGGCAGAATTCTGTATTACAATTAAAGTGATCTAATGGTGTAAATTACCGTGGGAGATGGCAGTCCCACATATCTTCCTAGCCCTATCCAGAGGTCCAGATGCTTCTTTTGCGCTGGATATAGTAGTTGTGCAGCCTCGGTATGGATCAATGCATTTGGCTGATCAAACGGCAGGCTTACCCTGAAGCAAAAGAGGAATGATATTCCCTTGGATCAGCTGGATGAATCAACTTGTGCTGCAGCACCTTCTGGGAGAAGAAGGTGATGGGACCTTGGGCTGTGAGACCACCTCCTTTTAGCAGCATCTTCTGACTAAGTAATTTTAATTGTCATGCCAGAAGTGCATCCTAGCTCTGTCTGTAAATATTGCTCATCCTGCACTGAGGTCTTCATCCTGTGTCTTTCAGTGGCCAGAAGTATTGCTTTGCTGTCGTTTTAAATCTGCAGAACCGAAGGGGTTGATTTGAGCATCTAGTATGCAAACAAGATGACCTTTTCACTGTGATTACATTTTTTATGAATGTATAAATCATGGATATTTCACCATTAACTCAAGCCCTTCTGTGAAATATGGTAACGATGTGCAGCATTTTAATCTTTGCTCCAGTCTGTCCAGTCCCTCTCCCTCCACTGTGACAATCCAGCAGTAAACCCCTAAACAAGCGGCAGTCTCTTCAGACAAGAAGAGTCATAGCTCTTACTGCAAATCTGTAAGACAAAATGAAAAAAGCAAAGCTGTCTACCGTAGTTGTAAGCCACTTTTACATGCACCCCCTCTTGAACTCTCTTTAGTCACTGGGGGTCTAAAACATGACAGTCTACCCAGGCTGCTCCAGAGGCTTCAACGGCATGCTTGTGCCTCATACTCTTCTATGTGAAGTGCTCTGAGGTACATCTCTTCTGGAGCCTCCTGCTGCAGCTGAGGATGCTGCTGTCTCCATGTATCCATGCTGGCTCTCTGCTGGAGACTGACATTCTGCAGCAAGGCTGATCATGTAGGCTGCCTGCCTGGGTTTCACCTCCCAGGGTCAACCCCCACTATGAATTATCAGTAAAGATGTGCTGATGCCAAGGCAGCAGCAGCAGAACTAGAGCAGCAAGACAAGGATGTATATGCCTTTCTGTCAGGTGTTGCTAGGCCCTGTCCTCAGCAGAAATGCATGACAGGTTGCTGGGGGTGGTCATGTTTTGTGGGGGGAAAGGCAGAAGACCTCCAGGGCTTCCTATTTGGCTACAGGGACTTCCGAAGTGGTCTTCAGAAAGGGGTCTATGGCTGTTTTCTGTAGTAAGTTCCTGTGGTGGCAGGGTTTACTGCTCTTCAGCTAGTCTTTTTCGAGGTGTTTCTACTGTGGGGTTAAAAACAAACAAACAAACATTCCTTGTGACTTGTAATAAGGTTAGATTAAGTTTGTGTTGAAAACAACAGGAATGCTTCCTTTTTAAGCTGGATGGTGTGGTTTGTTTTGGACAGCATTTTTTGAAAACTTCCCATTAAGAAAAACAAAAAAACGCCCACTTTTAAACTGTCTACTCCAAAGATATTTATATAACAAAGTCTAGTTCTCCTCTTAAATTAGTGGTCAGCATAAAAGCTATTCAGCAAAACTGGTGGATTTACAGACATATGGTATAAGAAAGAGGAAAATTAAGTTCCAGAGTTTCTGAGAATACTTAAAATTCGAGGCGAATCTGGCTAGTCTGAAATCAACCACAGACTTAATAAGTTTCTAGTATTTAGGTTTTTTGCTTTTTTGGAATATCTCAACTGGAAAAGAGAGATTCTGTAGTATCTTCTATAGATTTTTATATGAAAATAACTTGCAACTGTTTTCCAGAACGTATGTTATATGAATGTTACAGGGAGTGTGACAGTGATGCTGGTTTCCTGTTCAGGGACAAATGGGAATATGGATGTGTCTGGAAGCTAATAATTACTGTACTTTTTTGTACGATGAGCAACAGTGTATCTGATGGCGTAGGTGTGTTTCTTCAGATAAAGATTTTTTTGATACCTGTTTTTATTTTAATCTGAACCAGTGGGCAAGAGTTCTGTTGCTTGCTTTTTCTTAGGATTTACATGTTTTCTTAGTATGGGTTTTCACTTAAAGTTGAACGTTTGATAGTACTTTTTCTTTGTAATTAGAATACTGATGTGTAACTGCATAATCTAAACATCCTAAATTACATTAATGTTTCATATTGGTTTGCATGGAGGTTTTTTTTTTTTTATTTGCCCTTGACTTGTAATGAATGAGCCTATTAGCTACAAGCTATCTATGTGACTATGGGCAGATCCTGATTCTAAAAGTAAAAGCTGACAGCTGTGGCCAGAGGGGGCTTTTCGATGCAATACAGTGTGGCTCTGCCAATAATTTTCATTTCCTAAGCAGGCTATTAAGAGGGGGGGGGGCACTGTCATTGTTGAGTCAAAAAATTAATGAGACATTTCTTTGTTATTATTTTTCCTTTACACTTGAAATATTTTGTACTTTTATGAGAACATTGTGAAAGTAAATGTGTAGTATTTAGACAGAAGTAGTACAGAATGATTTCCTCATCTGAATTCAGTGACTACTTGCCTTGTATGGGTGAATACTTGTCATGGTCCAAAACTTCAGAAGTAGACTGTAATACTGGAAAAAGTTTTAAAGGAGTACTAGAAATGTGGTAATGTTTTGGTTTTCTGGAATGCTGTACAAGGCACTGAATGTGGATATTTTAAAAGAAACAGTTTTGATATACTTGCATCTGCGCACCTATTAAGTGGAGATCAGTAAATAGCTCATGATATTTAATGTGCATCTCAGTCTTACTGCAAGTGTTCTGAGGAATCAGGAAAGCAGAAGGTAAAAACAGACTTGAGAGAGAAATCTCAGTGATTTGATTGACTTAATCGCAGGTTTTTCTTTTATTCCAAGTCACAAGTTGGGAAATTCATGGTGAGAGAAAATATGGAAAACTAGTTTCCTGTGTACTTACCATTACAACTTAAGATTGGTAGTTAAGGGGTTTTTTGTACTTCTGTCAAACTGCAATAGATGTGAAAATAAGGGATGTCTGGGTTTTTTTCAAGTGGTAAATGCAGTACGTCAATGTCAATTAAGTTATATAAGCTCAGCTCTTGTTAGAGGCATTGCTTTGTTTTTTCTCATAATTGTTCTTGAAGCAGCAGAAAATTGTAAGATTTTGTCATTTACAGTCCGCACAGAAGTGGCATTCAAAGCTTAAAATTAATTTTACTTAGTAGAAATTAATGGTTAACATTGAAGATGAATGTTGGCCACACACTGAAGAGCAGAACATCTCAGCTGATCCTAATATAGGAGCTGCAGGGAACTCTGCAGGGAACATCACACTACTTCTTGTGAATCCCTTCACTTTCCAGTTGCTGTAGGGAGCAAGAGCTGAGATCCTGCTGTGTGTCATAAGAAATGCCAAAGAATTTGAGGTGATTTGGAGGTGGAGTGCTTGCTGTAGGAGAGGCTGGCTGGGAGATGGCACCTGCCAAAAAGGTCTCTGCCTTTATTCAGCCACCATGATCCCTCAGGAGTGTTTCCTGCCTGCTTTCTCCATCTCTCCAAAAAGGGCCAAGAACTGTCTTTCTTTTTTTTTTTTTTTTTTTTTTCCTTCCCCTCTCCTATCTACTAATTGCTTCCTGCTTAGCCAGATAAAGACTTGCAGGAGTGAGGAGCACTGGAAGACCAGGCCCTGACAATTTTAGCATCTCACCAAGTCTATAAATGATCTGTGGGCTTTGTAGAGCACATATGCAGTGGTGGCACTACCAACTTTTCTTCTCAGAGTTCATTTGACTATTAAGATATATGATGTACATAACTGCATAATGAAAAAAGATAAACTAGTGCAAATACTCTTTTTTTTTTTTTTTTTTTCCTTTTCCTCCCCCCCCCCCCCCCCCCCCCAATCCAGCACAGGTATTAGTATTGTCTGTCTTTATACTTAAATTCCTTATCACCTAAATTTCAAAAGCAGTAGTGTTTTGTATATAGAACACTTTTAACACTGTCTGACATTGACTTAGACAGTAAGTACAACTTCAGAGGAACAGGATTTCTAGTGCTGGATGCAAAGAATGATTTTAAAAATGCAGAGCAGTGTTTACAGTTTAGAGTAGTGATGCCTGAAAACTTCCTGGTAAAAATGTTAAGGGATGTGGATGGACTTTTCAATAATGCAATAAATGTGCTGTGTACTAAAGATTTTGATTTTTAAAAAAGAAACAAAAACCCCCCTTTGGTTTTATGTAATCTGCTGTGCAGCCTTTGTCTTTTGTTTCATGGCCATCAACAACTCACTGTGTAATACCAGTTTTTGACACCTAGTCCAGTTTGTCATCTCCCATGGTACAGCCTTTGTCTTTCAAAGGATACTGTGCATATAGAAGGCTACCAATAAAAAGTACTTAGCTCATGGAAGTAATTTGGTTGTCTTTACTGAAACAAAAAGTTGTTGACTTAAATGTTCGAATTTGTCACAGTCTGCCATACTACTTGGTTTAGTATGTATTATTGGACAAGGTAGCTTGTGTCCTGTCACTGCTTCAGTACTGTATTTTCTATCTTACAAGCACTGTGCTCCTGCAGGTCATAGCAAGATTTATTTCAGCTGTGCTCCATCTGAGTTTACTATGAGTCTGGTGGGCTGACCTGGAAACCTTTGTATTGTGCACCTGGGAAGGAAAGCTCTGGGATGAATGAAGCCACATGTACTAGTGAGGTCTTGCTGCCTACTGATGGTCATCATACTAGAGGCAGAGGCACAGGCAGCCCCCAGGTATGGTGGAATTTGTGTGCTGTGGGAGGGAGGGCAGTGGGACTCTGGGTTTACTGAGGCACAGCATGCCACCAGTTCTACCAAGCAAGGCTAATCTCTATCTAAGAAGATTAGACCTGTGCTCCACCCTTGCAGTGGGAATGAAGGCTCAATCGCAATCTTCAAAGTCTTGGGTGACTTGAGATGCATTTCTTGAAAGTGCATTTAAAAAGGAGTAAAAAGCAAGTCTCAAAGCAGATAATCTTTCTATTTAAGAAGGGTCTAGCTATAGAATAAGCTTCCAGAGGCTGTCTCAAGTAGAATAGTCTTTTAGAGGGGAAAATGTAAGTCTTTTCAAAGAGCAGCGCTCTGTTTCACCCATTGCAGCGTAAGAGACAACGTAAGGAACCCTAACATAAAGTCTTTTTACATGTTTGGGTGAAATAGTCCTTTGTAAAGAAAAAGTAAGAAAAATGGGGGAACTCCACTCACCCCAACAGAGGCTCAGAGTTGAACTTCTTATAGAAGACAGATTTCAGTAACCTCTGACCTTTTGCTGTCGGTATCTTTAGCATGGAGAAAGCTGAGGATGATGGTTTAACCTCCCGGCTCTCCTCTTCTTTTTGTCATCTTCTCTAGTTTTTTAGCCTCTGTTAATCTACTGTTACGCTTTGGAGAAGGAAGTTTCTTGCTGCCAGAAGTTACTGTCCTTTAATACAGTTCTTTTTCAAGTTGTGGAAAATAAAGACAAATAAAAAAAGTATCGAGTGAGTGAATTCAGAGTGAGACCAGAAAATGCATGTGCATCAAACTTCTCTTTGAAGGGTACAGATACCAGGGCTATTTAAAGCAAATGACATGAGTGGTGTGACAGTGAGTTGATGGCCCTTATCTCTAGCTGTCACCTCAGTGTCAGATTCGATGGGACGTGGGTGTGCAGGCGCATGTGCCGTATGTCCAGCAGCCATCCTGCCGCAGCTGCATGGAGGTTGGATGCTGAAGGCACCTTTGGTCAGCAGAAAGTGACTGTGGCTTATTTTGGTCCAGGGACTTTGTCTCTGGCTACTGAGCAGAGATGGGAAATAAAAAGGACTGGAGGCCTCCAGGAGCCTGTAGTGGGTGTGATTTAAGAAGTTATCTGCAGGTGACAAGGTTTTCCGTAAACCTCAGTATACAGATAATTTGCTGTCCTTTCTGCTAGATGTATTATTAGTTGGTAGTCATCATTGTTTCATGCATTAAGTTAAAACATAAAAGTGAAATTTTCAGTCAAAATTGAAGCGAAAAATAAGACATCGAGAAACAGGCAGTGCAGATTTAAATGCTAAATACTTTTGATAACTTTTAATACTTTTAGTAGCTAACTCTTGTCTCATGTTTCTGTGAGCATCCTTTTACAGCTGAAAGACGAAGAACTGAGGTCAAATTCTGCCATGTTGGATGGAGAAGTCATTTGTTTCTGTACTGGTGCAGTCTGCAGTGCATAACAATAAAACATGCAAAGGTGATGCAAAAAAATACTGTTAAAAGAAATAACATAACCTTAAAATGATAGTGGTGGGGAAAAATCATTACGATGTGAGCAAAAGTCTTGTACTTCTCGTTTGTCTGTCTGTCTATGTAAACCCATGTAGGTTTGTTAATTTAAAGTGACCAGACAGTAATATGAAGAATCTTTGATCCTTAGGTGGCTAGACCTGATGTGCAACCCAGCCTTTGTCTATTAAAGTAACCCAGCTTTTAAAATGTCCAAAGAAAATCTTTAATGGGAGAAGAGTACTACACTGGGGTACCGCACCATGGAAGTTATTTTTGATGTGAAAAGAATAGAAAATAGAGATGGTGACAGTTCTGGTAGTGGGAGTGGGTTCACAAGGCTTTTGGGGTGAGCTTTCTAGCAGTTGGTGACAACTGAAGTTTTTGTGAATGTAGGGGTTTTTGTTTGTTTTAAAGATCCAGGTTACTGCTGAAATACATATTGACTTGGAGGGGATGGGCTTTATCAAGCTGTTTCTTAGACCAGCTGTATACTGCTAATTCTGTAGAATCTGCCTTGATGATCCTGCCCTAAGAGAAGGTAAAACCCCTCCATTTCCCTGTCTTAGACCTGTGAACCTCTGGCAAGTGTGATTCAGCGGTTTTATATAGTATTAATACATAAGAGTATGAATGTGCCATTGCATTAAATCAAGATGGTCTTCTGTTGTCTTTTACGCTTCCTGAGGGCAAAGAGACTTGAGTTGGCATGCTTATTTGCCAACTGAAGTCTGAAGACAGATGTGGTCAAGAAGGAAAATTGGGAGGAAGGTGGCAGGGGTTTAAAGCTCTTTCATATTTTTCCAGGCAAAATTTTGTTAGGAAGGACCTTTGTGATGAAGCTTTTTTTGTTTGCAAAGCTTGCTGACAATGAAAAGCCTTATGTAGCACAGGCTATCATTACTGCTATCCGTGGTCTAACCATTGCGCAGTATGCATATTTTGAGATGTCTATAATCTTCTGACAGGACAGGCCTGTTGAAATGCCACCTAAAGTTCATTCCATCCTATTTTCTAGTTAGCCAAAGTATCTTCAAAAAGCTGGTTTTGCTTCATGACAAACCTTGGAAGACATTCTCTGGAGTTTTCTGTGTGTAAGACCTAATGACAGCATTGCAAAAATAGCACCAAACTTCTTTGATGGTCGTTTTGCTCCACTTTTCATTTCTTTTCAGAGTAGTTGCACATAGGCTAAATTAGCCTTTTTGACCTAAGTTTGTGCCACGCAACAAGAGGCTCTGGAGTTACTTGAAGAACTTCCAAATCAGTTTTCCCTGTACTCCCACTATATTCCTACCTCCCTGAAAGCAGGACCCAGCCCTGCTTATCTTCACATTTTCATCGTGCTTTCCTAAATGCAGACTCCCGGATTGCTCTTGCCACTGTTCCTGCCGTTGTCCTCCTCTTCCATATCCCTAGCCTGCCAAACCAGAAGGGCCTCATCCTTTCAGTGCATACCTCAGGAGCCAAATGCACCTTTGCTTTACCATTTTAGGAGCAGTAGTCTCCTGTGGAAACAGGTTACCGTTGTTGTTTAGCAGCTGACAACCTCCCTGTGCGTAAGCTTAAATTGTGGCACATCAAGAAGGAGGGAAACTGAAAGCTAGTGCTTGTGTATGCCAAAAACCTAAGTATAAGATATATATTTCTAGCACTACTGGTTCTAACTAGATCACACCACAAATCTACCTTTCCCTTCTCATACAGCCTTCTCATCTCTTGTAAAACAGCCCTGTGAAATGTGTGATGTTGGGACATCAGGTTTGCTTGCTAAGAACTGATAATCTCATAAGGCAGAACAAAAACCAATCCCTTCTCCACTTCCTCAAGAATTGCATGTAAATGAGATGTTGAATAGTGAAATTATTCGTAACAAAAGATAGTGTGCATTCTTAAGAGTGTAATGAAAGACCAAAGTGTGGGGGTTACACAGTAAAGAAGCATAAATGGTTCTGCAGGAATTATAAATTATGCTGCCGTTGTCTCCTCTTGTCCTGGGATGTGGTGCAAGACCAAAGTTAACTTACTTTCTCATAAACCCCATAATTGGTCAAGCTACTTAAAATGTTCGTGGTTTTGCTTTGTAGGAAGCCATTCCACAAGATGCAGTACTCGAAGGGCTGTGTTTGTTCTCCAAGTGAGATTACAGGGTGGGGAGATGTGGGGTCGGTTTAAAAACAGGGAGGGAACTTCACTCCCGCTTTTAACTTTGTTTGCAAGAATGATAGGGCTAACCAGACTTTGAAGTCAGCCTATATTTAAGTTAGTGATTTGCTGAGGGAGGAGAGGGTGACTGGTTGATTTTACTACAACAATGTCCAAGATTACGAGGGTACTACAAGTTTTGAAAAGTTTTCAGATAAACACCATATTTTAGAGTACAAATGAAGTGCAGAAGTCCAGCCACCTTCCTGCTCAGAGCAAACCTGATTTTTAGTAGCTCTGAGTTTGGCTTTGCTCTGAGGTTGACTCTCCTAATGGGCTGGAAGGAGTCACGCAGCATCCTCATGGTGAAGCCTGGAGCATCAGCCCATCGGGGTGCACTAGTGCTGGCAGAGCCCAGGTGCAGGCACTGCATTTTGGCTGCTTGCTGTTGCGCTGCTGGACCCATTTAGCTGGGTACCTCCTGTCTGTCCTTCAGCACCGGCTAACAAAAAATAAAATCTACTGACTAAGATTGCAATTAGAAGAAAAATTTGTTAATGAGGGCATATGTTAAGAATGAATAAATGTCCAGAAGAAGTTTGTACTTACGGATGTTTTGAGCAGTCAGTAGCTTTCAGGGCTTTATTTCCTTTCCGAGAAGGGACCTCTTGGTCAAATGCCAAGACCAAAGTGTTAGAAAATGAGTCTGTTTATCTCTTCACCATTTGTCATGCTCATTGAACATCTAGATTTTACTTTTTTTTAATGAACTGGCTTGCAAGCCCACCTCACCCCCATATTTCTGTCTTCCCAGCCCCCTCTGCCCAGCACCTCCCCACCAGTTTGTGGGTTATTGTTTTGTTTGTTGACCAAAATGTCACTGGTGGATTTTTAAATAATTTAAATTTTTTTAAAAAAATCTGGATTAATTAATGGAAGAATACTATCTGTATTGTAATCAAGCAGTTCTTTGAACATAAATCTTGTCAGTAGCTACAAAAGTGATACTAAAGGAAAATTATTCTTTAAAGGCCCAACATGGGAGGATTTTCTTTTGGTAGAAATTGAAGGCTGAGCTACAGGAGATGTTAACAGTTTGTCTTATCTCCTTTCTTGTTTGCAAGCTGGCTAACCAAAATGTACAAAGAAAGTTTTTGCTTATCCGCTTCAAGAAAGGGTTGCCTCAGAATGAGGCATTCGCAAACACTATAATTTTTTTCTTTGTGCAGGTGGGCTAAAGAAGCAAGTTGTATGTTATGTAAGTTTGGGAACATAAATTAATCAATGTATATACATAGTTGTCTGTGGCACATTTTTTATGCATACAAGAACTAGAAATTTGCAAACAAACGTTATTTCTAATACAGGAAAAGATAATTTTCTTAAAACTAATTCCCTTATACTCACTCATAAAATGACCAGAAATAAGCATTCTTAATGAGTTATTTTTCATAGGATTATTAACTTCAGAAAAGATAGAAGGTTGTAAATTCTTTAATGGCTTGTATTTACAAAACTGTTCTAGAGGGTTTTTTAATTGAAGTTTATCTGCATTCTGTGATGGTCATTTTGATGCCAAACCATTCTTTCCCCAACATCTATCTATGTCTGCTGTTTGAGCACAGGTTAAAGCTTCTTGCTTTCCATGAAGTTTTGAGATATTGATCATTTTAAGGCAGTGGCTTAGTAATCAAAAAAAGAGGTGACCAGAATGTTGTGCTATGTGGTATTACAATTACTATTTTTTTTATATTTATTTTCCAAAGAGTAAACTTGAAATACAGGAAAGCAAGAGGCTATTTGACCGAAGACCCACTATGCCTTCTTCCCTTTTACATTGCGAATCTGATAATCTCATTTCTGATGCTGCTCAAGGGTTCCATAACATAATTCTGAGTAGACTAAATGTTCAGCTTCATCTAATGACTTCTGTGTACTTTAGAACTGACTGCATAAATTATATAGTAGACGATTTATGAACAAAATATACAAATACTGAGTAGCAGTAAATGGGGTTTGTGGATGAAATTCACTCCATGCAGATGGGCCATTTAACAGACTTCTACTTGACAGCCTCTGCCAAAGGTACGTTTGAGGGAGGAAGGAGGATAGTAAAAGGATGAAATGTAATCCTGGCACTGTCTAAAAGGACAGGCTGTAAGCAAGGATCTTACTTGACAGCCTGTCCAGGATTTGGGGATCAGATAACTTGGATGCATTTCTTTCTCTTAGCTTTTCATTTGTTTTGGAAACTGCAAAATATTACTTGAATAATAGAAAGAAAAGTAAAATAATGTGGGTTTTGCTTAAGAACTTGATTATTAAAGGGGGTGGCAGTCAAATTAAGGAGTGATCACATGGTAGTCTACCATCCTTCAAACAGGGTAAGATAAGATCTAATTGCTATCTGGTGTGTGGAGCCAAGGGACACTATTTTGAATAAAGATATAAAATTAGACTTCAAGAAAGGAAATGTTAATTCTGTGAACTGTACCTAAGTTACAGGAAAAAATCAGATGGAACAAAGAGTCTGGGCAGGCTGATGGCAGGCTGTAGGGGATGCCCTTTGGGACAGTAAAAGCATAAAAGCAGTAGGCAAAAATGATTATGTTACATTGTTAAAATAAGATTGACCTTAGAAATATGGGGGTTTTTTTAAAAATTTTTAGGAAAAAGTATCATATAAATCTGATATTATTTGGGACTCATTTATATTTACAGCTATTAACAAGATAGCTATCACATTTAGAGAAAAGTAATGATGCTCTTCTTCTAAAAGATAATTACTGTAAGCAGCAAACATCAAAGGTCAGTGTTGTCAGAAAATGCTTTAGGATATTCAAACAAGCTATTACCAATTAGGAGGCTATATCCCATACCTAAGGAGTGTTGTTTTTAAATACAGCCCCATAGAGTGGAGGAAAACCTCATAAAAGGTATTATAAGGGCCTTTTATCTAAAATTAGAGGCTCTCACAAGCCTAGTAACATTTCATAGAATGGAACTTATTCTAGAAATTGTATTGAAAGCCACAGTACGTACAGGATTCAGACAGCAAATTAATAAAGAGTTGACAGAGGATGCTGTATCCTGTTTTACCCTAAAATGCGTGTGTTCTGGAAAGTGTGACTGTAAAAATGGCTTTGTACTTCCTAGGGTATTGTTTGTCAGTGAGATCTACATCAAATACGCTTACTGTATGAGTTTAATTATGTTCTCTTGCTATGCTTCACTCCCTATGCTAGCCTTGCATTTTCAGTCTGGAACCTACATTCGAAGTGCATCTTTCTTTATCATATTCAATATTAAAAATTGTGTGGATTCAGCCAAGTCTTTATTTTTGCAACTCTAGTTCTGGCAAGTTTGCCCAGTGGTGCTGGCACAGCCGTACTGTTAAGCGATAGGCTTACAAATAAAATATTTTTGTATACTTACAAATAAAAGAAACCACTTTCTCCTGGTACTTAGGCAAATCAACCCATCACCCTCCAAAAATAATTTTACTTAACACTCTCATAGATGTATCGGCTTTTTACATTTGGCTCACAGTTCATAATCAATGCATTACTTTGTTCAGGAAAACATCTTTCTAGAAAGGATGCTATAATTCCATTCTTTTGTCTTTCCTTTTGTGTATAAATGAGTGCTCCATCATCCCTATGAAGTATCTAGTGATGCATTTGTTTAATTGTTTGGGGTTGGTTTTTTTTTTTCCTGGACAATTAGGTAACTTTTCTGACTGCCAGGTATTTTTGATAGATGTATTTTTGCATCTCGCTCTCTACTTCAGTAAATCTGAGAACCACAGCCATATTCAAAGACTAGATGTAAATTTGCTCTCCTGGAATGCTAGTGTTGCTAACCTTGAACCTTAGCAGCTATCTTGTCCTTGATCTTGTGGAGTCATGTACAGGCTTTCATGAGTGAGACATAGCCAGAAACACTGTCTTTTTCTTTTCCCATGATAGTTTTTCTAAACCGATGCCAGTTAGAAAGCTGATGTGAGGAAATTCCTGCATTGAAGTACATGAACTCCTGGGATTTAAACCTTTCTGTCATCTGTTCTATCTTACACTAGTTTGACACGTGCATGAATATGCAGGTTCAGCAACCTTACTGTTTTGCCTCTGCCCTGTTCAGTGCTGTCTCTGGAAAGTGGTTCATAATATGGTTTTGTGAATGTTTTTCAGATGTTCACGTAACTGAAGAAATGATGAGCTAGCATTTAGTAAATCTTACTCAACACCTGAAAAAGCAAAGAGGGACGTGCTTCTTATTTCTCTCACCCCTTTGCATGTGGTAAAGTGTTAATCCCTGGAGCGTATCAGAGTGTTGCCTCTAGATTCTTCCAGGGAAGTAGGTGGGGTTTTTGTTGTTTTGTGGATTTGGTGGGGTTTTTTTTAATTCAAAGGTTAAGGTTTTTTCATGTTAGAGAAGAGTTCTATAAGGGCCTTCTTATTTTTCTATTCCTGTTTGTGGTTTTTATTAAAAAAAACCCAAAACAACCAACAACATATTAATCTGTCCAGTTATAGTGCTTTCCAAATCCATGTTTTATAATTCCTGCAGTACCAGCAAAGCCCATGTAGGAAAACACCAAAATTGCAGAGAAGAAATTCTACAGGTGAACGACACAGACTGGTTGCTGTCACACAGCTTGGAACGAGCTAAGAGTTGTTCCCACACAAAAGGATGTTTTTCTCCAGAAATGATGCGGGGTTTTGGAAGTTAAGAAAGACAGGGGAAGTGTTACTTCTTTAAACGCAACTGCCTGGTTAGCAGTTCTTATTCAGGACTTTTCCTGATACTCTGCATCCCTTGTCCTTATCCGTGCAGACTGGTGCTCTTGTGGTACCTTCATGGGTTATGCAGCCTTAGAGAATTCCTTCTCCTCCCTATTCTGTGTCTTTCAAATACCTTTCAGATAATTATCGTGACTCCCTCATTTGTTGCTTAGCCAAGATACACAGTATGTTCAGCTTTATCTCAATATTAATTGTTCTTACCAGGCTCCTTCTTAGGTTTGTTGCTTAACTTACTTTGGTTTGTCTTTATTCTTCTTTTTCATAGACTTAGATAAACAAAGTATTTGGAGTAAGAGAAGATAACAGAGTAGATGAAGCATTTACCACTAATTATCCTGCCTCTAGATTTCCTGGATGACATAGCCACAAAGTGCATATGCCATGCTATTTTTCTCCTGTAGGTTGGAAGAAGAAAATCTTATTGCACTGATTTAAAAGGGAGTGCAGCATCAAGTAGATATAATGAATGTAAGGGTTTTTTGGTGGAGGGGAAAATGATTTAAAGCAGCATAGCAATTTAATCATAATCTGATTATGAGAGAGGCCGTAGGTTTGCAGTTCTTTTGTAGATGTATTTTCTTGACCTGGTAACTCTTGGTCAGTTTGTATGTTTGGATGGTGTTTTGAAAACAAAAATCAAGCAGCAGTTGACAGAACAGAGGGGGTTGTTACAAATGTGTAAATGATGACAACTCTTGTTCTATTGAGAACTGGTAGAATTTTTACAGCAAGTTGCAGAAGAAATATGTATGATTTATTGCCAGACACTTTATGTCAGACAATTAAAATTACTTAGGAAAGCTGGGTATCCGAAACAGAATCAGAAAGCAGAACAGTCTGGGGAATTGTCCCATCTGGCAGCTGTCTGCAATGGATCAGTGCAAGCAGGAATGATCTTTTCTTTCCTCCAAATCATATATGCTTTTCCAAATTTAACAGCAACCTTTCAAGAAATATGTGGTTTGAGTTTCATTGCCCCCCCTGGGTGCAAGTAAGCACCAGTGAGGAAAGATGGATCTCCAAACTGAAGCAAATAAAAGGATCATTGCTTCCCAGAATTGTTACCTAATAGGTAAAATTTCTCAATCCCAGATTATTTTTTTTTTTTATGGCATAGCAAATTTTTTTTTTTTCAAACACCTTATGGCAGAGTAAAACAACAAATACAAGGATTTGAAATGCATTGAGCAACCATGACTTCCTTGTCTCTACAGCCAGCTGCCTTATGTCAGCTCTAAAGCTCGCTTGTAATAAAGATAGCTATTTACTTACTATGTTTTTTGTCTGTTGTTTGTATATTCTTGGAAAGTCTGCTGGAGGTGTATTAAGAAAATAAGCTCTACTGTCAGGAGACTTAAGCTGGTTAGATGGAGAAGTACATACCCAGTGGAAAATGTTTTAGGCCTTCACAAAAGGAAAAAAAGATACCAACAATTGCTTGCTTCCATGTGTTTCTAGCTGGTTTTGGATGTCCTGAGGAAAGATATGATGCCCATTTTTTAGCTTTCTGGAAGCCCTGTGTTTCCTTTCTTGTGACTTGAAAGAGGCATATGAGAATGTATAATTATTGACAGGTAGTCTTCCCTCTGACAAGCTTCAGTGGGTGGTGTAATACTTCACAACCCTGTTGGTAGTACAATTTTAAACGTTGTGTTCATCATTAAAGAATTGTTGGGGTTTTTTAAATGTAAATTGCCAAAAACCACAGTTCTCTCTGAAGTGTTTTTCCCAATGCTTGGAACAAAATGCCTGGGTGTTAGATGTTGGATATTTATTTATTACTGAAATAATCCTTACAGATACTGTTTATTAGAGAGCATTTAGAATAGCAAAGAGTTATTCTCAAACACATCCCTTTGCTTTATGTGGGAAATATTTTTTTTACACACAACTCATTTGCCATGTCTTGGCTTTCTCCAACTTGACTATTTCCTTTTGGAAGTCTTCAACATTTTATTAACTACCACATGTAGAGCAGAACTATCCTTTATAGTAAGGAGATGACTGGTTAGTTTTAAAATTGTTTCATCCATAAACCTTGGTTTTTGTATGAGTGTATATGTTCATACCTGAAAGACTCAATACATAGGGAAATACTTTATATAATAGGAAAAGAACTGTAGGGGAAAAAAAACCCTGGCAAGTGATGGACCACATAAATCTGAACAGTTTCTCTGACAGTTTGTAGTTTAAATTCAGTGTTTTCAAGATGACAGTTTTTTTATAACAATTGTGGGTGCATCACTTTTGCTCTTCTCTAACAGCACAGAGGTGGTACCATACCCAGGGAACTGAATAAAATAAAAACACTCAGCAGAAAGTTTAGACTGCATTGTGTAGACCAGATTCTAGTACACATAACTGGCCTACCTAACAGCAGGACAAACTCACTCACTGAATGAAATCAACACTCTGAGATGCTTCGAAATACCCCCAAACAAATAATAATGTAAGCTAGAGAAGGACCTCCCTGGAATCCTAATTCTTTTCCTATAAAATAGCAGTGCAATTTTAGAAGTAGTTTATTGGATTCTGTTCTTGTTCTCATGCTGGTGGAAGTCATGCTTAATTTTGGCCAAAATTTAAATACTTTCAGTATTTGTCTGTGTGGTTTTGCTTCTGAAATGAACACCAGAAAGAACCATGTATTAAGTGGTACATTTCTCCACCTCCATCACAAACGCAAGGTTTTTTTGCTATAGCTGTCCCTTCAGCACATACCAGCGCTGTACTGTGCTAGGTCACATGAGGAATTTTAGCTGTTGTGATAGAGCTATGGGACACGTTAATTGTGACCCAGGATTTATACTGTGGTCTGCAGTACTGTGAAGATGTTATTCATGTGGAGTCCTATGCTCATGAAGAAATGTGTGCTGGGATGTGAATTCTGTCTGAAGTGAACAATACGTTGCCTTTCTGAAAAGAGGTTTTGCTTGTCTCTGTTCATATAATTATTCAGAAATGAAAAAAAAAAAACCAACCACGACCAAAAAGGCAACATTTCAATTCACCATGTCCCAAGATATTGAAGTAATGTATTTTTAAATGCCTTTAGTGCTGTATTTCAGACTTTTTCCAATTTTAATTTGGAGTCTCTTCCAAAGTAAAAAGATTGGATGTCTCAGTAGTCATTATTATGACCTTAATAAAAGCCTGAGATGAGTGTCTTTAATGCAATATTTGGAGTTGATATTGGCAAGAAGTCCATATTTATTTATTTTTTTAAAATGTAACAGTGATGATGAATTTCTTTTGATCAAATTTTATTACTGTTTAACTATCCTTGAACTGAGAGATAATGTTTTAAAGTTAGATCTGATATCCAGCTCTTGGATATTGGCTCTTTATTTATTATGACTATGTAAACAACTGCAAGATATTATCTTGCTGTGTATAGGAAAAGTGCGTATTTCATTTTTCTCAGAAAAGGAAAAATGCATGGGCCACAGTTTTGCTCTTCAGAGCATTTGCACGGTTTCTGCTGAAATGGTATTATGCAAAGATAAACTCCCAATGCGACAAAAAAAACCAAACCAACAAACAGATAGCCTTTGTCAAACACTTAATTTAATCTCCTTGAAATGATCTGTGTTTCCAGCACAGAAGCCTCGTAAAGGCGAAAACTTACAGGAGTGGAAAACACTGCTATTTCATTGCAAATCCTGTCCTGTAATGTTGTAGTAATAGTGAGGCGCATGTTTTGCACTGCTGTAAAATGTTGCATCCAGTATGTTGTATGAGCTTAGCATTGGTGGCAGCTGTGTTGGTGCATGAACCCAAAAGTACCGAACCTGACCGAGCAATTAAAAAGGCCTCGCATAGAGTCGGGGCTTAAAACTAGTTCTCTCCAGCCTGAATTTTTGTCACTGTTATTGTTCCTGTTGGTCATTCTCTAAGAGTTGGAACAAACCAGCTTTTATATCCCAAGTAAAGAACAGTTTCTAACAAGGTGTAACCAATAACAGAATTAAGAACCTGGAATTTGGAAGAACTGGGGGGTGTGGGGTGTGTGCTTCCTGTTGGGAGGCATCTGTTAACAAAACACCCACACTGACACACATACAAGTTTTAGCAGCGTTTCAGCCATCTTTTATCCCAGTCTTGAAATCGAATTTCCCATAGATTTTTCAAGTTTTGCTTTGGAAGATTGTTAAATGGATGACTACATTACCACATAAATTAAACAAATTTGAGACTTAAATTGCAGAAATTAATCCTATCTGGTGCCTTTGTCTAGCATGAAAATTTCATTGATCACCACTGCTAAATTTTAGGAGTAAATTTTTATTGCAGACACTTAATCTTTCATCTACCTGAGGAAGCAAACTTTCACATTCAATTTTCATAGTGGAGGAGAAGGTAAGGTGCTCTCAGGTCTAGTACAGCACTTGTTGAAGCAGTCTGAGTTTAGCACAACAATGTCATCCATTGATACATTGTCAGTCCACCAAGGTTTTCTTCATAATTCAGTTTACCTGCAAAAAACATATTAAAATAATAGTTAGAATGGAAGAGTAGGAAATAACGTGGTTAAAATGAATGTTAAAGAAACCAAATTTTATATTATTGAAGTCCTTTGCAAATACTGAAGGAGAAAATTATGCCTAGCTTTGTTGATCAGGCTTTGTATTTGTTCTGTCAGGGAACGATTCGTGTGATCTGTGATGTACCTTTTATTGTGCCTTGTGTGTAGAAACACAGTGTATACAGTTTCAGAAATACCTCTTCCAGGCAACTGTGCTCTGGGAACTTCCGAGAAAATGTGGTACACATCAGCCTGAACCTTACACTCTTAGCAAACAAATTGGTCTAGATGAGCAAATTGCCATTTCTGTGTTTTAGTTGTGTGCTCATCTGGATTATTGGGGAAAAATTATGACGGAAATAGTTTTTCATGTTTGGTGTATGCTTTTATCAGCAGTTGCCCCCCACTTGTCTTTTTATCTGCCCTGTGTACTCCTGCAGTAAAAATTAATTTTACATGCGAATGATGATAATCAACCTTTGCAAATCCATTTGACTCAGTTTTAAAGGTGCAGAACTGGATTAATTGAAGAAGAAGGATCCTTGACAAACTCGCAATATGTGGTTCTTGATATGTTGTATTTTTTTCTGTGTTTTCATATAAAGAAAATTAGTATGTATCTTGCTTCCTATGTTTGGGTTTAAAGAGATTGCAGAAATTTTACTAAGAATGTTAAGGTTTGATTAACCAATTCTTTAATTGACTGAGAATTCATATTGCTCCTGAAAGCAATTTCACTTATGAACTTACTTCATTACCAGTATTTTTTCAAATGAGGATTAGTTTTAATATAGTGTGATGTACTTAAATTGTTTTCTTTGTATGATAGATTTCTTTGAAAACTACATTTAATAAGCCATTAACATGGAAGACTAGAATAGTACATTAACAAAATGAATGTTTGACAAGCATGATTTTTTAAATGTACATTGTTTTTTCTTTTTATATGACTGTAAAATTAAAAGTACTCTTAGTGTAATTCAGTTTCAACAAATAGTGCTTTTAAACAATTGAAAAATAATCACTTTTTCCTTCTATTAAGCAATTTAAATATTTTTACCAAGCAACTAGATTATTAGCTTAATATGCATCAGTTATTTTGACCAGCACAAGGGGCGAAGAAAAACTGTGTAGTTCTTCCTTAATATATTCAGTCTGTTCTAACCAAAAACCCCTAAAAGTTTATGCAATAAATCATATTGCATTAATTTCATAGTATAAAAAAAGGTAATTTTGTCTTACTAGCAAAGTTTGATTAAAAAAATGGAGTGGGGAGGTAAATCAGAGCAGCTGGAAACTGTTAACGTGCCTGTTTAAGCTATTTTTTTGCTACATGACATTTTTTGAGAGGGTGGCTGCAAAGTTAGAGGCAACAATATGTATGGAAATGCAGGTTGCTGCAGGTAAGGTGACCATACTGACAAAAAGTCTAATCACTGAATGTTTCCATATTAACATGGTTTCAATATTAATGACTTTAGTCTGAGGTTTTATTTTTGCTGTCAAAACTTTTGCACTTTTGGTGAACTACAGCTAAAAATGTGTAGGTGGATGTATAACTATTTACATGTCACTTGACATTAGGCATGATAGTTTAACGTTAAAGAAGATACTCTAATAAGTTTGGAAAAAATCGGGTTTAAACGTAACATTACAACTAACACCTAGAATTACTTCAGTGGAAAACGATTAAAAAGATCATTTGGAGTCTTTTATTGCATTTGTTAGCCCTCAAAATAGTACAGACTCTGTTTCTTGTAATTTTCTGTTTTCCATCCATAGTTGAGGGGATGGGGGGGCATCTGAGCTGTGCAGGCAGAAGGGCATGTTTGTTCACTTGTTCTGAAGTTCTGGTACCTTACATGGGTATGGAATAAGGACGTTGTGGATTGGTGATCCTGGTCCTGGTTAGGCTGGATTTTGTCTTCCTGCTTATAGTAATGTATTAGTATTTGTGTAGTATATGCACCATTAGCATTGTCTATAGAATTTAGAACACAATGATGAAAGTAGGGTCGTTCAGAAGAAGAACTTGGCCTGTCTTTTGGGTTGACTGGTCAGTATCTTTAAACATTTTGTTTATTTGCTTCGTATTACTGTCGTTTGATTCAGTGAATCAGCGACAGTTTCCTCTTTACTGGAGCGAACAGCTTAGTTTCTTTTCTTGTGAGGTTTTTTACGCATGCTTTTGTTCCCTCTTTAGTTGCTTTCTTTGATAGCCTTGATTTACCTACTGACATCTTAGTGGTTCATCTCAGATCAGCAGCAAAACTGCTTTATCACGCCTTTCTTTGGGCAGATGCACAGCCCTTTGTGCGCCTGCTTTCTAACTTTTGTTCTGCCTTTTGTCTCTTTTTGCGTGGAAATTGATCTCTCCTAAAGAGTGCTGTCAAATTCAACCACTGGTAAAAGGATGCCATCTCAAAGCTGGAGGAGAAAATCGACCGTTCCTAAAGGATGAGCCTGTCTCAACGTGGCTGCTTAGCTAAAATATTAAAGCTGGTGGCGGGCAGGGAGACCCCTCTGTGCGTGCCATCTTAAGAATTTGTCAGTGTGAATAACCCCCGACCCCCCGACTGTATGCAAAGCAAGGAGGCCTGAATAACAGCTTTGTGCTGCAGAAACTTAACGCACGGAGCAGGACTAAAAGCCGGGTTTCATTGGCTATTTTGGACATTTAACATTCAAGTCGCGTAAAAGAAAGAAGCTCGTTATGACTCAGTTCCGTTAATTAGACGTAAATTACTGTCTTTAATGCCTTAACACAAAAGAAGGTAAGGGGAGTTCTGCAGGACCAGAGGATACAGAAATTGTAATTAGATGAGGGCATGGGCTGGGAAAGGGTGGCTGAGCACAAGCTCCCATTGAACTCGGGGAGCTCACCCTGAAGTGTGGGTGTGCAGGGACTGAAGTCAGAATAATCACTTTTTAACCTTCACCCTGATTTGTTGTGTTTTATTCCAAGATGACCAGTGTGGCTAACTCTAAATGATATGATGAACAGATGCAGTTCATCTAGTAAAGATTTTATCTGTTGCAGAAAGCTTTAAGCAATCTCCCTTTTAAAAAGGAGATTAGCTCTTAATTCTTAAAAGTTCAAAGGGACATCCAAAATACTTCCTGACTTCTCATGGTCCTGGAATAGCCCTGGGTTTCTCATGGCTTTGGCATCTCTTTATCATCCTATAGGCTAAAAATATTATGCCTATTACATATTGTTGAGCATACCTTGTGCTGGAAATTTTGTTTTAGAAGCAGAAATGTAAAAGCATTAAGGCAGTAAATATACCTGCAACTCTTATTTAAGAAAAGGTGGTAATTGAGTTGAAGCTAACAATCCTTACATTAAATGCTGTTTTCCTCCTATTGCTTGCAAAATCAGCCCTATATAAAATGTATGCCTTGAAAGATGCTTTAATCCACTAAAACAGACTCTGAAAAATATTTTTCAGTTTTGCTTGTTAGTTGCTTCAGATTCAGAGCTGAAAGGATTGTTTTCTATAGTGTAAACATGGGAATGTGTCTTGTCTACCTTAATGAATAAAAATAGCCACAGTCTTCTTTCTTCACTAGGATTTTGTCTAACGGTAGCACTAACAAGCCTCTGCCCTGTGCACTTAACAGTTGCAGAAGTTTTGTCCCCCTCTCTTGAGTTGAATTCAGAAGTAATATTAACGTAATGTCTAAACGCAGTGGAGTTCTTTTTTGAGAGACTAAAATGAGTGGGATTACTTAGTGGCATTTGATTTGGTTTTGAATGTTGGTATTAATGAGGAAAAGCTAGTTGCAGAGAAATAATACAAAATGATGGGGCAGGTTTATCACTAGAAGATGGGCACGGTGAATATTTTTTTTGTTCATGCATTGTTATCAGTCCGACTGTTCAATGAATACTTCTTAGGGCCAAACAGTAAATCTTTGTGTAACTTCTATGCTGTTTCTGTAAGAACAGTTTTCTGTTCTTAGGATAATAATATTGGTAAGTAGCTAGGCTGGATATATGTAGAGAAACTGAGATTTGTGGTCTTGTCTCCTGATTCTAGACTTGCTCTGTCCAGCAAAATGTCACTGAACTATTCATAAAGAAAGAAAACAGCAAGTTGTTTGGTGTCAATCAGAAGCCGGTATATAAAAAGGGTTTAGTTGGAATATCATTGTTTGAAATGCAGGAAACATATGTTACGTTTCTGTGAAGGCTGTTAAAGCGAAAGTATGATCTGCTCCACTCCTAAGAATTACTTTTGGCTTTATTTTTAATTGATACTCATTTTCTAACCCTTAAACTACCTTTGAAGTAACAACCTTAAAAGGACAGGAACAGTTTCACAGAGAGAGGCAAACCAAACCCTCAGGCACGTACTTACTTATCTGCAGGCATATTTACTACTGGAAATGCTAAGGGTGACTTTGAAAGCAGCTGTCTTGCATCTATGCTGTTTTAGAAATATAAAAGCCTAACTTGTTCTGAGGTGTCCTAAAAAAGCAAAGAAAGTGATTTCTTTTGAACGGAGTGAATTGTTTTGTTCTTATCTCAAACTGGCTTGTAAATCCCATTTTAGCCTCATCAGTTAATTCAGCAAGTTGATAGGGAAACATTGCATTCTTCACTATGAAATCTTATTTATTAAGTGTGGTCACTGTAAATCATCGTCATAGTGATCATCTGTTAGGGACAGGATGGAAGGTACTGTGTTTGTCCATGCGGCTGGCAGGACATAACTGTTACCACTAAAGGTAATTTTTGAAAGCAGCAGGAATAGTGGGTATGCATTTTAATAACATTTTTTTTTGCATGATTAGTGTTAAATGTTTCATATATCCAGATTGTGAGAATGTTCTTTACAGGTAGAAAGTGCAGGTTTTCTCATTGCAATGCTGACAGTTGAGAATAGCCTTACAGATGGTATTGATGTGATTCTTTTTTTATGCAGGACAGGATTCTGCACTGATTGTTTCTGATCAATTAATTTAATGTGTAGTCCATTTAGTGAAATGCTTATTAAATAAGAACTCTTATGAAGTATATAAATAATTTGAGAAGCAAATCCTGGACAGACCTAGGAACCTTGCTGTAACAGCCTGTGTTCCTCATGTCCTGCCCTCTGCATCATCTGCTGCTGATCTAATATACTGAAGTATATAAAACATGAGTTTATTTAAGTCCGTAGTTATCAGGTTTCTGTCTGTGGAAGGACCAGCCTGGTACTTCCTCCTGTGTCCTGGCATGTGTTTCTCTCCCTCCTGTTAGTGGAAGAATGACTTTTGAGGGGTTGAGTCAAAGTAATTAGAAATATGAATAGAATAAATGAGGAAGTATTCAAACATTCATGATTTCTTTCTTAATCTCAAAGCACAAATAGCAGGGACACCTCTCATACATAACTTGAAGAGACCTCCTTCCAAGCAGTGAATCTTCTGCAGTTAGTATATTTGCTAGGAATAAATATGTGATCTCTTCTGCCAGCTTGTCTGAAGGGCTCAGTTTCCAGCTGTTAATTTTGCTCCCTTCTGTCTGTGTGCATTTCTTACCTCAAATCTCAGAAATTTTCAAAGAGAATAAAGCCTCCTTCTCTAAAGAAGGAAATGCCTTTCTCTAAGACTGGGAGTGCCAGATACTGTATCTGTGTTAGCCTGTATTCAGCAGCTGGTACTCTTTTTAAACCTGAATGGGTCCTGATTGGGAAGTGCCTTGTCATAGTTGTCCAAATTAATGTTTTGGTTGGCTGCTTGGGCATTTTGAGAGAAATGGTGTGTTTTCAGTAACTTCAGTGGTTATGTAAGATTTTACCAACACAGAGGGAAGAAATGCATCCAAAGGTTCAGAAAACTAGGAAAAAGTTTGCAGCATGTCTTCCACGTTGTATTTGATTTTCCTCTGTAATCACAAGTCACTTTTTTCCATAAATGGTAAACGCATGAATTGGAAACTTTGCACCATCTTCTAAATGAGCTTTGTTCAAAGCCGTCTTGCTAGCTTCCCTTCAACCGTAGCAGTGCGAGGTTGTACCAAGAGTGAAACAGAGCTTCTACAAAGTGTAGACAGTGCTTGTTGGGGAGGTGTTGCTTCACTCTCTGCAGTGCTCAGCGGCATGATGTCCAGTTCTTAAGTTTAACGCTTAACGTTTTAGAGGTATATCTTACAGGTTATGGAAAGAGGAGGAGAAGGTAAAGCAATCAGCAGTCTTTCTGTGTGAACCTCTGCAAGTTTCAGTGTGGGTTTGTGGGGGCCCTTTGTTGGGAGTGGGAGCTGGTGGCACAGTGTGCTGCCATCTGCTGAGAACAAGGCAAAGAGCACAGTGAAATGAGGGGGCAGCATCCCTAGATACGCAAAGAAGCTAAATGCATCACAGGCTAAACACAACGGGAACCTGGCATTTTTATCTGATTCATTGCTTTAAGAATTGCGTTGTGATCTCTCCTTTCCAGCGTTAGCGCCTTCCTGCTTCCAACTGGCACATCTTCTCATTAGGCCTTCTGCCTTTGTTTTGCAATCTTCCACTATTATTTCTATTGCTGTTTCATACTTAGCTCATCACAGTTTTCTTCAATGGCCTATTAAAGCTTTCCTCCGGATTCTTCCTGCTCAGTTGGGTACTGCTCAACAGTTTATGGGAGGCTTTTTGTTTGTGCCCATCAACTGCAACGCAAACTAGAGAAGACGTTATTCCTTGTCAAGTGGCAGCGCTAATTGCAACCCACACTGGGTGTATCATCAAGGCTATTTCAGATCTAGTGGTAGGAGCCTTTGCCAGGCCAGCTGGTATCCATTCAAGGTCAGGACTCACGTATGAGTCCCTGAGGGGTGAGTACACAGATACCTAGCTATAGCTCACTGGAAGGGTTGTATCAGATCAGACTTTTGAAAGACAGGTCACCCTCAGACACTAATTCTCATTTAGACTATTTACCTGTAGGCAGTCTCAACTTAAGAACTGTAAACAAATTTTTCGGTAATTTTTCCCTCTGGATATCTGTATGTATAAACCACTTCTGATCTGTACTGACTCACACTCTCCTTTTCAGAAACACTGCCTAAAAACAGGCTCTTGTTTCAGTCCACGTAATCTTACCAAGAATAAATGTTTCAGGGTGAGGTTATAATTTTTATTAAAAAAAAAAAAAAAAAAAAAAAAAAAAGGCAAAAAGCCAAAAAGCCTTGTTCCTCCTTGCAGGTGCCTGTTTTTTGACTTTGTGGAAATACTTCCATAAGTGGAGTAGACCATTTTAAAAACATACACAGTATTGGTGGGGCATGAGTAGTTTTCTTGTGACTTGAACTGGTCAGTCAATGTATTCATTTGGTGGATGACACCAAAATACCTTCACAATTGGAATATGCCCTGCAAAAACTCAATTAAGGCATTTTCACAAGACTCTCCTTGTTCAGTGCAAGCACTCCACAAGTATCAGACAAGTCATGTTAGCTGGGGAAGGAGACGCCCCCCAAATGTACATCCAGAACTGTTTAATCTTTGATTTTGGTATGCTGGTGACTTGCACAGTAGCCCTGGGCAAATCTTTTGACTCTGTATGTTTGATTTTCCAAAATAAGAATACTTGCCCAGCTGAAAATAACACTGTGAGGATTTTAAAACAAAAAAGGGTTTGTGTGCCCAAATCTTGTGTCATTTTTTTAAACTATGCGAGTTGGCTTAATGAAAGATACTTCTTCATATAAAACTTACCCTTCATTGTTAAGCCTCTAGTGTATGTTGTCTGGGCTCTGGCCTCTTCAGTGGAGAGGGAGTTATTTTTAGGTGGCGGTTTGCCCAGCCTGCCTTAACCCTTTAGGAAAGCAATTTGTCTTTCAGTTGAGTACAGAAAGCATCCAGATAATGACACGTTTGCACCCACTACGGTTGGTTGAAATGAATTCCACCATCTTCAGTCAGTCATTGCCATCTTTATCATTTATTTGATAAATTGAGTAGAAAATGGGGTAAAAGATATGCCAGATACTTTCTGTAATTCTGGTTCTTTGGAGCATCAGCGAAGACACGAGCATTTACATGAATAGTACAATATCAACAGCATCCCCATATCAAGGATTTGAATATACAGTTCACTTAGGGCTGGAATAAATAAGTTGATTTCCCTAAGGCAGCACTGACATGCATCCATATATATTTATTAGTATGTGTGTGTAGAGCATGTGTATATATACAGGCAATACAAATGTCCTCAGATACAGAAAAACCTGTTGTTTTACATTCTGAGTACATTCTGCGTTTTTCTGTATCCCCAACTACTAACAATATCAATCTTCTTAGGGGTAAGCTGTAATTCTGAAAATATGCTTTCTGATGGTCCTTTTTGAAAGGTTCTCTTACGTATCTAGTGCTTTGGATAAAGGACAAAGAAAACTTTTTTTAAATGGAAACAAGTTAATACAAAAAGTTTAAATTCAGTGTTTGTCTTCTGTTCTTTTGTTCTGCTCTCAAAATGGAAATTGAGCTTTTAATATCAATTACAAATACAATCTTTGAAAATTCAAAGTTTTTCATCAGTGCTATAGTGAACTTTCACTCTTTAACAGAGAATTTCTAATGGAGGAATGTGACCACTCTGGAGTAAGTGTAGCAGTAACCTGTGTATTTTGAAGTTTTAAATGTTGAAATTATTTTGAAAGTAAGTTTCCCGTCCATCCGAAACTTGAATGACTGCTATGAGAACTGAAGCGGTTCTGAGTCTTTTTAACAACTTCACAGGCAACCAGATCTCTTCTGTGAAGTGTACTTAGCTGTGTCTAGCTGAAAAGGAACTTGTCAGATTTGATATTATGAATATTGCATTAGAGGGAAAAAACATTTAATGGTTAATGTGTAGTTTATTTGACATCACTGAGTTTAAGCAATGATTAACCCCCAACTCCATGAGTTATACACACCTATAATTTTAAAGCAAATTGGAAGACCATTGATTATAGAACTAGAATTCCTGTTGCTTCTGCTTAGCAAGCTGTTATACACACAGTCAGTGTCTGTAATATTTATTATACACCAGGATTCCCATTTTGCCTTTCTCCCCCATACATATTTGCTGTATGCTAGAGCTTTGCATCTCCGTTCCCTCCTGTACAGTAAGACTCTTTCTGAACATCAGTGGGAGTAGAGCAGAGCTGACAGTATATAATTCTAGTGAACTTCCCTCTGCTTCAGTGACACAATCCCACAGCAGGAATACAGGCTCATTTTGCATTATTTTTTTTTTTTTTTTTTTTGCATCTGCACAATAGAAAAGGGATTTAGCTGGAGAAAATGGGAAAGGGGGGATATAATACACAGATTTTTAAAAGGGGAAAATGAGCTAGAGGAAATAATGTTAAAATATAGTATTACGAGCCTGCTCTGACGGGTTTTAAGTTACTTTTTTGCTATTCTGGAAGCAGATAACTAAATAAAGCAATCAGTCAGAGACACATTTTTATTAGCATCTCCTACCAAATTTTTCATCTTGCCAGTTTCCACCACAGGAACAGCATGGATGTAAATACCAGCTAGAGCTATAAAAGTGATCTTAGCAGCAGGAGTGTAAAACTTAAGTATTTCAACAACTGTATGAATACAGAGATGTGTAACAGTTCAGAATTGCATCTCCACAAGGATTTTACATGTGTCCAGTTCAAAGCATATAAGCAGTCCTGTTGACTGAGAGTATTTGTATTAATACAAATGATTTTACTAGTTCAGGCTTTGCTTTCCAGTCAGTCAGACAAATCCTATAAATCACCTCATGGTGATTTGTATTGGCTAAGGCTGCAAAATATGCTTTTTGATTGTGTGGTATAACACTGTGTATGTTTACATGACAAACATCATTCCTCCATGATCACCCTTAGTTCCTGTAATTCTGACTTTATCTGTTAAGATGAAGGTTTGACTTCGGAAAATTGGAAACAGACCTGTGTTCCGAATTGTGTCCATAAATCCCGTAGTGCTTAGTGCTGAAATCTAAATAAGGAATAGAATTGCCATAAAACAGAGCAGTGGAAGTGGCTTCTGCTGCAAAGAATGAGAAGACCTGTTCTACTTAATAAAAGTTTTAATGTTAGTTTGCAAATAATTATTTGGGGCAGTGGTTTTGTGAAAATTTAGTCCACTGGCTGATTATTGCCAATACAGAAAACATACAGAGGTTTATTGTCCAGACATTAATAGGTGCACAGTTTCACCCTCTTCTGTGAGAAAAAGAAGGAAGAAAATATTCCAGGTTCTAGTTTTTACAGTTATGTCCCTTTTTGTTGGTTTTATGTTTTGCTGTACCAGGATGTAGTAGGTGGGTCAGTGGTAATTTTGAAATTTGGCAGTCTGTGTACATCAGACACACAGAGCAGACCCTTACAAAAGATCCGGTAAACTGAGCTGCAGTGATATTCAAGATTTTGATCTGGGGCACAGGGGAATGCTCTCTAAGGAATTAAACTCTGGTTTGCTGTTTCCCAGCTTTGCTATGGTGAAATAATTTTAATAGACATCCAATATGGCACGGGCACAATGGAACAATTCAACTATCAGTAGAAGTATGTTATCTTTTGAACTGCACCTGGCTATAAATAGATGTGGTAGAAGATCTTAATTATAGTTTGCCTGAAAACTAGGATTAGAACTTTCAATTTTTTTTCCTGTGAGTCGGGAGGAAACTTTTGTGTGTGGTTTTGAGGTTTTTGAATTGGATCTAGGGAAAGATTAAAGGGCTAGCTAAAAGTTTTCTTACCACAGATGTATGTTATGGTTGTTGTGTAGTTGTTTTATCAAATGTCCATGGATTCGATGTGTAAAAACGTCTTGTGCCCCAATTCTGAGCAGCATTTGAGAGCATCGTCTAAAAAAATGAGGTAGGCTGCAGGTGGGCATCAAGCCTGAAAAGTGATTTTGATACAGAAGTGTATGCAAGTGCCTAGTTTCTTCATCCTCCAGTTGTTTAGTCTGCCTGTTAGAATGTGTCTCTAGCGCAGCATCGCAGAATGGATGCTATCGTTTACTATGTGAATCTCGTGTAATATTTGTTTATTTTAAAAATGAAAATGGGTGGAGAAAGAATATTGTATAGTGTGTTCTGCCTCCGTGTATCATCATCAAAGCATACTCGTGTGTTTGAGACTATTCTTTACCATTGGGATCCACATCAGAAATGGTGATAGCACAGCTTGACTATTTAGTTTCTATATACTTCCCAGCAGGAATCATCATACCATGAGTGCAAAATTCACCTGTATTCATAGTAGAGGACCCCTCTGTGGGAGGCAGGATCTTGCGTTGTATCACTGGTGTTCCCTGTTGGATAGCTAGGTTTATAATTTTACAAACTGAGGAAATGGAATATTTTTTTTTCTCATAAATCCTGCTGAATTGCACTATCACAGATGCTTCAGGTACACAAGGTAGCCACACCAAGGAACAGGTCATCTGTACATGAAGTGTATTGATTTACTCATCATCAAAAAAATTCTAAAAGATATATGGGAGAGGGTTTTTTCTGCCAGATGGGCCCAGTCTGGGAAACTAACACCAGTTTTCAGATTTGTACTTAATGCTGCTGGGTTTTTTTAAGGCAATGTTGGCAGATTTGTGTTACACAGATGATTGACAAGTCAAAGGTTGCGCTTGAGAAAGAACAGCCAAGCACTGGTCATTAGAATGCTGCAGCCATGAGTGGTCAATCTAAATTCCCTGGATTTTTTTGCTTCTACCCAAGAAAAAAGTGGGATGCTGGGCAAATCTTGTTTGTTTCAAGTACGGACCTGCGATATTACAGATACACAAAAAAGGGACTTGTCAGCATCAACCAGTGAAGTAAGCTTCGCGCTGTGAATGTAAAGAGGTATAGCCAATGTGGGCGGCAGTATGTCCTGTTTGTGGCATGCCTCTACAAGAAGATACTGCTGGAGGATACTGAAACCTTAGCAGAAAAGCAGGCACCACAGACTGAGCCCTGGAAAGGGTACAGTCAACCAGTGTTCTGGGTGGTGTTTGAAGTACACTTTACAGAGAGGACAGGATTTCTGGATTTTTTAAATTATTTTTTTTTTTAACCTTGCTGAAATCACAGACTCTCCAACTGAGAGGTATTCTGTCTTGATGATGTTTGGCCTGGTCTTGGATGTACCTAAGCTATGTGATTACTGAAATTAGATTCCAAAATCCATATTGTGGAATCTATAAATAGTCTGATTTCTAGTGGTCCCCAAAACCACAGCGTCTGTCAGTAATTCAGTTAATATGTTACACAGTTTTGTATGTAGTGGCAAGACAAAAGGGCCAAAACAAAGAGACGGTGATCTTAACGTTACTTTATTGCGTAAGCAGGTTGATTTGGAAATACACCAGCAGCAGTTGATACCATCAAGTTGAGTGTCTTTTGCATCATTTGACCCAGGTTTTCTGCTATTGCCAGTCATCTTCTGAGAGGGTAGCAATCACCTACTATAGATGTGTAGTTTTACATAAAGATGTTGAGAGGTCTTCTAAGGCGTGATGGTGGTAGTGCCGATTATTCCAATATGCCTTTGTCAGGTACCTATTATCTGTCCATTTTATAACCCTTCAGAACAGACTGGGAATGCAAGGAGTTAACACCTATCTTTGAGTAGCCTTACTCCTTTCCTCCTTTTCAATCCACTGTACAGACAACAGAGAGGAGCAGCATGAAAGAAGAGGTTATGAAGTGGAAAATTACCAAATTTTCCCTGTTCATCTCATCTTTACCCATCCTACTGTCAGTCAGAACTAAATGTTGATATATCATGCACAATTTTTGGTGTACTCACAGAATTTGAAAGTGAGCTTATAAAAGTCAGCAGCGTGTGAAATCAGGAAATTTATAAACATTCATGCAAGCAGGCAGCCTCTGGCAGAGTGAGACCTTCCTTCTTTTTTTTTTTTTTTGTTAGAAGTAACTACATCCCCTGTGTTCTCTTTGCAAGTAACAGTCAGCATCATGCCTGTCCTACACGAGGTTTAGGTGTGGACACAAGGAGCCTTGCAGCATATTTATTTAGGCCTGTGTTGTCACACTATCCAGCTAGACCTAAGTGTTAGTGCTTAGTTCAGGCACAGATTGGTGCATGTGACAGTACGTGTCTAAAGCCAGTAGATATTGTTGTCACAGCATCCTCTGATGTAGGTCTGAATTAGATTAGCAATGAAAAATACCACAAATTGAAAACATCCTTGTACACAATGAACATATTACAGTGCAGCATAGAAGAGGTCCATTCAAACTGAGTGCTGCTTCATGGTAATAGCCATCCTCTCCAAGCATGTTAAAAAAAAAAATTGCATGCTTGTAAATATGCTTGGGACAAAAGTTACATGCTTGGCCTATCTCTTTACAAAGCTAGGATCTGACAGTTTGGTATGGAAGTTACACATTGCAGAGTTACAAAGGTTACTTGGTAATTAGAAGAGGAAGGTTTCACTGTTCATGGCCTCTTTAAAAATAAACTTCCATTGAAATTCTTTTCCATGTGTATCTCGAGTACACTGAGCTAGAAATTGATGTTTTTCATAGTTACAGCCTAAATGCCACGAGCCGCCCTTCTGCTAGTTGCTGAAAACTCTGTAGCTTTGTTACCTCACAGTATGTTGCCAGATTTCTGCCTATAGTTTGGAAGGAGCCTAGATGAAGGAGCCTCAGATAAACGGAGAGAGTCCCCAGAGCGCTCCAGGGCCCTTGCACAGACCAGGAGACACTGCTTGCTGTATTTCTCTTGAAGACGCTCATGCAGAGTTAAACCTTCGAAGTGAGTAAATGTGGGTGTCACTTGCTGGAGCTGCCATGTCTCACATTCCTAGGGATAAAGGGCGCTCTCGGGCTGCATGAAACGCTGTCCGATGCAAGTGAGGATTTCTACCTCAGTGGGCTGGTCCTGCTGCCAGCATTCTCTGCATACCCATCCCAGGGAGGCCCTCCTCCATAAACTCTACATGAAAGAGAGCAGACTAAAAGCCTTAGAAAGTGCATCCAGCTTTTTGTTTCCTTTGTCATCAATACAGTGTGTTCTGGTGTCTCCAAGACAACCATGTCTAAAAGGCTGACTGCATCTTTCACTGCTGCTCTATAGTGAGCTTGCCGAGATGGCCTGTGAAGGCCAACCTCTAGCTGCTTTTTATCCATGAGTTTTCTGGGTAGTACCTAAGTACTTTATGTGCCTGCTTCAGTTTCAGTTTTATCACAAGAATTAATTTAAGATTAATTTTTGTCAGTTTTAAAGATAATATTTTGGGGTTGTCCCAGCGCATCTTTCTTTGAATAATTGTAATGAGCAGTTAGGATGTTCCCAGTAACGCCTGCAACAATGCTGGCTTTCTTTACATTTCAGGCCCATTCTGCATCTGATAATAGATGCCTTCCTGCCACTGAATAGAGATGTACTGAATCTTGTGTTCTGCATGCTCTTTGTTGCCCATGTGTGCCACCTTCTTGAATGATTGCTGGTTTCAAATTTAAGTTTAGATAGTAAAAATACTTAGTTTTAGGATTTCTATGTAGTTATCATGTCAGTTTGCAGATTTGCAAATTTGCAGAATTGGTCTATTTGTGGTACGTGTTCTCTGAGTAGCAACATCACAATCCTTTCCCAGTGCTCATCTGCCCCAGAACTGTGCCCTCTATGTTCCCTTCTGTGTAACATACTTCTCTGCCACTTGCTGGGAGAAGACTCGTTATGAAATATGGTTTCAAGGGCAGCACATGTTGTCTCCCATTGAGGTCAGGAGCTTTGGGAATTACAGTTATCCTGTTTCCTTACAGTTGTCTAGGAGAAGCTGGATACAAGACTGGTTTCTTTTGGCTTAAAGTGAAGAGTAGAGAATGTAATTATTTGTGTTTTATAGCTGCAACAGTCAAGAACACCCCATCCCCACGATGGTCCTTGTCAAGGTAGTTAGCATGGGCATCTGTAGGAGTAAAGCAACTGTTTTTCCTACCATCACTTTCAGAAATGGCTGAGACGAAGAAGATATTAATTTCCAACCTGAGTGATTGTTCTATTGGCAACCTGACTGTACTGTAAACATACACAGATAAACGTCTAGATAGATAATTTATATAAGTTGGGAGATCTTTATTCAGGATCTTTTGTCAATTCTGCTTGTGTTATATACTCTTTCAAATCCATCTCAGATCCTGAAGATGCTGTATACACTTAGTGTTTGTTGTAGACCATTAATTTATTTGTATGTCAGAATCCAGTATCTTGAAGATACAATTGATTTCTGTAAGCATTGTGTTCATATAGTTGAAAAGATAAGTAAGGACTTGCCTGTAGACAGTAAGAAAGGACTAGGACTTAAGACAGTATTAGTGGAGCTGTAGTCTGCAGTGGAATGAATGAGAGCAACCCTATGATATATCTGACCGGGGACATAACTAACTTGGCAGAAACATTTCCCCCTTGCCTACGTGAGGTGGTTGAGACCAGTCATGTATTCCCTTAGCGCTGTCTGTTTAGAAACATTTCCTCCGGTTTTCTACCAGAGTCTCTGCAGAGCAGCCTAACTGAGGTGCAAGGGGGTACACTTTCAAGGAGGGGGGAGCCTGGGACATGCTTCATGCTTTGTCAGCCTTGATTTTTTTTTTTTTTTTCTTTTTTTTTTTCCTTCCCCCTTTTTCTGTTGGCCATGAGAAATTTTAGGAAAAGCCACAGGAGCAAATCCTCCATTTGGTGGAAAGATTCCGATCATCAGAAACTGTTCGTAGCTCCTTTTCATTTCCCTAGGATGCAGTCTTACAGTTCTCATGCATACCAAACTATCCCAAATCAATACTGTGTGTTGTGTGTTGTACAGAGAGGTTTCTGGTATCTACTTGTTTCCCTTTAGCACTTTCTTTGCAAACACAGTGACTTTACTCTGGAAAAACTGGTCTTGGATTGTTGTTTTATCAATTTGAGGTACCTGTCTGGGAAGGCTTTTTGTTTAACTTTTCAAATGAAATTATAAGTGAAAACTCATGCGTTTCTCTTTTCTGTAGCAGTCTCTTAATTCTTTCCTCTCTTGCCTTATTTAAGGCAAGTATAAATAATACCAAGATTACTTCAACACTTTCAATCTTTGGGTTTTTTTTGAAAACAACATGAACTCAAATTGCCATTAGACACCATCCAACAATTTTAACAGAGCACTGCAGTAAATACCTAGAAGTTGGGGGGGGGGGGGGGGGGGGGGGCGCTTACTTACATTTTTGTGGCATTTAGGGTTTTATATAAACTTGTAAGAACTTAGGGTTGATATGATCGGACTTACTACATTACCAGACTATGGCTGGTCGTTTCAGGCTCTTCAGATCTTGCTTAAACTCACCCTAATATTGTGGCTGCCCTCCTTTAGTTGTTCAGTTGTACCATAAATCATTTGTTTCACGTGTATGTAATGTTTTTAGTAAACTCACTGATGTGGGCATTGACTTACATAATGATGAAGACCTTGAAACTATAATTAGTTTTCATCTACTGCATGCTATCAAAATAACCTAAAAGACAAAGCACTTTTCTCTGAGCTATTGTTGGTAGTTGCATTTAATAATCACCATTTATAATCTGTTAAATTTTTAATGATTTCAGTGTTTCATGTTAAATGAACATTTTCATTTTGAAAGGTGGATTGTTCCTCTCTGGAAATGGATCAGTATTAGCCAAAGTCACCTTCCTATTCTTCAAAGAATGTAATATTTTACAGTTGACTTCAGTTTTAGGAGTTTCAACAAAAATTGCACTTTTTCCTAGATAAGGGTTTGGGGGAAAGATAAAATGATTGTTCAAGGTTATTACTGAAATTCCCTGTTGTCACCAGCTGTGTTGTAATTTCTCATTTAACATGTGATAGCAATGCAGCATACGCTACATAATGGTCCATAAATAAACTTTAAAAATCCATATTTCTGTTTTTATCATTGGTAATGCCTGCTAGTGGGCACTGTCACTTAACTTCTGCCAAGCTGTAAGTAAAATTATTTTTCAGCTGCTTATTGCTTCCTTCAACTTACCATGCAAATCTTTAGCCTGAGAGATTTTTCTCACAAGGAATCTGCATGCCATTGTATTTTCCTATGAAGATGAGGGCAAATTCTTATTCAAATTGTAAACCTTTGCAAAAGCAGCTTGCTAAATATACTGAGTGTTGGAGAGATTTGTTTGCCTTCTTTTTGTTTGCTTTTGGACTGGCATGCTTAATACTCTTTCTGGACATGTTATGTTGAATAATCGGGGCAGGAAGAGACAGGAAAAAAATATAAAAGTGTGCCACACATAGTGTACCACTTGGCAAACTTGATAAAGAAACAGACCCAGGACTCTGCTTGATTTCCCTAGACACTCGTCAAGTACAAACACTTTTATAGCTTTCACTGCCCAAGGCAAGCTGGAAAGAATTACCACCTCTCCTAGTCAAAAGTCACTTGCACAGTAAACAAAATAGTCACTAAACAATTTGCTGCCCTTGATATTTTGCTGACCTGTATGACCCCTTGTCCTGCCTGCGTGGCAGAGCTGCCCCTGCAGCGGCATCACTGGAAAACTCAGGGCTACAGCATTTCTGTGTTATTTGATGTTGGATTCTCAAACTGTGTGTTTGTGTGTCAGAGCATAAATTCCTCATCTGAGGAGAGGCTGAGATGGTTTCTCTTGTCCAGAAAGACAGAGGTCTGTAGCAATTACAGGAGGAGAAGAAACTGCTTGTGCTTGTGGTTAGGCTCAGATGGTGCCTGTCCTGTGCTCTGTGGAACTGCTGGGCTCAGCCTTGGCAGCTGTAGCAGTGGATCCTTCCCACCTCTTATCTCTCGACTTCCATTTTGCTTCTGCAGGGAAGCTCCCTCCTGTTTGGCTGGGAAGGGACATTCCTCGAGGTCACCCAATAAAGCAGCATTAATAGGAGCAGGGATAGACATTATGCCCCATTCCCTGCCTCCTTTACTGGACAGTTTTTATTTACCTTAGGTCATGTTCTGTAGTAGATGCATTTGAAGCCCCCAAGAAGTTTGTTGTTTGTTTTTCTTTGAATTTGTCATTTATGGTAAGGAAAGGAAATAGTTAAATCATTACTACATCTGCATGATATTTTATGAGCAGATGAGAAATGTAGACTTGGCTATTGGTCCACTAAATGTAATAAAGTACTTTGTCAGGAAACATAAATACACCTTTTAAAAACCTGGTAAATTTAATTTTGGAAAGCAGCAATATTTTGCAGCACAGCATTAAACAGTATCAAAACTGTGTTTAGTTTTGACGAGCTAGTTCTCTAATTCGAAGTTATATACATTTGTTGATTAAGCCTTCTAAATGCATTTTGGGCTCAAGTGAAAAAAGGACAAAGCCTTTCTTACATTAATAAAACCTCTGCACATCTCAGCCTTCTGCAGTTGATGACCATAACCAAGAAAAGTATCAAATATTTTTAACAAATATTTTTGGAATAAAGTCTGCTACCTGACTGAAGAAACTTGTAGGGAAAGATTGATCCTTTCCGTTTTCATCCAGAGAAATTGCATCACTTTTTTGTTCTTAATCATTCTGTTTTCCCTTCAGGTCAATGAGCACTATCGACTGTGCTTTTGACCTCATGAGGCTACAAAGAGAGAATGGTGCTGTTGGACAAGAGAGGAAACATTTACATGAATCATACTAATTTATTTTTTTAAAATAAAAAGACAAAGATTTCTATACATAGTGGTGACAGGCTTTGGGGACAGTGTTTTGAGTGTGGTGTTTTGTTTTTTTTCATGCATTTTTTGGATTACTCGGTATTACTTCCCAGTTTTTCTTCATAGACCTTTGTGCTGCTTTCTGATTCCTTTGTGGAAATCTTGTGAATTTATGTCTTGCCTGTTTGTTAGAATAGCTTTAATAATTGTTTGTGAATCTTTTGTAAAGATAGCATGAGCTATGTTTGCTCTTCATCCATCATTAGATAAGAGCATCTCTAGTTGTGATGGGGAGAACGCATTTGACGGAATAGTGGAAAGCAGTGATGTGTCTCATGCTGTTATCTCCTAAAATACCATGTGGCAAGCCATCCCGGGTGAGGGAGATCCATTTCCTAAGGCATTTCTGTGTCTTGGCAGTGCCACCCTGCATCAAGATTTTGGGAAGACCATTGTGCCTGCTACCTTTGGAGTGGAAACTTTTCTTATTCTCTTCCCATCTTTTCCATTTAGGAGAATGATAGAAAGATCTCGCTGGCACCTAAGAGACAAGGACTTATAGAAATAGCATTGCCCTGAACAGCATGGACGTATTTTATGGCAAACAATCCTTGGAGTCATCTACTTGAAAAATGTGAATGCAGAGAATAGGGTTGTGTCATATGTGGAAGGCAGGTTAAGAAAAGATGTGATGGAGACAAGATGTATTAAAGAAAGGGAGATTAATAGTAAAACAAGTTAACATTGAAATACTTGGCAAAAGAGCAACAGTCTATCAGATCTGAAGGTAAGCAAAAGTAAAACCGAAGTTACTCAGCTGTACGTGAGACAGTTGAATGTGATTTGTAAATTGATTGAATGCAGTTACTGATTTTTATGTTGAGGGCTTTCTGAGTATCACAGATAAATCAGTTGCATGTCTAAAATATCTGATGTCTCAAGTTACTCTGTTTCCTTGGTCCTTAAAGAAAAAGTTGAATTTTAGTGTTGGTGACATGCAGCAGCACAGGAGTTAAGCAAAAATCATGTAGATTGGTGATATCAGTGTTTTGGAAAACAGTAAGTTATGTCTGTAAAGGGAAGAATGCTACTAGTTGCACATTTGAAGTGACATCACTGCATTTTTTTAACAAAAGCTCTGTAGTGAGCTTCATCAAAATGTTAGCTTCTAATAAATAACAGTGGCCATGTTGTGTGCTTGTGAGCCAGAGGTCTTGTTAATTTTACCCAAATTCTCCATACCCAAGTTACTGTATGCAATTAATTTGTGGCATCAGTCATGTCCCTTGGTAATTTTTTTGATTTAAGATGCTGCTAAGCCTGAATCTGTTAAAACTTTCACATGAATATTATTTTTTTATGACATCATAGTCTGTAGTCTTTTGTAACATCCTTAAGTTATGGACACAATATTACAAGGATTACTGAAAAGTGGATGCGACTTCTAAATAGAGTTCAGTTTTCAGTGGCTCTTTGCTTTCCCTTGGCAGCATATCAAAACCAAGTAATAATGTCTCAGTGCCAGTATTTTAAAATGTTGCTCAGATGTTTAGTGTAAAGTCAGATCTATTCCATTTTACTTGCTGCTTCCTTCTGCTGCTGGAGAGGCTGCGTTTAGTTTGCAAAAATCCCTTTCTCATGGGAAGGTGAGTTTTAGATACCACGATCTGAGCCCTGAGAGGCAAATGAAAATAATGCATCACTCATTTACTGAGGGCATTGCCCAACTTAATAAGTTATTCTGGATTCAGAGTACTTGGCTGAGACAGCTGCTCAAATTGATTATACTGCTTGCTAACCTGTCTGATCACCTCATCAAAGTGTTATGCACCAGCTATGCAGACTCTCTCCACTGGGCAGGAAGGTCTGTAGTACTGTCCCTGTGAGCAGCCTGTACAAACAAAACTGAGTATGTGTGATGCCACATGCTCTTAGTGCCTTTTGGACAACTACTGAGCCTATGCTTTCAGGCTCTCAGACTGTATTCATTGGAAGCATCCTCCTGAGGGCAATGGAATTCCTCATCTTTAATATAAAAGGAGGTAGGGTGTTGGGGATATGGGTCCATTCTGTGGTTACAGTGTACATATTTTAACAGAAAGTAGATTGTAGTGGAGAACATGTGCACTGAAGTTGCTTGAAATTAATAAAAAACATTGAGCCTTGGTTTCCTTTTGGTTCGATTTTCAGGGTGTGTGAGGGGAGGCTGTTTTGTGGCTTTTTTGTGTTTGGTTAGTTTTCTTGAGTTGTTTGTTTGTGGGTTTTTTGGGTTGGTTGGTTGGTTTGTTTTTTAAACTTTCTAGAACACAGCCCTAAACTGTAGCAAAACAGATCCTAAACTGCCTTGCAGAGTTTGACTCCAGTCCTTGCCTGCCCTATGTAGACTGGCCAGACTTGCATGCAGATGGCTGTCAATTCCCTCAGACATAGGTGGGAGGAGAGGGTGGTTTTAGCTGCTGCTGCTGCTGAACATCAGACTCCCAACATCTGATGACAGGTTGCTATTTCACGCTCTGCAGTTCAGTTTCAACGGAAATTCAGTATGTTGTCTTGCTGAATGACTTTGTCTTCTCTCGATAGGTGAAACTCTTGCATTTATGGACCGAAAGCATTTTCATATGCATACAAAGACATGTCTTGGTTATATTAAGTGTCTGAGATTTATTGGAGAGGAACCTCACATCATGAACCAGGAAAGGAAAGAATTTTGCCATGAGTAACTTTCACAATCATTTAGATAGATCATGAATCTGCTTATATTAGCTATCAAAGTACAGCATTTTGGTGATCTTTGTACAAGATGTTCATGATAATGCTTATCCTAGGGAAAAATATCTCTGCATCAGCAGTCATTACTGCAAGGACACACTGGGTAGTATTTTCTGAATTACATAGCAAGTGTAGCATGGCCTTCTTTATTCTCTTTGCAAACTGGTATTGGTTTTGGGGACAGGAATTTGAGATATTTGTTCTCATGAGTGAATGCTACAGGTGTCTTTTTGGGGAATTCAAACATTTGAGAAGAATTGAGAGGAATACAGATGGCAGCTGAAATCGCCATTGAAATGTCTGTCACAATGGGGCTTTTCCTCTCAGTTCCTTTTGGAAGCAAATATTTAGTCTCCTAGTAAGCAAAGCAGGGAATGTCTTCTCATTGGAGTACGACACTAATTGGATTTCTAAAGGCAAATTTAGTTTCTTTTTTGTTATGCACTGGTTCTGGAAGTTCCCACTGAATGTTTCCATTATCCAGGTGCTTGGACCGTTGTAAAAGTTAGAAGTTACTACTATTTACCTCTAGTACCTAGGACTCTCAAGATCAGTCCCATTATACTGATTGCAGTAGGTGTAATCCCCAGACACTTTGCAGTCTGGGCATTTGGAGGGTGTGATCTTTACTAAGAAACATAGGATGTTGTGACTGATAATTGAAGAAGTCAAGACTGCATAGAGTACAATACCTCACTGCTGCTCAGCAAAATAGTCTTGACTTGGACAGTAATAGGTTAATTGCCACATCCATAAATGAATCCTAATGATTCCCTTTAGGAGCCATTATCACGTGGGGTTTTCATTATGATATTTATAAGTCTAGTCTTTGGTCTTGAAGCTCATGTAACTGTTCAACCCAGCAAAAGGGTTCAGAAAGGTAGTATCCTGCTGCCATCCTTAGGCTTTGCTAAAAGTAGAATTTTTGGTTCTAGTTCGATCAGTCAAGCCCTGCCGTTTTCAGGCATTATTCCAACCTAACACAATTTGAATGTCAAGTGTCTTGTGTTTCGCACTCACAAAGCCCATAGGAAAGTCTAGACACACCAAAAAAAAAAAAAAAAAAAAAAAAAAAAAAGTGCTGCTTTTATCATAGGGAGCATATATTCAAATATATCAGAAGATCTGTTCTTTTCTGTTCTTCTGTGACTGGACTGAATCATGATTGTTAAATAAGAGTCTGTTCAGCCACGTCTTTCTCTGTTCCCACCTGGAATAAATTGCATAAATTTGCACAACAATGTCTCGGTATAGGATCCTAAGGTATGTCTTAATTTTGTGGTGGCTGTACTGAAAGTTGCCTCTTGAATGAAGTCTGTCTGTATCCCTCTCATTTGCCTGCATATTGTATCTGAGCTTTTTTTTTTCCTTCCTGTATTAACCCAGGTACCATGTTGTGCCGCTGTCACGCTTCTCTGTGTTTTGCAGAGAAAACAGTTTTTATCAGTGTTTTTTTCCTAACATAACAGCTTTTTTTATTCCTGTCAATTTTATTACTGTCAATTTGAATTTAAGTGGATTATTTGAGCCTCGTAATTTTGTAATCCCTAGACAAGATATGCAGTGAATGGTAAATGTTGTTGAAGGAAAGTAGCATTGCTTTAATTTTGACTTAAACTGTGTCAGCTGTATACGAGTGACCTCATGTTAGTAATTTTACCGAGTTTGCACTATATAGTGCAGTCAGACACAAAACGATGATACTACTTCTGCTTGCAGCTAGTGTTTATCTAACTTACCTAGAGCCAGGTGGACCTTACATGAGTCTTTTCGAATTATTATTTTGTCTCAAGTCAGAGGTATGAGTCTGTAGCTCAGAAATACGTAGAAGACATATTTCTCTTCCTCTTTTGGTTTTCTTTTTATGCCGTTGAGATTTGGTAATGTTGCAGCAATGGATGTTTTTCGTCTCATTGAGAATATGGTTTAGGTAGTCAACTAAGAAAATAAAAGTAAAAATCATAGGGAGCATTCAGTAAGTGCCAGTCTCTAAAGAGTATCCCAGCACTGGATGTTTTTTTTTCTCTGTTGTACTTGCTTTAGCTCAAGAGGAGAGACATGTATGTACTAATTGCTCTTTGCTTCTATATGCAGGACTTTAAGATTTCACTATGATGCTGCAAAGTTTTAGGTGAACTTCCATGGCCAGCAGTGTCAAATGATTCCCTGTATCTTTCTAATTCATTGAAATAGGATGGCTAATACTAGTGCTCCTTCATTTATTTTTAAGGTATCTGCACTCATTTCTTGTATCTACGGGGAATGTGAGGTGTGTTTGGACAGATTTGTTTTAACAAGCTACTGAATGAAAAACATGATGGAGGTACCTTCAAGTATAGGAAATCAGGCATTTTCCTGCCAGTTCTCTTGGTATTTCTCCCTCTTTAATGATTAATTAATTCATGATGAATTAGCATGTCACCTTTGCCATTTTAAATCATGAAAGCTCTACATAGAGGGAGAGAATACCTATTTAGAGGTTACTTTCACCCACAGGTACTCCCTTACAATGAGATAGAGGACTCAAAAAGCTAGGATGATATACCTGCTTTGTTATAGGAAGTACTGCTGTGGCCTGGCTGTGAAATACACTACTAGCCTGCATCACTCATCAGGTGCTTTCTTGAGGTTTGGTGGGGTTTTTTTGTTGTTTTTGTTGGGTTGTTTTTGTTTGTTTTTTTTTTTAAGGTCAGATATCTGTGTTTAATAATAATAATAAAAACCTGAGGTCTGACTAGATGACATTAAGCTGCCATGGCAACTAGTTTTCTGCCCGAGGCCTACTGGACATGATCTGGTGATAGTATAATCCCTGGGATTTATGATTTTTATTGCTATCTAACACATCAGTGTAAATACTGCGAGGCTGTCTGCTCTTCTTCCACACTGTTCAGCAACTGGTATGTTTCTTGCTCTTTTTTTGATACAGAAGCATGGTGTTCAAGCAAATAAGGTGTTTCTTCACCATTATTCATTTGCTAGTGTAATGAGCATCCCTGTAGTATAGAGTGGTTCTGCTTTGAGATAAGCTGTGCCGTATGTTTGCTGTGGGGATGCTGGTGCAGTTGTGTCCAAGTCCAACTCTGCTGACTGGGAGGTTCTCCAGGTTTCCCCCAGACATATCAGAAGCCCTCTTACAGGAAAGAACTGGCATGCAGAGCTGCCGTGGTAACTTGAGGATGACTAAGGACCTTTTAAAAATATTTGCAGCTTTAGAAAATCAGACTGTAGTGTTCCCAGAGGAATGACCTGTGGGGGAGTGATAAAAACCACCAGTGTTGGACAGACCAAAGAGAGGGAAGGGAGGATGAGAGAGAAGAGAAGCAGTACTGATGTTTGTGGAGGGTCATCACAGTCAAATGTGAGTTGGTCTGTGAAGCTTTAGGGAAAACTGCCCCCTTTACCCTTGCTGTATCCATAGCCACCTGGCAGGGACTGCAAAATGTGCTCCCAGGCGACAGGTGGTATTCTGGGGTATGCAGCAGAATACAGAATATTAAATGGTCCTTCATCTTGAAAGACCTTTTTTTTTTTTTAAGGAAGCAGGAATGTTGGCAGGATCGGTGCCATTTTGTCAGAGCTGGGATTTTTTGTTTGTTGTAATGTGTGCAGAACCAACAGTCACTTCTGCCTGAGTGGTCCTGTAATTTAATGAGAAAAATCCCTAATTTTATTTCTTTTCATGGTAAGAAGTGACATATAGCCTAAACGTGATACATGCATGCTTCTCCCCTATGCTCTGTTGTTGTTCCTAAACCCCTCTTAGTGTGGGGGCTTAAACCACTGTGGAAAACTGCTGACAGGTTGAGTTGGTGAAACAGATCATCAGCTCATTTGAAGTACGTGCCTGTTTGATAGCAAGTCCTGGCTCTTTACAGAAACTCCAGGAGCCTGCATTTCTATTTAATTAGTTAATTAGCTCATTTTTTTGAAGACAGCCCTCCAGTGACAGGCCCTTTCTGCCTAGGTGTACTTGAAGCCTGAGTTGCAGCGTGGGTTGTCACCCTGAAATTACTAATGCTTCTGCACCTCTTGTCATGAAGTACAGTTGAAAGAGGGGACAGGAAAAATGGGAGCATCAGGGAATAAAGTAAGTTTAAAAAAATTTAGAAAACAACACCTAGAGAGAGGGGGAGGAAGAAGAAGAAAGAAGAGCTAGGGGGAAAAAAAATAAAAAAAGATAAACCCAAAACCTAGAATTACTTTAGGCCAGGAAAGTTAGCAAAGAGAACATACAAAATCACCTATTCTGTGTTCTTACTCTCCTTATTACTAACAGGGGGCAGGGGGAGAAAGAAAAAATAAGCTGCTTTTTTTTTTTTTTTTTTTCCCTAAAGATAGACTGAAAGGCAAAGCTGCTTATCTAGTTTTTACTGGATATTTAAGTCATTACTGTAGCAATAAAACTGCCCTTTAATTGCTGCACCATAATTGTAGGTATTTGTTTCTTACACTGCTTAAGGTCACATAAAAATGAATAGAGGTAAAAATAGGTTTGTGTTAAGTGCCTGAATTTTCAAACTGTTTTCTGCTAGCTATCTGCACAGACAGTACTTTCTCTTTAGTCTCCTGGTTTGACTGTTCAGTAGATATATTTTTTAATTACCAAATTGGATTTTAGCAGGTGTAGTCATTTGATGCATTATGTGTGTAAGAGATTAATGTTTAATCCTTCTTTTTATTACTGTGTAGAATAGTATACTTGGGAAAGTATTAAAGGTGCATTGCGTACTCTAGAGTACAGAAATGACATTTATTACTGAGTTTTCTTTCAACTAGCATCATTTAGAAAAAAAGCTGGCACAGAACTCTGCAGGGGCCTATAGGCTCGTCTATAGCAAAACTGCCTTAAACAATACAGAGTGAAGGAAAAAGTAAAGAAACCTTTTTGTGTTTTAAAACAAAAGCAGTTATTGAAATATAAGTACTTCCCCTTCTTGAAGATGCTTGTTCTCCTTTTCTGCATTTTATTTTTTCTAAAATAATGACAAAAGGGGTGTCAAAGCGCAGAAGATCTTTGCGTCAGTGAGTGGTAGAGGCAAGGACTGAAAAGGATCAGTGAATCGGACATAATTTGGACTCTGTTTGAGATACCAGTCCTGTGTTTTGCTGATGGCTGGTATTCCTGTTCTGAAAAGCTGCAGAGGCATTTCTATCGAATAGAAAGAACATTATCCCCATTTTCATTCTGGCATGCCTGTTACGACTTTGTTCTGTAAACAAAGAGGATTATGGGAACTGGAAACTAGATGGCATTTTATTAAAGAGCTGTGTGAGTCTTTCACTGTGAATGCAAGAATCGAACAGTCTGGTGATAGCCACCTGTGAAAGAAAATATTTTAAAAATAGACCTTCATGTTTGAGTTGGTAGGGTTTACAAGGAGACAGTCTTCTAACATAGAACAGAGTGTGCACTGGGCTTCAGTAGTTCCCACCCAATTGCACCCTGCAACAAAATACTTGAAAACATCTCAAAATGCAATTATACAGATTAAGAATGAAAAATGCATGCTGCAGAAATAAGGAGAGGGAGGTTTATGTCCACTGTCCTTCTGTTGTGTAGGCTGCCAGATTGCTTTGAAAGTATGTTATTTTAGGAAACATGCATATTTGTCTATTTAGAACTTGCAGTCTGCAGAGAGGGGCAGGAAAGAGAGTTGCATTGAATGAGTGTTAGTTGGTGTAACTAGCACAGATTATTTTTACCAGCATATCATGCAACTTTACAGCTTTTCTGAAGTAGGCTACTCACTTAGCATCTTAATTCCATGAAGTCAAGTTATACATTAATACTAGGTTTTACCTAATGCCTGCTGCACATCACTCTGAAACTGCTTTCAGTTAATTAAATAAGTGTACAGTATGAATTAAACCATAACTCTTGGAAGTCACTTTTCCTTTTAATTATTGTTTTCCTAACTGAATAGACAACTTATCAAAACAGTACAGCATGGAAATGTGGACAGTTAAGCTGCTGTGAGTCAGACCATGAAACACCCGAAGTTGTGCTTGAATGAATCCACAGTTCTACCTCAGTTGAAACTTTTTAGTGTAACACTTTTCCTTCCCCTCTTGTAGCTTCATAGCCTGGCTCTCACTTGGCACCAGGTTGTAAAGCTTGTGAAGTCAAGTGAAAATAGGAATTAGAAGCAAATGGCCATATTTGGCCCTTGGTAAGTGGCAAAACTCCAGTTGGTTTCGTGTGACCGGCTGAAGTAGCTTTCTACTTAACGTGGGCTGGGGTGGCAAGCACAAAGGAAGAGGTTTCCAAACGCAATTACTGAATTAGTGGGCTTGTCTTTCAAGAAGTGGTAAGCAGCCGCTTTTTGACAGCCAGGCTTTCTTTTGAAGTGTTGCAGGTTGGTTACTCCAGAAAAGCTCAAAATAAGTAGCACTTTGAGATTTTTTTCTGGATGGTCTGGAGTACAAGATAAACTACAGTGCATGAATATAAATGTAGAAAAGAAAAGGGAATTAGGAAAAAAGACTAGAAGAACCTGTTAGAAACAACACTGGTGTATTGAAGTATCTCTTACGGTTATAATGACAAATTGAATAATCAGGTAGGAAAATGCCATTGTCTAAAATAATAAGATTATCTTCCATATTTATCTCACATCAGCAAATTCTGTATCTAACTTTCTCAGCTTAGACATTTTCCTAGCTGTTGTAGACTGCCCATGTATCAAAAAACCAAAAATAATGTTTTAAAGCTGGTGTCAGGAAGTTCTAAACCCAAACCCACTTTAAAAGTGCTACTGGTAATGGAAAAAGCGAGTTAGAGTGTAGTTCAGTTCTTTGTGGTTGTAACAGTCCACCATGATGTTTAAAACACACTTCTCTTGAAGGTTATCTGTAATTGTAGTAAAGGATGTCTCATGGGCATTTCACATGCCACTGCAAGAAGCCATGAGCTGAAATATGAGCATGTGCACTCTGTTAGTAGGACTAACAGATCACCTTACAGATACAGAAGTAGCCAGTCTGAATAAATGACTAATTTATAAAGTAGTTAATTTTTTTTAATGTGTTTTAGTGTAGTTTTCTCCAGCTTCTCTCTGAAAAGAAGGAAGCCTTGTTAAATACAGAGAGTTCTTGGAGAAAATAGTTGTTCAGATATTAAGTATGCAGGTAGCCAGACAGTTCAAGCAGAATGTTTCCATATAATTTCTCATTCTGTCAAAGGTAAAAGTGGTATCTGGCAGGTAGTTGTATGTAGGCTACTTTCTTGTTCTGTTTATTTTATCTGCTGCATAGTGATCCTCAGTGGATTAAATATACTTGGGTTTTCCATTTTATGATACATATTCTTAGCTGTATTGCTGGAGTGCGTGTGTTGTTAGCACTTGGAATTTGTTGCAATTTCCATAATGTCCTCGAAGTGAGCCTTTGCCTTGAGGTTGATGCTTAGACATCGAGAATAGCATTCAAGAGGAATAATACTGTTCCAGCATATTTACTGAAGGAAATATGCTTTCTTGTTTGTTGGTATGCATGTAGATGTTACCTAGAAGTGAATTGGATATGTTCGAAGTGCAAAAATCCAGATGGTAAACTCAATGCAACTGTCGCAGGATCAAAGCGAGTAATGAAAGTTCTGTATGAATATTCTGTATTGTACATGAATATGTTAATGAAAAATTTATGTTACTAATATAGCCCATTATATCATTCTGTGATCAGTCCTTGGGTCAAGTAATTCCGGTGTTATTTGCCTAAGACAAAAAGAAGAGAAGCAGGTTGTCAAAGACTGCAAACCAACATGAACAGATGAAAAAGGGGTTTTATTGTTTGAGAAACGGTTCTAGGTAATTGAAGATTACTAGTAGGGTATATGAGGTTAGACATGTATTTTATAGATAATATGACTCATTTGTCTTGTTAGACCTAAGTACAAGTGGTGTAGCTTTCTAGTGCACTTTAAATGAATTTGCATGTGTAGTTCTTAACATTTGTACACTATACATATGCATACATTGTAATTATGCAAGAGCATTAACTTGAAAACTTGTGTTAATACCACAGAGCTGTAGATTTTCATTTGAGAATGTTCTAGTCACAGAGGTCCTCTTTTATGCTTTTTTTAATAGATTATACTTGTCTTGGTTTTAGGACAAGAAAAGACTCCCAAATTAGGATACTAATGGCCTTTTGTCTTAGGATCTAATGTTTAATAAACAATAATAATATGCTAATACTAAGTACAATTTTGATTCTGTTTGAAGACCCTGGTTATGTAAATCCTTGTATGTGGCCTTATTTTGAGCATGTGAATTAGTTGCATTTACTCCCATGCTGCATATTACTGCTTCGATATGACCAAAGGTATTCTCATCTAAACCCAAAATAGTTACATTTCAGATAATGATTGAATACTTCCTAGTGCTTTCAAATAATATACTTCTAAAAGGCAGATACTTTTCAGAAGAGGGAGAAGATACTCAGAAATATTTAAAAATCCATGAGTTATTTTTATGGATTGTGAGGTACATCTGATCATTTATGAAGAGAGTGTTATTAAAAAGCAGTAAAATCAGATACTTGAGTACTCTTTCTACTGCATGTAAAATGACTAAGATGCTGCATAGTATATCTAGTTAACCTTTCTTAAAATGAAAAGAATCCATACGATCGATCTGTCAACATAAAGTGACTTTTGTAAAGCATGTCTCCCTTCCGTGTGGTTGTTAGAAAGAACACGGTATAAGCAGTCATTCAGTGGGGGAAAAAAAAAAATAAAAAAATCCTATAGCATTTTTGCAAAAACCTTTGCCTAAAAAACCTACAGTCTGAAATAACTCTGTTCATACTAGTTGAACACTGAAAAATGAAACAAAGTGATCTAAATTGAATTTACGAGACTGATAACCATGCAGTTGGGGGGAGAGTAGCTACTGCACAACCTGTACTCTGTCAAGGGAATTTAATTATAGATGGTTATACTTGAGTATAATTTGTTAATGTGTGCTCCTTGCAAAGGAAGAATAATTCTTGCAAAGCATTGACAATTTTATACATTTTTACCAGGATACTGTCAAAGAAAAGGGATTTTGATTGAATTTTGTAATATACAGTTGCCTGGAGGAGAAAAATCAATTAAGTGGCTAGCAGGGTGGGTTTTTTGGCTATTGGTGTCCATATGTAAGAAGATGGTGGGGGACCAAATCCTCGTTATGAATTTGAATACATAAAAAAATGAATATATTGCCCTACTGTGCAATAGTTGGGAAATAATTTTTTTGTAAAATATTGTTGTGATATCTTAGTCTTTTGGACCATAATGGCTGTAATATTAATTTTAAATTTCACCTTTTTGAAAAACAATAATGATCAAAGTTTAGATTAATATTCTTTCTCTTTCCCACTCCCTACTTTTCAGAAAGTAAGTCTGAAAAGAGCCAGAGGTGTATCTGGCTTGTTCTTCGTCCTTTGGGTCAAGACACTCTTTTGAAGAGCAGATTTTGAGAGCAGCTGTAGCTGAGATGAGAGAGCTATGGGTTATATTGCTGACTGGTTTTTTTCCTGTAGTCTCTGTAAACTGTTTCTAACTGAGAGTTTTGTTTGTGAACAGAGATGATGCTTGGAGGAGGCCCAACTTTCTCCATGCCTGGGGTATGGGTGGTCTGTGCCTCTGAACTCAAGTACGAACAGAGCTCTTGGGTAGTCCAGTCATTAAGTTCTTAAATCATTAGATGTAGTGATTTTTGAGTAAACTCTGCTTGGATACCTCTTTATTTTTGTGCTAAACAATACAGAATATCCAGCTCTGAAGGTTGGCTAATCAGAATTAGGACTCTGGTAATGATTTCTCTGTACTGGTATAGTTGTTTTAACTGGTAGTTTTATATATTTGGCCTGGAATTGTGTAATTTCTCAGCTGGCTGTTGTATTTCAGCATACCGTTTTGTTAAACTGACTCAATCCTCAAGGCTGGTCAACATCTGGGAGCTGGACCTTCTGTCTGTCGATTTTTCTCCTCCCATGAGAACAGAGGCTCTGTCACCTTCTGCAAATCTTGCAGACCTGTAGACTGTAGAGCATAGGAAAGGAAGTCAGTTGTGCTTTATGCAGCAGGTAGGATGGACTTGAGAAGCAATGGGATTGGCCAGAGAGTAATACATATGAAAACTTAGGGGAGATGCTGAATATTTTTTAGCATCTCAGTTAAGCACTCTCACCGCTAATGCGGAAGACGTGAGGCAACATCTGCAAAGAGGATCACAGGAGGATCCCTAGTGGTGAGGCTTCAGCCTTTTACCCAAGCAGATTTGTTCTTCCTGGGTTCAGTGCTTTGCGCACGTGGTACGCTCTTCTCCACAAGTTGAGGCTGGCGTTCCATGGAGGGAGACCTTCAAACTCTGTGAGCTGTCTGGAAAGAGAGTATCCCTGCCCAGCCTAGCAAGATCAGTATTAAGAAGGTTGACATTTTACCATTCATTTGGAGGAGTGTTGTGCTTTATTTCATTTTTGTACATGATGGACCCTTTTAAAGTACAGTCTTTTCTGTCAGGGGAGGACAAATGGGGGATTCTGGGTAACTGAAAGGGTGCAGTAAGGAAACAAATTTTATATGTCACCTGAACATCAGCTCGGTCCTTGAAGTTCAAATACAGAATGGTACAATTCTTCTTCTCAGTACCTTCCTGGAAACAGTGCGTTACAGAAGAAAGCATATGATGCATGACATTTAGCAGTGATTTTTCTTGAGAGGGACCTTTAGGTTTTGAAGCTAAATAGTTTGTGCATGGTTTAGCACAATATAAAAAGTCCAATAACTGAAATGAGGCATAAAGCCTCATTTCATCTTCATCTTCACTATGTGTATTTCAGCACAACCTTCATAATGATGTTTTGCACTTCTATTGCCCATACAATCAAAATATTTCATAATGCTTTGGAAACATTAAAGAACGATCATTGGTTATAAAAGCACACTTTCATTTTTTACCTACTGTTATTTGCAGTAACCCAAAAGATAAGTGGTAGTGAAAGCAATTGGGTAAAGAAAGCAGCAACCTGTTATCAGTTTGGTTTTGTGCACTTCACATCATCATCTATACAATCGGTTTTACTGACTTCTTGTTCCAATATGCATCTTTCAGACAGGACAAAAGGAAGGAGGGGGGGAATTAAACAAGAATGGGTAACTCTGAAGTAGATGAATGGATATGGGTGGTATGTGAAATAGCTTTAAAAAAAAAAAAAATGAGGAGAAAAAGAAGTGAAGTCTTTAACTTAGATTTTCTCAGTGAGGTAAGTATTTACTGCTGCCTCCATCTTGTAGGTGAGGGATGAGGAAACTCGGATCCAGAGCTCACAGGTGACCTACTTGGGATGATACAGCTGAATCGCAGGCTGAGCTAGGCACAGAAGTTAATCTCTTAACAAACTTCTGGGTTTCTGCCTTACACGTGTCGTAGAGAAGACACTGGAAGCATGGTTGTGTTTGAGATTATGGTTGCAGCATAATTAAACTTGTTGAGTATTTTTAATGAATTGACTTGTCTAGATCTTTGTGAGGCTTGAGGTGCAAATCCTCACAGCTGCTCCACTGGGAACCAACTGAAATGTAGCGTAGGACATGGAGGGAAATAGTTTTCTTGCTGGAGGGGGTTGGGGTGGGTCTTTGAGAGCGAGGCAGTCTGTCTAGGGTTAAAAATTCTGCGTAGCAGTCCACAGAAGGATATCGCTGTGATGTGGACTGACCCTTGAAGTGCAAGTCTTAACTCATAATTGCATGTGATAATAGCAGCAACAAGTTAAGTCCTTCTGCTTTTGAACATTTGTTCTTAATGTATTTTATGTCACACTGAGTTCAAGTGGGCTGCTTTTTCATTTTTTGTTCTTCATTTTATGTGTTTTGCAGTGAGGTTTCAGAGCTGCGATGGAAACAAAAAAATACGCTTTGGAAGCAGTGAGCCAGAAGATTTCAGAGTAGGTGAAGATGGTGTGGTCTATGCAGGGCGAAGCTTTCAACTTTCAGCAGAGCCCACAGAGTTCATTGTGTCTGCTCAAGACAAGGAAACCCAGGAAGAATGGCAAATGAGAGTGAAGCTCACCCCTGAACCAGTCTTTGCAGGAGCTTCAGAAAAGGTAAAACAACTAAATGCACCCTGTATAAATGTATCTCCGTAAACAGACCTAAAAATAGAGATTTGATTCTGTCTGTCATGCACCTCTCCATGAGGCAGTTTATTAATGGGCACCTAGTGCATGCAAAACTGGAGCTTTAGAAAGAACTTTTCTGTAGTCTGTTATTCTGTAGCTTTGCTACAGAAGGCATGGAAAGACATGCCTGTTTAAGTATATAGGATTCACTTATGTTTGAGCTTTTTTGTTTGTATAGTTTGAGATTTATACCTGAATTTAAGTCAGACATGGTCATTTATTTTAAATTGCTTGAAAGTATTGCAGTATTTATTCAAGCGGTTAAATATAACCACAAAATAAACAAATCTGTGTTAGAGTGCATCAGTCACGTTTATTAGATGAGAGCTGCAGATTTACAGCAGTAGTAGGAAAGCATTTCTGGCAGGGAATATTGGCTTTGTCTTGTCCCTTCATAATCAAATTGGGGATTGTAAATTATTCATGATTCCAGCACTATTTGGTAAGGAAGATAGTCTCCCTCTGCTGGAAGCTGCCATAGGATAAAACATATACTATAACAAAAATCAGACCTAGCAATATACAAACAACACTTCAGGAAAACAGTGTTAGGTCTACTACCTTTTTCTATTACTTGTTGCCTGCTGTTTCTTACCTTCTCTTATAAAGTGCTTAGTTTTCAAATAAAGAGCAGAATTTATTCAGAGATTGACATACTTGTAATAGGTACGCATTAAAGATTTAAGCATAATGTCAAAATAGACAGTGTGGTTATGCAAGACATTTTTCCTGAGAACACACTGGAGACCAAAGCTATGTAATCCTCTGCTTTTTGTTTACTTACTTAATGATTGTTTTAAATCTGCCAAGGCATGTTTTTAACAAAGGAAATATTGTAATTTTGTCTGTAAAAGTCTAGTAAAAGAGCAGATACTTAGATATGCCAGGGCATGCACTGTTCTTTTCAAAAATCCAGTTCAGGCAACCTTGCCATCAGCAGAAAGTAGAGCAGTGGAATCTGGCCTTCAGTCGGGCATCTGTTTTTACTCTGTGGCATATATCATTAGATTTTATTTAAAAAAAAAAGAAAATAAAAGAAAAAGTTTTTCTCTTAAAAGATTTGGAAAACATTCTTGTCACCCGGTCTCCTTAAGCAAGCCAGCATGACTCTTGTGTCCTGGCATCCAGAGGATGAAATGACTGCAGATAGAGAAGGGAATAAGAAGAGAATGTTGACACCCAGCAGAGATTAATGCCCAGTGTGTAAAGTGGGTCATCTACTGCATCCATCATGGCTGACATAGGTTTAAAATAATTACAGCATTAATTCTATGGGATTTAATAGGGTCATAAATATTTGAGACATTCCTTACTAGTATGTATTAAACTTCTCTTGGAACTCAAATTATATTTTAGCACACCCAGATCTAAATTTAATGTACAGTAGCACATTACCTGAACTGAAGTTCCAGCTAATGAGAAATACATAAAGGCACACTATTAAATTCTGCAAAATATTAACTACTTTTCAGAAAGTGCAGAATAGTTTACACAGTACTGCCATGCTATAAATGGTTTATAATTCCATTTCCCCTCCACCTTGAGTAAGGAAAAAAGGAGTTCTTAAAATTTTGCAGCGCAGTTGTAAATAATATTGGTTATTTTCATACAGCACTGTGAATGCAATTAAAACAGTTCTAGGAATACAGCAGAAAGACAGCCTTTCAGTCAGTTATGTAATTGTATCTGAATTATTTTATAATGTCTGCTAGTAATTCTCCTTCTGACATGTGCTTAATTTTATCTTGTACCTGGGAAAGGACCAGAAGAAAATTGAAGACATCATATTTCCATGGCAACAATACAAGCACAGCAGCCCTCTAAAGAGGCAGAAGAGAGACTGGGTTATTCCTCCAATCAACCTACCAGAAAATTCCAGAGGACCTTTTCCTCAGGAATTAGTCAGGGTAAGGAAGTTAATAGAAATGTGGTTTCAGTGTCCCTTAGAGAGCTCTTGAAGAGATTTTGTGTAAATGATGTCTTGTTCATTGTCCAAATGTTTATCAGAGTCTCTTGGACTGGTTTCTGTTGCTGCCTCTGCATAGTGAGATGAGCTGTGTTTATTTGGGTTTTTTAAGATGTCCCTATCCTCATGTACTGGTGGAAGGTGACCTTGGTTTGGGTGATAAGTGCTGTAATGACTTTCTTAAGCAGTTAAGGAGGATCTCTACTGGTTCAGGAGTTCCCTAGTTTCCTGTACTGGAATTTTCCACCTGGGGAAGGGTGTGGAGGGGAGAGGAGGAAGGAGGGGTGCACTAGGAGGCAGAAAGAAATGGGATCTGATGGGGTGAAGACACAAGCTGCTCCACAGGACTCTACAGCACAGACATGGCCATTGCCAGGAGACCAGCACAGGAGAGGGCTTCCAACCATGGGACTGGTTGGTCATGATCCATTTGTTGCAACTTGGTAGAGCATTAGCCCAAGTTGATAGGACATGGTTGTGCTCTGTTCTGTTGATGTATGTGCTGGTGGTTCACCTGCTCCTCACAGTTGCATTGCCCTTTAATTTTTTCCTTGAAAGATGAGACCAAAGTTCAGTCTTTAAACAAGAATGGCAAACTTCCAAAGGGCTACTACCAGTAGCAGAAGAGAGTCTGTAGTTTTGGTCTGGGAAAATACAGGAGGAGGGAAAAAAACCTAGACTTTTTATTTCTTATGTAGTTTTATGATAGTATATGTTTTCTCTAGAAACTGAACAATTCTGTTTAAGGTAAGAGTACTTACTTGTTTTGGTTTAATACAGTTCATCCTATTATGAGAAATAAGCAGGGATATTTTTATGTTCCTGAAAATTCATTGACCAGTTTTCTGACAAAGAGTGCCATTGTAAATTTCAAGCGTTATACTAACTGTATACCATTTCCAGAATAATTATTTTTACAAGTTTAGTTTAAAGATGAAAAAAAGAAAAAAAAAAAAAAAAAAAGAAGAGCCACTGCTTCTCTCAGCAGCAGTCCCATCCACTGGTTGTGGATTTACTAATGTAAACTTTATGGTTTTTGACATGCAGATTAGGTCCGATCGTGATAAAAGCCTCTCGCTGCGGTACAGTGTGACTGGCCCAGGAGCTGACCAACCTCCAACTGGCATCTTCATCATCAACCCCATCTCAGGACAGCTGTCTGTGACAAAGCCTTTAGACCGGGAGCAGATTGCTTCTTTTCATGTAAGAGTTTAATTTACCATAAATCAGATTATCAAATTGAAGATTAACATCTGCTTCAAACATGACTTGAGCAGCCGGCATTTAGTTTTCTATGAGATATGATTTGAAGAGTTTGTAGCAGATTTGTATTTATTGTACTTACTAAGGCTAACTCTCACTATGTTTAAGCAGCTTAAATACATTAACATATGTAAACAGTGATTAAATATATTTAGATAAAGTAATGTTAAAAGATTTGAAATATGGTTACTGTAGCTTATATTTCAAATACAGACCATTGATCACAGTCTCCACTATACTGTATATTTTTCAAAAGTTTACTTTTGACTCAGTAACTTAAATAAGGATGTGAATGCTGTTAGAATTGCAGCAGTTGTGATTTGAGAAATGGATGGGAAGAATAACCTACGAATTTTCATTTTCAGGGGCAAATCAAAGCATTTTAATGGAATTGTAAATTAGATCTGTCAGCTTATGTAAATGATATTCTTTGCTCTAAAGAAATTGACAAAGTAGACCGCAGATTCCAGTATTAGTGGAAAAGGAAGGTTTGAAGGAAGGGGGAGACCAGGCTATGACTTACAGTTGTGTCTGCTTTTTGAGACACCATGCTGAAATAGAGAAGTAACTCAGCGCCTAGAGAGAGTTTCCAGCATGTTGCGGATTAAAAGACTCCTTGCCTTGCTCTCTGGGAAGCCCTTCGAATGCTGCATCCGAACAGAGGAGGCAGGAGGAGGTATCTGGAGGGAGGCGAGGGGAATGGCTCTCACAAGAATAGCAGGTCCGGCATCCATAAGATTTTTACTGAGAAACTGGCATTGGCAATTCAAGATTTACTGACTTAGGAATTTACATTTACGTGAGTCATTTTCAGAAGTGAATAATGCCCTCTTGCTCCTTTCCTCGTAAGTTTGTAGCCGGAAGATATGTGTATATACGTGTGTATATATATATATATATATATAATATATATAAATAAATATAAAATGGGCTTCAGCAGGACTGCTGTAGGAGAAAGTTGCTCTTTTGCCTAGCAATTGCCAGGCTCTGGCCTGAATACATAGGTTTATGTTTTCAGAGAGTACCATGTTACTTATTTCTTTTGACTGTCCAATTTAAGATGATTTAGGTAAACCTGACTGTCAAAGGTAGTTACTCGGCCCTTTTTGACAATTGGGGCATTAAATTTAAGTGTCTCAGTATCTTTGAAACCTCAGTCCATAAAGTTTAACTTAATGTTAGCCTGGAATTTCAGTGTGATTGCTGACAGTGATTTATCACAAACCCTACCTTGGTGTTCCAGGTAACACAAATGTATTCCATATGCTTTTTGTATGCATTCATGTCTATTCAATACACAAAATACCAGTAAAGAATTTTTGAAAGTGATGCCAGTGTTCATTCCCTGTGGACTGTTGGTAAGTTGTTAGCTGTTTAATATAAATCTGCATATTCTTAGAGTCTGTTTTCTAATGGTCATTATTAAAAACAGAATTATCTATGGCAATAGGCATTGGTATTAATCAAAATTACATGATTGAAATTAATTTTCAGCAAATCAAAGAAGTAAGTCTGCAACTTAGAATAGTTTAGAAGTCTGAACAGCAGTTCCATTAGCAACCTGAAAACTTAAAAGTTCAATATGAGGAAGCAGTGGCAGATAACAAAATACATCGAGCTAAAAATGTCTGGCTTGAAACTTCCTGTCACTATTATTGTATCTATTTGTGCCCGTATGTTGTGCAAGTTCTAATACTTTTTGATGATTTTTGCAGCTGAGAGCGCATGCAGTGGATGTAAATGGAAACCAGGTGGAAAATCCTATTGACATTGTTATTAATGTCATTGATATGAATGACAATAGACCTGAATTCTTACACCAGGTTTGGAATGGGACAGTCCCTGAAGGATCAAAGCCAGGTAATACATGGGCTTTCAAAGTTGGGGGGAGGAGGTATGCAGTAACATTTTGAAGGTGATGAAGGGGGTACCTTCAGACTTTGTGACACTTTCAAAGGTGTCTTATTAGTGTGATGAGCACAATCTCAGATGCTGTCTTATTTCACCTTATTTTTAATTCACTTTTCAGCATGGTAGGATTAATTTCCAAAAGCAGAAAGTATATATACGTAAAGTAAAACAGAGAAGGCTTTAAGAATCTGAATTTTAGTTTCCTGTTTTTGAAAATCCTATTTATGGTGTCACAGTTTTTCCAGTTATGTTCAAGATAGCCATTGACATTCATTTAGTTGACAGCTCAGGGTTTAAGAGAGTTCCAAAATACCAACAGCTCCAGTTCTAGTTCTGAATCTCAGAGACTTTGGAAATAGTGGAATTTCAAATCAAACAGTTTCATTTGAATTCTTGAGAAAACCCTAAATGTTGTTCACATCTCATTAAAATTCTAATTGGCTGAGACTAAAGTTTGTTCCACTTGCCTAATTTGTCAGTAGTGCAAAATGAATTTTTTAGAAAGGTTAGCACAAGAGATGTATTTTATCACTTTGCAATGTTGACTTGACATTTGAGATACATCTCAAAGACCTTTGAAAGAGTATTATTTACATTGATTTTCAATCAGTATCAGTATGTGCACCAATTCTGAACATTAAGTATATTTCCTTTGGCCCAATTAATAATGTTTTTATCTAAACGTGAGAAGCTCTGTTGTTACAGAAATGTTATTTATGGCAGAATTGTAGGATTTCATTGTTTATGGAGCTTCTTCAGTTATAAGCAAATCTGATATTTTATAAACACAAAGTATTTTTATCTCCTCTTATGTATTTTAATTACTCCGGTGGTGAGTCTTGGGTTTAACCAGTTTGTTTTAAGTAAGAGAAGGAATGTGCAGAGTTTACCAAAAGAAATACATGCTTTGACCACTGCTTGTAAGTGATCTTGTGTAATCTGAGTAAAATGTTTATATAACATTAATTATTTATCCTGCTGCTAGGAACCTACGTGATGACTGTTACTGCCATCGATGCTGATGATCCCAATGCACAGAATGGGATGCTGAGATATAGAATCTTGTCGCAGGCCCCAAGCAGCCCCTCTCCAAACATGTTTACAATCAACAATGAGACTGGTGACATTATCACTGTAGCAGCTGGGCTTGACAGAGAGGTACGGCAGGTCTTAATCCCATAGGCTGAGTTGTACTTAATATTGTGAAATGCACATTTTTACTGATAACTTACAAATACTTTTCCCTCTCCCCAGTCTGAACTTTCTCCTCCATCTTGTTGGCACTGGTGCTTATTCTAGGCCCAGAGTATAAAAACCTGGAGAAAGGAAATCTCCAGGGATTTCCATCCTCTAGGGATGAAGATTGGACCCACACATTCTGTACATTTAGTCATTCTTGGTTTCATAGGGTTGTGGAAAGGATCTTCTCTCAGAAGCCCATTTGCTTTTAAGGAACAGGTACACACGAAAGCACAGCGATGCAGATAAGGACCTCAGGTGCTTGGCCTGCGTGCTGAAATAGGTGTTCCAGCCCTTTCCTCTTGCTGAGCTCTGTGGGCAAAGAGTAGATGGAAAATGGAGTAGGCTATACTTTTGTTTAATTTGGAAGCTCCAGAAGAGCTTCTGTCCTCTTCCATGCTCTTCACAGAGAGGTCACAAATACTTGAAATCGTCTTGATGGTGTGCTTTTAAATTTGCAGTAATTCCTTGATCTGAATTTTGTTTATTAAAATAAACCAGGAAAAATATTACTGATTTCTTTTTTTTTTCAAATTTGAAAAGAACATTTCTGAGAAGTAAAGCAGTCAGTGTTGGAAATATCATAGATAGAGACTTATCTCAAGGCCTGGATGCACATTCAAAAACTTCTGAAAAACAGTTTAAAAAATTTGATTGTCATTAATTCACTGCTACGTGCAGGGAAGTCCTGTTCTGTCTCGACAGTTCTTCACTGTGCCCACCACTAGAGAAGGAGGGTACCAGATCCTCTGCTCTGGCTCACCTGTCATCTCTGAGGTGGGAATAAAAATATTTCCCTCCCAACTGCAAATCTGTCACATGGACCAACTGTGCTTTTGAACCACTTGAAAACTTCACAAGAGATAAGCATTATCTTATAAACAAAGTATGAAATCCAAACAAATCTTTTTTTAAGACATCTTGTTTCAACTTCTGTTTCACTAACCTCATTTTAGCTCATTAAATCTAAAGGGGTTTTTTCAAACTGGATTTGCTGTTCAGCTTTTAGCTGTTTGCTTATACTTCTTTAAAACAGAGAACAAAATTACTCTGATGCTCTCGGTTGTCTATTATTCTGATGCATTTCAGTTTGAAAGGGACAAACAAGATTTGAAAAGCTAAACACACTGTTAGATACTGCAATTAATTTTATTAACATTTTATTTAAGTTGGGTTTTGAAGAGCGTGGATTTGAGGAAAGGAAAAACTCTGAACTTTACAGTATTGCCCTATTAAATTAAAAGAATGATGGGCAGCTTTGCCCTTGTTTTTAAAATCCCCTGGTCATCTTTGACAGGTGAACTTTCAGAAGGACATAGCAATAACTCTGAGTTTTATTACTTAGTGACTGTACCAGAGTGATTTAACTCAGAGCTTAGACCCTCACATTGTCAGATGGAGAAGCCTTGTCATTTGCCTTCAGTTTTTCTGATGGATCACTGTACTGATACCCAAATGAGTATTTATAAACATTTCTTGGCACATGTTGAATATTAATGATTAATGTTAAATAATTCAAATATTAAATTAGACTAATATGAGAAAATGGTTTCCTTCCCAAACCATTGGTTCACTTCCTTCATTTCCTGAGTCATTTCATGGAAGTCAGTTAAATTAAAATGAACGACCAGGTGTCTAGAAAGCCAGATCTAAATCGAGCAGGTCTTCTGACAGTGGGCTGGGGAGTGCCTTATTACACAAGATTCCTAGTTGTCCATGAACCACAACAGCTGGGCTACAACCTCTGCCATTCTGTCCTTTTCTCTAAGTCTTAACTCTCTCTGTAAAGCTCTAATTAGACTCATAGGATAGACAAAATTTTAAATTATGTGACACGTTATTTATGGGAGCATAAGTGTTGTAGGCATTTGGAAAAAAAAAAAAAAAAGAGTGGTTCCTCTGATAGCGTTCTTCATCTGCTAGTATTTTAGGTTAACATGCACAATGCATTATCTGTGCTAACATGCACAGGAGGAATGTTGCTTAGGTAAGGGGACTCAGCTAAAGGCAGTAGAAATCTTTCACTTGCTATCCCAAAAGATGCTGTTTCATGAGATCCAGCTGTTCTTACTTCCCCTGCTATTGCTGTGGAATTCAATTCAGCATTAAAACATCTGCCTTACTGCTGGAGGAGCCGAAGAAGTCAGGCAGGGTACTTAAATTTACTCACTGACATTCCTTCTTCACGTGAGGTTAATTCAGTGAAGTGCTTTTTTATTTGGACTATGCTGAAGTGGAAAGATGTGACCTGATGAGGTCTGCATTCTTTCTTGAAACTGCCGGTTCATTTTTGGATGTGTTCTGCAGAGTCTCTGCGCAGGCTGCTGACACATGCTCCACAGCTTATTTCTGGCTGCTTCTCAACCTGCAGTAAAAAGAGGAGAGCCACCTCCCCCAGTTTCCCCATGCTTGGAAAGTTGTGTGCTTGTTGATTTCTGGAATTTCATTCCCAGCAGTTGATCTTCTATATGTGAGTGCTGGGATGGGGGAAAAAACAAACCAGTGAACAAAAAGCACATATACACTGTCTTTTGGGGCACTTTTGGGGGGAAGTTTCTACTGCGCTGCTTCAGTTGGAATTAAATAAGAAGATTGTATGGAAGTTGAGTCTCCGTGTGATAATAATGGTGTTTCCTTAATGAAATTTACTTCTTGGGATCAACGTGTTAAGACCCAGATGAATCAGAAGCACCTGCTGTTTCAATAACGTAGAATCATCTGGCTGCAAGATTTGCTTCAATACTGCTCTAGATTTTATTACTTTGCAATAAGTAAACTATTTTTTTTTTTCCTGGATGAAAGTGGTAAAAATATTTCTTTGGTTCCCTTGTGACTGCTTCTCTTGTTGGTGTTGTGAAGGAAACCTTTAGGATGTTTATTTAAGCTTTTTGAAGGTCACTTTGCAAGTATATTTTCCAAGCCAGAATTCATATACTTATTTGTGCACTGTTAAACATATATATTGCATTTCTCTACAAATAATATCAGTCTTGCTTTTTTAATGAACTGTGGGACGCACATGTAGTAATACATATTTGGGGATTCATATAGCTTATTTTAAAAACTTTTTTTTTTTTTTTTTATTCAGTGGCTTATATTTGCTGCTTGGAAGGGTGTATAACTATTTAAATCTCTAATGTCTGTCATAGAGTCTGGCCAAAATTTGAAACAAAGTTAGATATTATCTGTGGAATTGTCCTTGCTTATTTTTTGTACTGTTATCTGTAGTCCCTTTTTGTAAACTGTTCGCATGAGAAATAATCTGCCATATACTCCAGTCTTTTAAGTAGTGGGAGACAATAAGATACCAAGTGGAAAAAAGCCCAGGCTTTTCTTTAAGTATTTTTATTTTTCTGGAAGGTTTTTGCCAGTGTTAGTTAAACCATTCATGAAAGTGATATTTCAGAGTCATAGCAACTCCTTATGTTTGTGTCTTTTCATTTAGAAAGAACTTAAATGATAACACTTAGCTCTCGGTGAGCTAGGAAACTGAACGGGTAAATGAAAAAGCACGCACAGTATTTCTGTCTGACAGTAGAAACCATCAACGAGTTAAAATCAACTTCTCAGTAACTCTACGCAAAACCCATCTTTCTATTTTTTTTTTTTTTCACACAACCCTGCTGACTTCATTTTAAACAGCTCACCAGTTGGAAGTCAGATCTCTGTTGGGCATTTCTGGTATTTGAGGGAGCCCTGGCTGGGCTTCCGCTGTCAGGGGACAGTGCAGCGCCTGGCGCGGGGCGCAGCGGGGGCCGTTAGCAATGACACGTGCAGGGGGGCGGTGAGGGAGGCGACGGCCGCCGCCATCTTCGGCCGGGATGTTTAACATTTATGGAAATAGCCCGTGTGGTTGTTCACTCCCCCTTACTCCTCTCTGTTAGCCTTGACATATTCGGTTTCCATAGCAATCGCAAGAAGTTGCAACAGCAGTTTTATACTCGGGCTTTGTCGAAACAAAACCTTGGCAGTTGTGGCCGTTTGGCCAGCAAACCTACCTTGGCTCAGCTCTCTTAAATGAGGACTTACCCTATTTTAGTATAAATTGCACTCTTGGTTTTTTCCCCCATCTGAAAAGTGTTGTTAAATCTGATTATAGCATAAACTATATAAAGTGGTTTTGATTTTTTGAGAGTAGGAAGTAGGCAGTGTGTCCCCATCTCAGTGATAATTTTAAGTATATCAAGCAATAGTTCAATGTAGCTAGATGCAACCTGCTGCTGTATTCCTGTGGCACAAACTTTGCTCCTGTCATTTCAGGTGATGCTAACTAGAATAAGCAGTGTGATAGGCTCCATTGCTTAGCGAAGTGCAATTTTGGGAACACCCGCTGGCTTGTGGTAATGTTAGTTTTGTCTAAAGCTTATGTTGATGTCATTTTGTGTTTTAGAAAGTACAACAATATACATTAATAATTCAAGCTACGGACATGGAAGGAAACCCAACATATGGTCTTTCAAACACAGCAACTGCTGTCATCACTGTGACAGATGTCAATGACAATCCTCCAGAGTTCACCGCCATGACTGTAAGTTGTCCTGGTTTCAGACATTGTACTACTACATAAGTACAGGGTAGGAGTAACAGAAGGATGTGCATACTTATAACTGTTCCCCACTTTTCTCATTATAGTCACAGTCAATATTTATTACTTATTAAATAGCATACTGGCAGGCAGAATTGAAATAGGTGCAGAACATGTATCCCTTAGGTACGGTACTCTGCTTGGGCCAAAAGGCAAAAGCTGACAAGGGAATCAAAACATCAGTTTTCTGGGTGGCTTCAGGTATTCATTAGATAAATTGCCAGAGCTCCAGTGAAGAGACATGTTCTCCCTAATGTTGATGAATGTTTAGTATGGTATGACCCTTCCGTGTTTCTGCAGCCAAGGTAGAATGTTTTCTTGGTTTTTTGAAGTTCTATGGGGAAGTACCAGAAAACAGGGTGGATGTGATCGTAGCGAATCTGACGGTAACAGACAAAGATCAGCCACACACACCTGCATGGAATGCGATGTACCGAATGACCGGAGGAGACCCGGCAGGTCGATTTACCATCCTGACTGATCCCAATAGCAATGATGGGCTGGTGACTGTTGTGAAGGTAAGAGATGCTTGTACTTCAGAGCATCAAGCAAATGGAATAAGTGGGGTTAAAATGTGAACTCCTAGGCTAGCACGAGTCTGGAGAGTAAAATGGATGGGCACCATCTGTCTTGTGGAAGTTAGTGATCCATCTCTTGGAGCATTCCCTTGCTTAGACTATCAGTATTGTTCCAATTGATCAATTCTAAAAATTAGGGTAGGTTGTTGAAAATCACAAATTTTGAAGCTTTATTTGCCAAAAGATAGGAATTAATCTGTGAAAAAAACATTTGCTTAGTATTTGTTACTAGTGTAAAGGAACAGCTTCCTACTTCCTGGCCTCCATTAGTAGTCATGCTTGTCTGTGGGTTTTATGTCAACATGTTCCCATTAAGGAACAGATACAGGCAGTCAAGGCACAATCAGAAAGGAAAAAGTGATAGGTGGGAGGCTAATTCTACAAGAGGTTTTTAAAGACTGGCTATTTTTAAAACTTCATTTAAATACCTTTTATGGAATAACCTATCTTCATTCTCTAGCCAACACAGCTCTGTGTTGGGGGGTGACTTACTTCAAGTGATAATAACAATGTGGTTCTATAATTAAACCTGCCAGGCAGGCAGTAGCCACCTTTCCTTATGGCCCTCTGATAAGTGTCTCATCTTTGAGTTGGCCACTTACAAAGTCAAGTGTGAGATGCCAATGTTCCCATTTAGAAATTAAAACATTCACTCTTCCTTCATTCTTTTCCCTTTTTTAATCTTCTCAGTATCTAGGTGACAAAAAGATACAATTTTGTACAGCTATAATGGTAATTCACACTAGGTTTTTTTAAGAACTGTCTCTGTTTTATAACTGTGCTTCCCCAGAGGTACCAATTGTTATATCACAGTCTTCCAGCAAGAATTACATATGTGTCTGTGCTTTGTAGCACTCCTTTAGGCAACCAGACATGGAAGCAGTTGGAAACCTGCCTACAGTTTTTATTGGCAGTGCAATGAGTTGATCTGTCAACCTGTAATGAAGGTTGAATTGTCTCTTGTCACTGGCTTCATACTGTCATGTGCCAACTGCGCCTGTAAGGTACAGAACTTCTTCAGCCTAGAATCGGTGTGAATAGTACAGTGCTTAGTGCTAAGGCTAATCAGATCTCGGGGAATGCGTCACCCCTATGCAGCATGACAGAGGAACTCCAGCCTCAAAATTTTTTACTCCTCCTTAAATTGAAATTGTGGCTCAGTGAGGAAGTCCCCAAACTGATGGTTGTCTGGGCTGTGAAGATGGGAGCTGCAGGTATACCAGAAGTAGGGTTAGATGGGATTACAAAGAATCTTTCTAGTGAAACATTAAGGGCATGAGAATTTCTGATCTATGGGGCTAGGTATGGTCATGATCTTGTTTGAAGGAAATCTTCTTCCTCATAACAGAGAGAGGCAGGTTCCTCTCCCCAGCAGAGCTCTTCAGGAGGCACATCTGTCCACCTGAGTGCCTGGCACAATGCTGGGAGTTTCTACATCGTTTTCATACAAAAATACTTTTCCTCAGTTACCTCCAATGGCAGTTAAATTCAGGCATGACAAAGTTTCTAGTTGTGCTAAGCTAAGCCCCCAGTCTTGTGTTGAGCTGTTACATTTAGTGTGTTCCCTTTAGATTCTGTTCTCGTTTTTCTGAAAAGCAGTAAAAGTAATGTTCTAAAATGTGCTTTAAAGTAAAAATGTTATTATGTGTCCATCACTATTGTGAGTAAACTTTAACACTTCCTGCTCTTTGCTTTTCCCAGCCTATTGACTTCGAAACAAACAGGATGTTTGTACTTACTGTAGCTGCAGAAAATCAAGTGCCTTTGGCTAAGGGGATTCAGCATCCTCCTCAGTCAACAGCAACTGTGTCCATTACGGTCATTGATGTGAATGAGAGCCCATATTTTGTTCCAAACCCTAAGCTTGTACGTCAAGAAGAAGGGCTGCTTGCTGGTAGCATGTTGACAACTTTCACTGCTCAGGACCCAGATCGTTACATGCAGCAAACCTCTCTAAGGTCTGTATAAACATTTTGCAGTTATTTAACAATTGGAATGTGGTATCTGTGTTACTGAATGGGTGGGGATCAAAGAGTCTGCATATGAAACGAATGCATTTACTATAGCACACAGCTGTCCAACTACCTCTGGTGGCTTTTGTGCAGTGCTCTCTAAGGGGATTTTTGGCTGTAGAGAAGGTGACCTGACCAACATTCATACATCTGTAAACTGGGTCATCCTCTAGTGCTCAGTCCCACTTAATCAAGGTAGAATGAAGTTGTGCATCTGTGTTAAAGTATACATGGCATCCCAGCAAATTCAGAGCACATACATGCTTGTCTGAACTAAGATTATTTTCAGTTTAAATTAACTAGTAGTTTTGACACGGCAGCAAAACCACGTTGGATTGTTGACCAGATCTGAAGGGTTTTCTCCTCATGTATTCTTCAGCAACGTGAAGTGCTGCTGTTATCCATCTGTGAACTCGTGTACCGATATCTGTGATCATAATTTGATCATAATTTGTCTAATGTTTACAACTATGCTAAATGAGAAAAGTAAAGAGAATAAAACATGGAAATCTTAAAGCATGCTTTCTCATACCTCGTTTAAAACATGGTAATTGACTGCAGAGCTAAGGCACAGAGACTACCTGTGGGCCAGGACTCAGGTTCCTAGCTCTTTAGCTCATACAGAGGAAAATCTAGAACTTACTTTCTGTCTTTCCTTCCAAAACCAAGGTTCTTACAATTTCATTTTCTCTTAATTTTGGTTAGCTGTTGCTGATATTTTGCTCATTTCTGGATGTAACCATTGTAGACATGATAGCATGAGGACTTAAGGATATATATACATTTTTAATGACCTAAAATAGCTTGCACTTGATTAATGTCAAAGGGCACATTTATCAGATAGAAGGATGGTTCTGAAGGACGCTCTTTCAGATTAAGATGAGAATCTTGCAGTAAAAGCAGAGCCTCTAAAAAATTAACTTTAAGTGATATTGGAAAAGCTAGAATAGTGTGAGTTAGTGCTACTCTAACACTCTATCCATTGTTACTCTCTACTGTTCTCGGTGCTCTGATAAAAGTTAATGTGAACAGCTCTGTAGGTATAGAACAAGCAAGAGGGATTCTTAATCAATATTTTGAGTCTTTGAGTTATGAATGTTGTATAGTTTATGGCAATTGTAGGATTTTCTCCAGTTACATGACAACTTACATGGCAGGACACTTCAAGAATCTAAATGTAAGCCAGTTTTTAATATGTATTTTCAAGACTTTTAGTAATTAGGCTTAATAAATGGAAATTTGTGAAATACTGTCTTCAAATTCAAAAAATGTGTTCGAAATACAAATGAAAATATTGTCTTTTCTGTCAATATTTATGTTGACAAATAAATTAACACAACTTGTGATCAAATATGCAGGTACTCAAAACTTTCAGATCCTGCAAACTGGCTGAAAATTGACCCTGTTAATGGACAAATAACTACCACAGCTGTTTTGGACAGAGAGTCAATATATGTGCAAAACAATATGTATAATGCAACGTTTCTTGCTTCTGATAATGGTACGTATCAACATTGTATGTTTCTTCAGAAAGCTTTCTTTTGTGTGGTTGAATGGCATTCAGTTTTACTGGGGCAGAAAACAAGATATGCTTAGAATACATCCAGTTGGAAGTCTGTATTAGTGTCAGACTTTGCATACTACCCAGCTACTTGGGAAATGGCTGAAAAATAATTCTGTGAGTTTGGAGAAAGGCACTGGCTTAGTTACATTAGTCGAGTTTACAGAAAACAGGAGTGCAGTAAGTTGAATGAATGCACAACATGAGTGGGCTTTATGGGGAGTAACATGTTGGGGAGGGGTATTGTATTTTTCCGCATTCAGGCTGCAGCAGTGCAGAGAGCAAGTGTCTTTTCATTGTCAGTTTGTTAATGACAATTAACAATCTCTGCTCAGAAATGAGCCTTTTGATTTTGGCCAGAGTGCTGTACTGCTCGTACCAGAAAGATGGACAGGTGTGGTTAGGAACATTCTCACATTAGATTGGAAAATAGAAACACTGAGGCTGTTTACCTTGGAGAGAAGACAAATGGTAGAATTTTGCAAACTGATACGGTATAACAAAGCTCGATCAACTATTTCTATCCTTTTGGCTCCCTTCTGGAGAGGAAAACCAAATGGAAGATTATGGGGAAGGGTTGGGGGTGGAATAAGAACCATTGCTAATTATATTGAGAAATTCAGTGCTACATGCTCACATAAATGTGTGACTTTAGCAAGGTTTATGGAAGCATCACACATTCGATATGGATAGCAAGAATGTCTAGAAGTAGTGTGCTGAAAGTCAGTATTAGAAAGAGTTTAAATAGCACACTTGTGGTGAAGAGTGATCATAAGTCTTCAAAGTTACAAAAAGAATTTCTCCAGAGAATAAACTATTCCAATGTTGCACCTTTTTCTTTGTAGTATTCGATGTGGACTGTTTCTGGAGACAAACTGGCTTTCTGGTCGGTAAAGTGGTTGAGTCCTTGATCTGTGGATCTGCAGTTATTTGTTGAGTAGGGCAGGTTTTTCTGAGTACAGATGTACTACATAAGAATTTGTGTGTTAACAGGAGCAGTGACAGTGTTAGTTTGGCCTGGCAAAGACAGAATCCCAAAACTGATGTGAACATATGTACCTGGTAATTGAAAAGTGTTGGTATAGCTTCATTTAAGTAACTTTGCAATTGGAAACAGGCTCAATACCATTTTCTTTTCTTTAAGGAATTCCCCCGATGAGTGGAACTGGCACACTTCAGATATACCTGCTGGACATCAATGATAATGCCCCCCAAGTGAATCCAAAGGAAGCCACAACTTGTGAAACACTACAGCCTAACGCTATTAACATCACTGCTGTAGACCCTGATATAGATCCAAATGCAGGCCCATTTGCCTTTGAGCTGCCTGACACACCTGCTAGTATTAAGAGGAATTGGACCATTGTTCGAATTAGTGGTAATAATTTTAAAGAAACCATTGCATATGCTTTTCTGTATTTTACTTTGGTGTTATTTTGCAACGTATGTGAATTTGGTAAATATGAACAGGAAAGCACTTTCTAGTGTAAGTTCCCCAAAGAACGAGAAATTTTAAGAAGGAAAAGATATTCACACTAATAAAGTAGTCTGTTATCCTGAGTGTTACATAGTGGGTTGAACAATACTTTAATGCAGAGCTCATTTTGCCAATACTGTTTTAAACCCACATGAGCAGTACGTTTCTTTTTAACAAGTGCCTTATTTTCACACACAGGCGATCACGCCCAGCTCTCTTTAAGGATCAGGTTCCTGGAGGCTGGTATCTATGATGTGCCCATAGTGATTACAGATTCTGGAAATCCACATGCATCTAGCACTTCTGTGCTGAAAGTGAAAGTTTGCCAATGTGACATAAATGGAGACTGCACTGATGTTGACCGGATTGTTGGTGCGGGGCTGGGCACTGGTGCCATCATTGCAATTCTGCTTTGTATCATCATCCTGCTCAGTGAGTAGATAGATCTCTTAATCCTAACTCTTCTATTCTTCTTTTGCACATACCATCCTTATGTTTAGTCCCATGTACCTTGACAAAGACGGCGTGGCAGGTGTTTAAAGACTGAAGTCCAAGAGTTGTTGCTGCTTAGTTTAATGTCTTGGATGAGTATGAAAACTTTCTGATACTGAAGGATTATGAGTCTGTGAGACAGATCATGCCCAGCACTTGCACGGCAGTTTAAAACTCCACAGTGGGTTTGTGAAAGAGATATTCCATCTATGCCGACGGGCACTTGTAATGTTACGTCAATGACCAGGTTGAAGATGTGATTAGCCCCCAGATATCTTGTCTCTCTTGTGCTGCTGGTACTGTGTGTTTTGACACCACCCACAGTGCGTGCCTTTAAGGAGTGCTCTGGTGCTACTACTGTTGTGCTTCAGGTTAATCTAAGTAGGCTATTTGATAATTTCGGAAAGGAATATATCACAGCCCTTCATATAAGGCCCAATGAGCAGGTAGCTGTGCAGGAACAGAGACGTGTTTGTTTTAAATACTACATAAAGCTGTGCTAGTATTTTATTTTTGTTGTGTGCATTCAATAAGGGAAATGACTAAACATCATGACTGAGAGTCTGTCCAGTGTAGTAAATTAGATGCTAGCTCTCCTACACATTGTGGTTAACTAATTTCTGATTGTGGTGGAACACAAGGAGGAGATTAACCCATTCAGAGTATACTGTGCACCAGTCTAGAACATACAAAATGATGGAAAAGAGTAATTTTAAAAAAAGAATAGTATTTGAGCCTGGCTAAGCCCATAGCTGTACACAAGCACAGTACAATTATTTTCTTGATACAGGATACTCTTAAAAAGTTAGATATTGAATTAACAGAGCCTTATTGAAACTGTCAAATCCTTTAAGATACCCTTCATATATTGATATTCTAGATGCCTAGGAATTTATTTCCATGAAGATAGTTGTCACTGTCAGCATGCCTATTATATTAGGAATTCATTTACTCATTTATTCTGTTTTGTTTCTCATTTGGTTTTAACAGCTTTAGTTTGTAAACAAGCAGCATAACTTGAAATTGTTCAGATTAAAGATTAAAATACATGGCTCAAAATGCCACTGCATTTTTTTCTCAACCTTGATTCCTCTTGTTTCTAAACATAAATCTAAAATTAGGCAACAATATGGACTGCTGAGCTGTATGCCAAAATGGCCTAAGCTTGGTGATGTTCAAAAATCAGAGTTACTTAAACTATACAGATTGCTGTATATTCTTGGGACATATACATAAATAAAAGTAATGCAATTTTTTAGAATTCTTGCCATTACTAGAGAGATTCCCTTCTGAATCCAGTGGTTTATGAAGCTTGGTCAAGTCTTCATTTCATGGCAAGTTTATTTTGTAGATGTGGAATGGATTTGTGACTTCTGACGTCGAATATGTGATTGATTTCCAAATCAAATTACCTATAGTAGCCTGATTTTAAACATCTCTTGTTTAAGCTGCCTTACCAAAACACCCAAAAAAACCCGCAAAACAAAATGACCAAACCATCTGGAACAGTCAAAGCCAACTTGGCTTTTTTTCTCTTCTTAAATCTTCATGTTAAATCTGTACGGTTTTCCATGACTGTACTTCAGAATCAACATGTGGTTTTGTGTCTTCCCTTTTTGAAATGTAGTTTTAGTTTTAATGTTCGTGGTGTGGATGAAACGCCGTGATAAAGAGCGTCAGGCAAAGCAACTCTTGATTGATCCAGAAGATGATGTGAGGGACAACATTCTGAAATATGATGAAGAAGGTGGTGGAGAAGAAGATCAGGTGAGGAATTGTTACTGATTTTTACATATAGATTTGCACTTCACTCTGCACTTTATCTGTTTTGTTTCCATTGACACATTATGATAGGTAGCTAATTTATACGTTAAATGCCAAAGGCAATTAGCAATGTTTTAAAAACCTGAAAGATAACATTGCTTTCTGATGTTGTTTTTTGCAGTTCCAGAAATATCAGTTGCTTCCCTTTTGGATGAGGGGTAAAGCTAGTATCTTGTCCACTTACAGTCATGGCATTCTGACTATGTTCCAACTAAGGCTGTTACATTTAAATGAAAAATAAATCCATTCTCAATGGACTCTGTAAAGCTTCTTCACACCTTTTTGGGGATCAGATTCACTAGTGCAAAATGCCTAATACAGTCTGTTCCAATTATGACCCTTTTTTGGTGGTGGATGAATGCCTTTCTAGATACACAGTAATGTTGGCTATTGACAGATTGGCCACCATGGGGATTTCAGCTTGGAAAGTATTTATGTTTCAAGTAGCTGTCAGGGCACATCTGTGTTTATTCAAATACCTTCCCAGGCAGGTGCCATATGCATTTACTCTCACGTCACCTCTGGTTGAACCACTGCTGATATGTCAGAGGACTAGGAGTGATGTGTATATGCTAAGAATAGCTTCTTTCTCCCTCTCTATCCAAGTTAATGAATTTCCAAGCAGTGTGATTTCCTTCCTTCAGAGGAGTTTTATTAAGTGCTTTATGAACATGACAAACAGTAGATTTATGCACATTATTAGTGGTAGAAGTAAGTGTAACAATTATGAAGGGAACAGTGCATATAATAGAGCCTAAGAAATTTTTCCAGTAAAAAGCCTTGAAAAATTAAGTGTAATTCTTCCACACATTCCCAGTCACAGTCATCCAGCACTTGAGCTATCTGAAAAGTGTCTCACTTCACTGGTACAGACATTTATAGCTTCCCTCTGCTCATTTGTTTGTTTGTCTGAAATGTGTATTCCCCTTAGTAATCTCCATGCTTCCTTCATATCCCCAAGAACTTCCTGGCTTTTCTGCATAAACCTTCTTTTTCAGCAGTTTGCAAAGGAAACTTCAGTTTATGCAGTTTTGGAAATTGCTTATGTTACTAAATAAATTGAAGACAACCCTTTGAGTCTATGTATGTATTCCAGTTGTTTGTACGCAGACAGTTTGAGTACAAGAATTGCATCCTGTCTGTGCATCTGTTATTGCACAGAAGGGTTACAAGCTTAAAAAAAACTTCAGTCCTGTGAGAACTAATTTTCCAGTTCATATATCCCCAGCTCTTGTTCACCCACAATTCTCTGGAGGATCTGTTCAGCAATTGTTATGTGGTTTTGATTTTTTAATCGTTGTCCACACAACCCTCAGGACAGAGTTAGTAAATTTCTCAGATTATATACTGTTTATTTGGAAGTTATAGGTGGTGTTAAGTGTAATGATGGGAGTGGTTGTGCTGCAGATCAGAAACTTAAAGCATGGTAACAGTGTACAGTGATAGTAAAATACAGTTTAGAAACGGTGCTGAAGTCTCTCCTCTGTCCATCTTGTACTGTGCTCCTCTCCAGAGAAAGCACTGTCTTTGTGAGAGGTATAGTCAGGGTAGTGCAGCAGGAGGTAGAATTGTGTGAGTACTGTAGAGATTATCAGGATGTAAACCATCCATAAATGCAGACTTTCAGCAGCAGTGAATGAGCATAGTGGCATGCAATGAAAGGAAAAACTGTCAATGGGTGGAGTAGCAGTAAAGTGGTAAGAAATCTGAAATTAGGATCATTTCCTCTCACAGTGAGCAGAGGAAGCACCTACACTTCCCCCACTAGAGGGGTTTAAGGGCTTTATAGAAAATGGAATTATTTTTAGCCACAAAACCTGTGCTTGCTTTCTTAAGACAAATTTTAAGGCCACTGTTACAAATTAATTATCTTTGTTGCCAGCCACATAGTTCAGGTGCACTGGTTCCTTTCCTGATCCATTGGGCAGTAGATCATAGTGTCTGAGGGTCTAAAAGGTCTTTACACACTCCAAATGTAACAAACATTTTAGGAGAAGAAAACAAAAGCTCATACAAAGTATTGCAAGCTTTTATAACCACTTCTTTAGCAAGAGTTTCAGACCACTGGGTAGGTAAAAAGGCAGTAGATTGATTCTCCCACAGCTCCAAAGTTAGGAATTCGGTCATGTCCAGAGTGACTGAACAGAGTGCACAGACTTTTCACATAGGTGCTTAATTTTCTATCTAAAATGGATGATAGAAATAAGTTGTCTTGCTTTTCAGGGAGATTGTTTTACTTTATTTTGACTTGGCATTTTGTAAAATCTAATTTCTGCCTGTGCTTAACTAAATGATAATAGTTCCTGGGTTCATTTCTTCATGATTCCCTTCTTGCCCTCCTCACCACCTGTGCCCAGGGGTAAGAGGGAGGATTATATTTGGTTGGGTTTTATTTAGTTTTGCATGCATTTTATGTGAGATTTAAGAACTTGGAATACTAAGCTTTTGAAATGTCCCAGCAAGTTCCCTACAAGTAGTAATCTCATTATTGCAAACCATGATTTAGCAAAACACTGTATAAGCAAAGCTGTGTGCAGAGCATTGTGGGCAAAAAGCATTGGCCATAAAGATCTTCGCATTTTTCTCAAAGTTAAAGTAAGCGTTAAATTGTCAAAGTGTTCTAAAAAATCATGAGACTGCCATCAAAAATCTATTTTCAGAATGAGGCCTCATAGCGTAAAACTGCCACTGCTCTATTAAAATCAAGAAAAATTATTTCATGTCAACCTTGCATCTACAAGTCATCAGCAAAAGACAGAGGAAAGTGCTTTACATCAATATTAACTTCTTATGGTGCACTCTTCCCAAAACCATCAGGTTTGATTGAACAAGCAGCTTCAGTAGAAGGCAATGCACAAGGTTACTCAGAAACACAGAATCATTCAACCCAGGGTGTATGTACCTCATGCAGCAAAATAGAAGGGAATGTTCAAAGCTTCATGTGACTCTCAGTAAAAATATTTAAAGGCTTCAGATATTTTCATAATCTGTACCTTTTAAAATTACTTACTTTTATTTATAGCAAGCGAATTACTTAGGCCCTTTTAAAAATCACCTGCTTTTCTGGATGAATACTTGAAGATTTACCCGGTGTGGCCTCATATTTTTCTTCTTTGCCCCAGATGTTTAGGTGACTTGAAGATACGGCTGGTAGAGCTTGAAGATAAGTGATGGAATTTAGGACTTTGCATCCTGAATCAATCTACTTTTAGACTTGTAGCTTTGCTCTTGGAGTAATTTATTTATTTAAGTGTTTATTTATTTATTTTGAAGCTATGCAGTTGGGTTTCTAAGCTGTCACAGCACACCCAGAAACTAATAAAGCATGCTCAGCACGTTCCTTTCGGATTCTTTGTACATGCTATCAGGGCATTTGTCCTGTGACAAATTCGGTGGGTTCCAAATTCCAGCTAGTTCCTCTGAGTCATAGCAACTGTCAACAACAAGGTGGAATTCCTGCTTGGCCTTGTTTGGGTTTTTTTTTCTCCTGTACTAGCATTTCCAAGGAATTATGATGTGAAGTCAGTCATAAAAGCAGTTTATTCCATTGTGAAGGTCTCCTGTTAATCCCATCCAAGGCCATCTTGGCCTGCTATGTTCACTGTGACAGACTGAATACTTGTAAAGTAAATTGAGGTTCTTGAATGGTTCATAGTCGTCCTCTAGCCTGGCATGATGCACTTAGGCTCATATGATCTCCACAGCAGTTGAGAAACATGCTTTTAATTCCCTGAGAAAAGCTCTTGAGCTATGGATCATAACTGAAGTTAGCTTGTTCCCCACCAGAGAGCATTGTCAACACTGGAAACATTCAGGACTTTTTTTCACCCAAACTCTGTTTCTTGGCAATATAGACTGAAAAACACGTCACTGAAAGCTGTACAGCACTCCTCTCGTTCCAGGCAGAAACATTTTTTCCTGGTATTGGGAAAGATCACTCTCCTAGCAGAAGCTAGGGACAAGGGAGGAATGAGGCAGAGGTATTCCAGATAGGAAGTTGGGGATACTTCTCAGGATTTTGTTTAATATTTTCTAGTTTTAACAATTTGACTGCCTGACTTAGAGGAGCTGGGCCGTGGGAGGCTTTGAGTCAGCATTGTGCCATAGAAGTCAGCGGGACTGCTTTGGTTGCTGGTTTGGGGAGGGAGAAGTGTTGTGGGATTTTTTGGTTTGGGTTTTTTTAATTGCATCTGTGTCTTTAACCCCCAGCAGTTGGGGTATGGGGTGGGGGACACTAGAGTTTGCTATATTCTGAAGTAGATGTGCCTACTTTAGGTACAAATCATGAAGCTGGTAATGGCGGTCTTGATTATTAATGGACTGCATGGTCTGGAGCTTGTTTATCAAATGGGAGGTGTGAGATACAAGTGATGAATATTCTCCCCTAACACAACGTGCTCTCAACTTGTAACACTAATGTCAGTTCCAAATACCAAAACCTCATGTTGGCTGAATGTTAAAGCCCTTAGCACATGTCTGCAGCATAGTTCATGCACATAGCAGATCACAACCCAGAAGCATCACTAATTCGTTTTCATCGCGTATCTCAGGCCATTTGTGTGATTTACATCAAGGCAGTGGGTGCTCAACTGGGATACATGCAGCATATGTCAACCTGAAAACTGTGATACATTTTTTTCCATTTAATTGCTTTTGTATACATCTCATTGCACAAGATGATCTTCTCATCTCCTCTGAGCCCATTTCTATAGCGTTTTCTGAATTTTAGTAGTACTTGCTCATGCAGGTGGTCCTGTTGAAGCAAGTTGCCAGAGCAAGTGTTGTGGTATGTTTTGAAAGTATTGCAGATCAGCTGTTCTGAACCTGTCTTTTAATCATGCCCTCAGATTTTTTCAGCACAAGACTTTCTATTGCAATGATTTTTCTATTATTCAAAGTATTTTTCTTCCTAAGTATTCTGAGAGTTCCTTCCTACGTCACTTTTTCTTACAGGTGTATTCAGACATTAGTCAATAGGTTGCTTTTTGTCATGTTTTATTACATGTTTATATAGAGAAAGTAAATAGTAGCATTTATCTTAAAGGTGATAATAGCATTAAAAATAAAATCATAATGGTTTATTTTTATGTGTGCAGGATCTAAATTCTAGGCAGAAATTGCTCCTTTATAGAAAAGTGTAGCAGCTTTGTAGCATTTGTGTGTGATTGATTAAAAAGAAATTGAGTGATCCTTTGGATTTTTTGTTTGTTTATTTTTCTTATTGTCATAACTTTCTGTATGCCTACATATCAGATTACATTGGTCTTGTGTTGATGGTTCTTGTCATAACCTCTGTTGTAAACATGACAGTGGTCCTTACCTACTCAAATGAACTCTATAAATCCATTTTATTGTATTTTATTTTCACCACCCTATCTGAGTGTTACTCAGATCATTTGCACTCACTTTCTAAACTTTGTTCCAATCTTAATACAACACAAAACATATTCAGAAATTTTAATGATAATGAATGAAATAACTGTTGCTAAGATATCCTTAGGAATATACAATATTATAATTAGAAGGTAGTTATTTTGGAGATTGTGTTTGCTTACTAAGACATTAACTTCATTTTTTTGAATGAGTGACTCATGTAGTGCTCCTGTGGAGGAATTACTGTCATTCCTTGGTGAATCTTTATCTCATCATATAAAAAGTAATGTTTCCATAATTCCATTACAAAATTGTTTTGTGTTTTATTTTATCCTATCTAGAACCTATGCCTGCTACTGCATTTTATCTGCAGCTAGAGTTTAACTTTCACCTTTTTTGTTATTAAAAGAGATAGGCTAACTTCTTGGTTATCTTAAAAATTATTAACTTGTAATACTCTAGATGCATCTATAATAAAAACAAATGGGAAAAGCAATATGGTAGAAGGTAATCAAAAAGTGAGTGGCAAATAAAGAGCAACTGTTAGCGCAGGCATTTTAACTACCCTCCCACCTGCAGCCTACATCTAGTCAGTCCTCTGTGCTTTGCTTTTTTTGGAGTCCCATTATTTCAGCAGATTTAGTAAGATTTAGGGTGGGTTGGAGTGTTTTGCAGAACTCGGGCAATATTTTGTGTGCAAATTTCTCATAGTTTTTTAGGGTGATGTTTGGTGGGTTTGGGAGTAGAATGGTAAGATATAGCAGAATTGGTTTTTGCTTCCTCCTGCTTTGTTTTTAAAAGACCTTGGCAGATAGAAACATTCACCTGTATAAAGTATTTCTTCCCTTACTTACCCATCCCATTTCTCTGTTGGAGTAGACAGTAATTGTCTTTGGACCACAAAGGCAAAGCGGAACGTGTGTTTTATCCATTGGTACTTAAAGTCATAGTTTGCTCTATTCTCTTAAGCCAGAAATAAGTTTTTTCTTACGCTAAGGCACCATCCTTTAAAAGGGGTGAGTGAAACGCAAACTTCTGCAAATGCTGCTTTACATGCACTTAACCACTGCATCTGATTTTGTTCAGTCAATGACACTTACAGCTCTTACCATCAAATTAAGTGATCTGATGACAATTAAATTGATTATTTCTTGCATGGGGATAGATCTGAACTTTGATATTTCTTTGCAAAGGACACATCCTTTGAAAATGAGAAACAGGTATAGTGGTTTTGTTATATTAGTCATATGTCCAGGCTTATATTCATCCATAGCCAAAGCTTTAGTTCTGTATGAGGTAAAAAAAAAACAAACCAAGTCATCCCTAAAAGTATATAGCAGTCTAATGAATGGCCAGGAAATATACTGAGAGCTCTGAGATAACAGAGAAGCCAGATTCATAAACCATTAATGAATATGTCAGTCAGGTTGCGTGTACTAGGATGTATCACTGTTAGTGTTAAGCTAAACTTCTTTGTAGTGGAAAGCTCAATTTAGAGGTAATATATTCCAATATTTTCAGACTTTTCCTATCTGGAAAAAAGTTCCATCTATGCATAGCAATTTATAGTTTTAGTAAGTTGTGGTTTGATTCTATTTGCAGTTCTGCTTTGTAATGCTCCAGGATGCATTCATATAAAGCAGGTCCAGTTACTGTAAAATTTTTTACTTTGTTAAGTTTTTTGCTAAGAACTTAAGTAAATCTTCTAAAATGAAACACAACCAGAACAGCTAATCCAGAAGAAAATAAAGTTAACATTATAAAACTAGAAGCTTCTGAGACACTTTATTTCCTGGCCTATCCCCTCTTTCCCCTCTTTTTGTTTTTGGTGTTTCTTTTTTTTTTCCCCCCCAGGGATTGTGGAATGTGGTAGCTGTCAGTCAGAAAGCAAGGTACTTTTAAAAAAACCCCACAACTCCTACTGCCATAGCCGATGACTCCTGTATGAGGGATTGTTACTTAAGTGCTGTTAAATGAACAGCTGCCTTACACAGGAGGAAGTTAAGGGAAGAGATTTTGAAGGCTACATTATCTTGTTTCTAAATCAGCAATTATTGAAGAATATTAAATGGCCTTTTCTTCTATTCTGGACATTTTTTGTATTCAAGTTAAGATACTTGGACTGAGCTTCCAACTACTATGTAGATGTTCTTCAAAAAGTGCTTTTTGAGATTTTGGACGCTTCTGCCTACACATCTGGTAAGGTAGTTAATTGTAGTGCTTGGCTAGGTGGTTTTGACATTTCACACTGTCTCACTGGGATCTCATGTTTCAGAAATATGAGGTGGGAGCTAGTGATGGTGTAGGTCTTTGCTTAAAGCTGTCTAGAACTAAGTGAATAGCTAATAAAGTCAGTGTTTGTAATCAGCTTGGAGAGGAGGGGACTGGTGGGGTTTTGCGAGGCTTTTTTGCCATTTGATTTCACAAGATTTCTGATAAAATGCCCTTTTAGTACGTTGTGACTTCATTTTTTTTCTTAAAACAAAAGCAAATCAAAATCAGAAGTTTTTCTGCTTCAATACGGGTGTCAGGGTGTTTTTCATTAAGTGCAAATAGTGATGCTAGAGATGCTAACCAAAGAGACAGAAGTGCTGGTGGTTACATCAAGAGAGTTATATTGATAAAGCATTAAGGTTGTAATCTCTGTAACCACCTGTTACTTAAAAGATAGCTTTATTGTCTTATCCAGGGATAATAGATCCTTTTATAAACAAGGGGAAAGACAAGGGTTCATTCAGCTTGCTTCACTTAGATCCCCACCATAGAATGGGAGACTTCAGTTTCCCTGTTGACTGTTGATTTGGACAGTCAGATTCGTCTAAATTTTTGGTTTCTAAAGGCCTGAATTTTTACTAGATGCAAAATGGGAGCAAACAAATATGTTGTAGCAACCTTCCAATACAGAAAAACTAATACTAGATTCTCCCTTCCATCAGCAGTCTAAGCTTGTCCAGAAGTTTGTGGAGGAAAAACTCAAACGCTCTGTTTGGATTTGCTTAAATCCAAACTGAAAGAAGGAAGAGAGGTATTATTGCTGGAGTTAGGGCTAAAAAGCATAAATAAGTAAACAAATACCTGTGACAAAAATTGACAGCTGTATGAATTAGATGCTCCCAACCTTCGCTCAAGTATGTTTCCAGTGGAGGGCCTAGTCTTGTTCCTCATTAGTCCTGCAGCAGACTGTCATTTTGAACAGGTTATATGGAAAAAGACTGGAGCAAAGACAAATCATTTTTGACTGAAATTGAGTAAAAATAATGACCCAGAATGCTGCTCCAAGCTGGCTGTCCCAATCTATCCCAGCATGTCTTATTCTCTCTCTGATGTGCCACAGTTTTCCATTTAGCTGTCACTTCTGCAGTTAACTGTGTCTTAACAAACTCTGTTTGAGACTAACATAAAGTCTGTTCAGGAGCTTTAAGTAATACATGAAAAGCTTTCCCATTTTTTCTAGCCGTGAATGCAGCATTGAGTGAAGAGATGGAATTTCAGGAGCCCTAAAGAGCTTACACCCTGGCTCTTTAAAACATTTCTTCTTCTTCACAGTAATTGAGTAGAGTTGACTTAAGACAGAATGTTGAAACAGCTAGAGTTGTTCCATGATGCTGCATTGGTATGGCCCTACACCATTTTGGGGAAATGGTGGATGACTTGCCATACCTGACTGATGTGCAGTTAGTATTGATTTTAATGATACGAGAGATTTCAGAGTCTGTGGTAATAAGCACAATGGATCTTCTCTTCCTGTCCAGACACTAATAGACCTGCAAAATATATTTCCTCTGATAGAAGGCTAGATGGCAGTGTCATAAATTATCCTAGAAAAGTAAACCAAAGTGGGAATCCATGTAAGGTTACATCCTGCACTGCTGTTGCCTTGCAGATGGCTATCTTTGCTGGTTTTTTTGGCTGTGTTGCCTAGAGAGGTCTCCAACTGTACGTAGGCTCAAGAGGATGGCTTTAGATGCAAAGATACTAGAATGACTTGATTCATATTGCATTTCTGTATGACTGCTAATCAGAAGAAGAATAGTATGCGTATGTGAGTGGGTGGAAGAAACATTTTATCATTATAAAAACAAATGACCAAAGAGGCTCTCCTGGTTTTGATATATTGTTATTTAACCATACCTATTTGAATTCTTCCCTAATGAATGCTTAGTATAATAAAACCTGCATTTTTCATTTCTCCCTGTTGTTTTCCACCTTTATCTTTTGGGTGGATATGAAAAGCACTCGTGTTATATATTTATAAATCCTATGACATGCATTCTCTTTTTGATAGCATTTTCTGATAGCATGTCTCTAAACTGTTTTGATTTATTTTACATAATAAGAAGGGAAAGGATAAAAAGTTCTGTTCTGTTTACTTTTCTCCAGTTCATACCACTTCATGGAGATCACTTACTATTCTGTAAGTACACGAAGAGCCAAAGGGTAGAAGTTACAGCTCTGCCACAAGGAACTTGTAATCTAATTAAAGCATATGAAACTGCATTCTCAGATCTCAGTGGAGCTGTTCCACCTTCTTTGACTATATATTTGTGTGCAGTCAGCTGAGGACCCAAGTAACAAATTAGGAGGTGTAGTGGATTTGATAGTTACAGTTCTCCCAACAAACTACCTTCACTGCTGTCAACAGACCTCCTGTTGAAAAGTCTGGGTTTGGTGTCAGAAAGGACCTACATCAAGTGAAGTAACAGCAGAAGTAAAGGCTTGCATTCCTTCCTTTAGGAGCCAGTTAGGAATCAATGGAAATGTAATTGTCTGCACATCTTCCAGCAAGTTGAGATTATATGTGATTTTTTACCAGAACAACACTGGTGAAAAGAGACTGATGATAAAGGAGCTTTCTCTAGGATGTACCTCTACTGCCTGGATTATTTGTGGGGCAGGGTATCTGGCATACAGTAGAATTGACATGAGACTGGTAGTCTGTGAATGGCTTTAGTTTAAGCTGTTAAACCCAGTTCTTTGTTGTGCATTTTTACCAGTGCCTTGTGCAAAGACACCCTAGAGCATGACTGCCTTCTAGACATGACAAGAGTGAGGTGAATGACAATGCTGAGATGCATCACACTGTACAAATAGTATTTAGGCATATCTATCTTAAGTGCATAAACGTTCATCTAATTAGAATTTTTACATACATACGTGCTGCTTATTGGAATTCAGAGTGCTATGCTAGCTTCATCAGCCTGCCAGAGTTTGAAACTGCGGCATCAAGTACTTAATGAACGGATCCACAAGTAATCTTTAGAAAGTGCTTAGAATTAAGGCCAAATCTGAGGAGCTTTGTACTTCTTACGACATTTTTTCCCCCTTTGGCTTTGATATTATGGAAACCACGTGAAATCAGCAAGGAGTCTTAAATTCATTCTTTGAAGGTATTATAACACGCCACAGAGCAGAGCACTTGCCTCTTTCTCAGAATGAGAGTATCTGGCATTTATTTGCTTAGAAAAATAAGAGTTGGATTTGGCATCTTGGCTCTATGCAGTAAATCATCATTACTAGGCAAAGTGTTTAGTCTCGTAATAGCACTACTCATTCTTGCTTCTCAATGGAAAACTTATGAGAAGCTCTACAAATCTGATGGAATAGAATCAAAATGGTAGATTCAGGGAGTATAAATCAAATAACATCCTGTTGGTATGCAAATAACAATGTTATTGACTTAGTAAGCGTTACAATCCTGAAAACAGGACTTCTGGTGAAGTGGTACTTTGAATTTTTCCTTTTTGCTCCTCATGTTTCCCCCGACAGATATTGTTTGAAATTCTAACTGCCTTTTTTTATATTTTGCAGGATTATGACTTAAGCCAGCTCCAGCAGCCTGACACTGTGGAACCAGATGCCATCAAACCTGTTGGAATCAGACGTCTTGATGAAAGGCCAATCCATGCAGAACCTCAGTATCCAGTCAGATCAGCTGCTCCTCATCCTGGGGACATTGGGGACTTCATTAATGAGGTAAAGGAGAGAAAAAGAGCTTCCTCCTAAAATCTGATAAGCTTTTATATTTTGTTTACCCTGCATGAGTAGCTGTTATGTTTGAACATAATAACTTTTTAAAACTTACTTAGACATTTAAAATTGTCTTGATAGATAGAAGTAAATATGTTCTTTTGAAGTGCAGACGAATTTAATTAACACACTCAGACAGAAAGGGAAGATATATCAATTAACTTCTGTATGTTTGTACTAATTACATTCATAATACGTTATCAGCTGCAACCACAGTATCTCCAAGCAGGATTATTCTATGGATTCCAAGTAATAAATAGACTAACAAAATTCTAGTTTAGCCTAAAATCATTTATTAATTCACAGCAATTTAATAACGAAAGAAGTTCATTTTCATTTTCCTCATACATTACCCTTTGAATCCAGATAATAGTGGAAATTCAGTACCTTCAATAAGACCAAAAGAATTCTATCAAATACGATTAGTGAGCAGGGCAGCTAAATTAAATGTTATGTAAGTGCTTTTAATACTGGCCTTGTCACAGAGCTTTAAAAGTCTTTGCATGATCTTTGATTCTTCAATCTAATAAAGATAAATCTAAGTAAGATTCAGACTATACCAGATTACTCACAGTTCTGAAAGAAATGCTCCTACAACTATTTGTTTCATTATTTCTATCACTGGTCAGTCCTAAATCATTGCTTTTGTGGTACTCAAGATAGAGAATGTGTTTCTTTGTGCTTCCTGATTATAGGAAAACACATACTAACTCAAAATTTACCGCTTTAAAATAATCTATATTCTGTAAATTAATAGAGGTAGTTAATTATTTCCTCTGTTTTTCTTGTATCTTCCTTGGCAACTAGACCTGGACAGGTATTGCAGAGTATTGCATAACTGTTTTTGCAAATGTATTTGTTCTTGTTTGCTTTGAAGAAAAGTCATGCTAATATACTAAAGTGTTTTGTGTTAGCAAGCTGCCGAAAATTGAGTTTGCTGCTTTTAAGGTATCCAGCAATACAATTATAAAAAAACCTACAGGGAGATGACTAGCAGGAAACATAGAAATATTCTCATAAAACATAGTATTTTAAGAGACTCCAGGTTTGGGGAAGGGCTGTATTAGAAAGGGATGTCTCCACAAAGGATTTTTGCATGCCTTGCACTTCTAAATATTACAGTTGTAATAATGGAAAATAGGGGAAACGTGGGACAATAAGAGGTCCACATTGTTGGCCAAGGCAGTGTGCACACTAAAAACTCCTGTGGGCTTCCTTGTTGTCTTCCAAACAATCAGAGTTTGCCATCCTTTTCTCACACAGCTGTGACCAGACGCTACCCACCTGGCAGGTGATCAGGAAGAACCCATAATTCTCAATACCCAGATTTTTTTTGTCCTCAAAGCAGTTACCAAACTCTCTTACAGAGACAAGACAAGGAATGAGTGTGATTCTCGGGAAAGCCAGAAAGGGGCCAGAGTTTGTCCAGCCTCCTATGATTTTTAAATTACTTAGCAAGCTGTTCTTGCAATAGTGTTTTTCAGTAGGTTTTCACTCTTGGAAGGTTATAGCATCAACATGTACACATGGAGCTGTAGAAACAGTATATGCTGTCTTGATTTAACCCAGTATATTTATACTGCAGTACAGATGAGTGTGGAGTAATATTCTTACTGCTGTCTGTTGTATTAGATCAGTGCCTCTATTTGTGCTTCCCCTTGCCATCTACCAAAAGAGGAAGCTTCTACCAGCTATTCTTACACAGTAAAATAATGTCAGTAATGTCACTGATTCTAAGATAAAATTAATTGTGGAAATATATATGAAACTGAAGAAACCATGGCAATTTTCTTGTCTGTTAAGTTAGCTCAGAATTAATTATACTCTCCGATAGAAACTATATGAGGTAGTTTCTATGTTTCGAGCATTATATATTTAATTGTTCTTCATAAGGTATTTTTTTCTTAGGATTTCACAGCAATGTGTCATTTTACTATGGGGCATTCCACCTAACCTTCTCTCTAGCACACAGTAGCCACCCAGAGGTTGTCCATGCTCTGTCTCTTTTGCCAGAAGTCTGAGCAAAATGGAGATTTTATTTCTCAAACAGTTTCATATTAATTCGTGGTTTATGTTAAAATTTCCCATGGTAAATGTGATTCTAAAAAGTATATTGGGGGTGGGGGGAACAGTCTTTCACAGTAGTACACACTATTACAGTTAAATCTACAAATTATCAGTGTCTAGAGCATAAACATTCAGTCTCTCTTCAGAGAATTCCACCTGCAGTCCTGGCAAGGGTATACCCAAACAAATTGGTAAGTTCATCTCAGTTTTACTTGGAGTAAGTGGAAGAAATACCTTGGGTGAAACCCATACCAGACATTTCTTAGGGCAGGCCATACAGAAGATGTGCTGAGCTGTGAAAACAACATAGCAAGATAAGAAAGGGCAAAAGTTCTTATCTCTCTGCATCCAGCTTCAACATTATTCGGGGTGACTTTTCTCTTGAACAGCCCTAACCCAAACCACCTGCAAAACTACCCCAGTCACTGGCTAAGCAGGGAGAGGCTGCCTTTTTGTTGTCAGTACCTCAGTACCAAAATCTGCATTACCCTATTGGTTTGAAAAGATGCAACAGGTTTGGAGATCAGTTTGGTGTTTTGGAGGACTTGGACCTATTCCCAGAGATACTAATAGCATGATCCTTTGGGATGCTGGCCTCCATGTGCAGGAATTAATTTAGTCTGTTGAATGCTCACCAGCACCTCAGACACATAGCCAGCATTGTTCAGATTAGCCTCTGAATTACTCCAACTTTTGACAAAAAAGAACTATAGTCATTGATTTCAGATATTGGAGGATTTAGCTACCACTGCCAAACAAGCAGGGTTGTTTTTTTTCTTTTCTTTTTACTTTTATTACAGAGCCATAGAAACAAAAAGTGAAAAAGACCTAGTGGGTCATTGTTTCTTTCCTTTTGGCAGTACACTGTTTCTTCCGGTGTATTATTTTCTAGCTGTCATCCGTTGTATTAAATCTACTTAACTCAATAAGACATATATGAGTATTTTCTAATAACTTCTTAGTTGAAAAACAAGTTATAAGTATGATAAAAACTTCAAGTATTTTTATAACTAAAAAGTTGAGATAACACGTACAGAGCTATGGACTTTCTAAAATAAGAAGGTTCCAGAGGTGCCTTATAATCAAAATATGTTTTGCAGGCATAAGCTAAATGACCTTGGGGACTTTCTTGTTTTGTCTGTTTCAATGGATAGATGAATTTGTAATTTAAGGAGGGGAAGGGAAAATCTTTTCTTCCAGTCCAGTGTACAAACAAGTCAGTTGAATAAGTCAAGTGTTATTAAGAACCCTCCGTAGACCTTGTTTTCCATTTTGAGCCTTTTAAAACATAACCTGCGGAGTGTGGAGCATAATTAACTCTTAGAATAGTCAGGATTTGCAGGACAGTGTAAATTAGGCCTGTTTGAAGCAGCTTTGTTAATCCTGTTTTCAGAAGCCACCTATGCTGTTTGTAGAAATCTTAAACAAATTACATTGTGGTGGAGAGTTTGTGGCTAAGAAGATATTTCTAATCAATAGAGGACATAGCCTGAGGTAAACAAAATTTAAATTACAAATTAAAGGTCTCATCCCATGAGGACACGGAGGACCCTCAATTCATTCTTAGTAAATGGTTATTGATACAGGGCACCTCCAAGCAGAATAAAGTCCCTCAATGTTTTCTGTTTTCTCTTGTCAAGTAAAAAAATTGTTTCAGGTTTCAACAATTTTTTTGTATTTCCCCATAGGGCTCTGTTCTTCCTTCCCTTCTCAACAAAAGTCTGCTGAGACTGATTAAGTAGTAGAATTAATGAAAATAAAAGCAGTAGATTTTGTAATGTTTCATGTTAGTTCAAGATGCTGATGTTTTTTGCTTTGCCTTGATTTGAGACAAATTCAGAATGCTACACATACTAAGGAAAGTATAACTTAAGGTTGCTATTGTTCCTCAGCCAAGGCACTGTAGTTTCTCCTCTTCTTCCCCTTATGTCCTCCTTAGTGAAAGCTGTGACAACATATGTAAAAGAGGAAGAGGAGAAAAGTGAGATTGCTATTCAGTCTGTCCTAGGTCTCAAGCAGACCTTTGTATTGCCATGGCTCTTTCCATGATGCTTGTTGTGCACTGGTGGTAGAGCAAATGCAAGGAATTGTGACATGGTTCGCTCTCTCCCAGCAGGATCACCTGATCCCAAGTGTGTGCCCCAGAAATTCTGTTGTTGAATAAGCTTCTCTTATCTAGTAAACTTTGGGTTTTCAGATCAAGAAACTGTTAACCAAATAACAATAACAGTTCCACCGCTTTGAGATTCTTGAACACATCTGAGAAAATCTGAGAGATTTCTGCAGAAGCAATTGACAATACCATGGCAGCAAAATCAGCAGAAGCGGTTCTTGGCAGCCATTTGTTGCCTTTTCAGTTGTGCCAGTACAGCAGGTTGTGGTACCACCTACTGAAGGGGGATGGCATAACAAGCAAAAAAGGTGGCAGTGCTGAAACCAAAGGGAGCTGCATAAACCAATTTCACTGCTGAAGCTGACATCCAGTAGCTCCACCTTCGGATATGCTATAGAACTCAACAGCAAAGCGGAGCAGTGCATTGGGTAGGTTCAGAGAATATGCTTAGCAGAGGGAAAGTGTAGTAATTCTTTGTCATTTTAGTATGTAACTTGCCACACAAATACAGCAGAAAACTTGATTGTCATTTGAAGAGCTGGAAATGAAGTTCAGTCATTATACTGTGAATCTGAGGAATTTTTAACCACGTGCAAACGTTGGTGTAACTTGGGCTGTGCAGTTGAATCAACAGCTTCATAACACGGCCTGTAGCTATGTTTTCTGAATGAAATGGATTACACAGTAAGCACAACCTTTGAAACAGTGAATTTGTTACTGAGATGCTATCTTGTAAGTCAGTAGCTCAAAACCATTTTCTTTTTAAATGCTATCATGATACCAGCAGCAAGTTGGAAAAAAATCCAAATTCCCCTTTGGAAAAAAAAGATGGAAAGAGGCTGCCTGCCTTCTTGCCATGGATGGCTGATAAATGTCAAAATTTCTTCAGAGATGTAGGAAAATGTTTTGTTCACTGATTTTTAATAAATCAGTATCCCATGACTGGCTGGGTGTTACTAGGCAGAACTGCAGAGAAATAGCATTTCTTCTCCAAGCCTGCTTTCTAAATGACTTCTACACATTGATACTTGGGATTCATACTTCAGCACTCTTTAAGTTCAAGTGGTATATTTTTCTCCTTCTTTGTCACCTGTGTTTGAAAAGCATGGGTGTCTCTCACCCCAAGCAGGCTTAAGGGATGATGTAAATACTCTAAGGCCAGTTACTGCCTAAGAAGTAAAGTTGCATTTCTGCTTCAGCAGCAGAAATTGAGAGAAAGCCTTAAAACTATTTCCAGCTTTGTAGCTGGATAAGGAAAGTCTTCCAACACTTGTCATTGCCTTTTTGGGATCTCAAATATTTTGTCTTATTCTGGCTATCAGGATGGAAAGATAACAAAGAGAAAGATAACCAGTGCCACCAATTATTCTTATCAGATAATTTAAAATTGTGTTTCTAATGCAGGCTATTAATAACCTGCTCATGTTGTTGTACTACATGAAATGATAGTCTTAAGTCCAAAATGTGTTCTTGATTAGAGGTCATCAGTGTGATAAATATACTGGGCTTTTCCATCACTGATTTGCAAAATTATTGTAGGTACATTCTGCATACTTCTGAATAATTTTTAGATAGGCAATAAAGAGCCAAGATTCTCTTCTACCTTATTAGTGCCATACGCTTTAATTAATGGGTTTAGCTATATACATATTTCTAGAAGAAAAATCAACATCTGTTTCCATTATGTCACATTTAGAGTAGACACAGTTGAGAGTAAAATCTACTTTTCTAAAAACAGAATATGTTAAGTAATTCGAAGGAAGCATACTTGATCCTTCAAATAATTGGGAGTATCATAAAGGCATTCTTTAAGTAAATAAACATTAAAAATTAAACATAAAACCAGCACAAATAGCACTGGTTAAAATTAACAGTGAACAATAAAATCTTAGCTCAGCCTTATAGAATTCTGGAAGATATATTATCCATTATTCAACGTGGAAAATCTTGAAAAAGCATTGCTAATGATGTGGAAGAAACTGTGAGGCTGAAAAATCCAAAACACAAGAGGGCTTTTAACATCAGGTTTCAGCCTTTTATTTTCCCAGGATAAGCACAGAGCAATTGTCTCATATTCTAAAATTAAAATTACTGTTTAGGTTTGGACTTACATAAGAAAATTAGGAGGGAAGAGACTTTTCTGTGGAAGAAGTATGGTTCTTTCCCTATTTTCCTCTGACAGTGTTTGTTTGTTTTAGTTTGGGCTATTCAGCTCTAAAGAGTGGAAATTTATAATCACTGAGGACCCAATATTTGTGTGTTGATAACCTGAATACTTTGAAATGAGGAAACAAAAATGATTACAACCATGTATTTAGTTTTGATGTCATTATGTGTGTGTTTTCTGAAGAACAGGTGGAATCTCATGGGTTGTTATGGCACATACAGCTTAAGCCAACATATTGTATCTTTTCTCACAGCAGCTTACAGAGGTACATGAATTTGACAGAACTAAATATGGCTTTTGGCACACGCAGATGGACTGCAGGCCAGCAATGTCAGTGGTCATGTGAGATGGTTGTTAAAGTGAATCTTTGCAAACATGCCTATTCTCCTTCCCCATCTGTCTGTTTAACCAGTCCCATATTGCTCATGTTGCGGGTTGTGAGCTGTGTAGCTGTGAAACTGTATGTTTATTAGTATCAGTTCTAGTGCCATGATGTTCTCTTAAGGTTTGTTAGAGCTGTATTTGCAGCTACATTCAAAATTCCAGTGTTGTAATGCTAGAAACCTGGCCATTCAGAAAGAAATTGAAGTAAGTTCTTGCTGGAGTTAGAAAAACATAAATCTGTTTTGAATCGGATTGCAGAAGAACAAGAACTTGGTTTTCTCCCGTGGCAATTGATAGATAACTGCGCTGCGATATTCCAGTAATGTCTTGTCTCTTTCTCAGATACAGAACTTCATCGTCTTTTTCTCCCTCTCCTTCTTGCAGGGACTTAAAGCAGCCGACAATGATCCTACAGCCCCACCGTATGACTCCCTCTTAGTCTTTGACTATGAAGGAAGTGGCTCCACTGCTGGATCCTTGAGCTCTCTTAACTCCTCAAGTAGTGGTGGTGAGCAAGACTATGACTACCTAAATGACTGGGGCCCACGTTTCAAGAAACTTGCTGATATGTACGGTGGAGGTGATGACTGAACTTCAAAGTGAACTTTGTTTTTGGACACGTACAAACATTTCAACTGATATTCCCCAAAAGCATACAGAAGCTAGGCTTTAACTTTGTAGTCTACTAGCACAAGTGCTTGCTGAAGGCTTTGGCTTAGGCTGCAAACCAATTTGGGCTCCGTGGAATATCAGTGATCCAATGCTGTTTGGAAAAAAATATTGAGCTCAGTTACACTTGAATTTTACAGTACAGAAGCACTGGGATTTTATGTGCCTTTTTGTACCTTTTTCAGATCGGAATTAGTTTTATGTTTAAGGCTTTAATGGTACTGATTTATGAAATGATGCATTAAAGAGACAAAATATGTTGGGGTGGGGAGGAGTAAGGTGAAACACAATATGCTTCAACATGCTTTTGTTACATCGCATTGCTTTTATTAAAATAAGGAGATTAAAAATAAACAAAAAACCGCCCTCATGGAACAATTTTATTATCTGGGAGAGAAGACCATGAGGTGGAACAATGTACATTAATTCTAGTTTTAGATGTTAGGGGATTTTTTTCACTAAAATTCTAAAACTTATGCAGCTGGTTGCAAATAAAGGGAGTTTTCATATCACCAGTTTGTAGCAGAATTGTTTTTTTTTTTCTTATGCTAGAATGTTAGACACATTTTGGTCTTAATCCATGTACACTTTTCTTTTTTTCTTTTTTTTTTTTAATTTCTAGTATTTTTTTCCCACTTCACTGTAAAAAATGGTATGTGTACATAATGTTTTATTGGCATAGTCTGTGGAGAAGTGCAGAAACTTCAGAACATGTGTATGTATTATTTGGACTATGGATTCAGGTTTTTGCATGTTTATATCTTTCGTTATGGATAAAGTATTTACAAAACAGGTTGCAAACAAGTGACATTGATTCAATTGTTGAACTGTAGTTAGAGTACTCAATATTTTTTTTATTTTTATTTTTATTATTTTTTTGGTTTGGGGAGGGAGAAAAGTTCTTAGCACAAAAGTTTTACATAATTTGTACCAAAAAAAAAAAGGGGGGGGGGGGGGGGGGGGAGTTGGCCTGATACTGGTGGCACGAGTAATTATACATTATGTTTTAGGGGCAGGGAGGGGAGGGGGAAGGAGCTTTCAAACTGGAGAGACTTCTGAGAACAGCTTTGCCTCTGTATTGTGTACCAGAATATGAATGATACACCTCTGACCCCAACGTTCTGAATAAAATGCTAATTTTGGATCTGGTGCTTGGTTTGGCTTTTTTTTTTTTGTCCTACCTGGGCAGCCCTGACTACAGTAAATAAAAGTACACAAAGTGCGTTTGAGTTTCATGAGAAGTTCTGTGCACTGCTTTAGCATTCAGTACTACTGGACTGAAAATAAGCTGCATATCGAATTTGGCACAAATTTGGAAAGCAAGTTCCCAGCTGAAAGCAAAGTGATCTGTGCCATTTCTGGGAGTTCAAAATTTTCAGTTCCACATCGATGGGTAGCTCTTTGGTTTAATGTACATCATCTAAATAACAGAGCTTGCATCATTTTTGGCTCATTTTTAGACTGACAGTTTAATGATTGTGCGATTATGCTGCGGGTTGTATAAATTAAATTGCAGATCCTGGCAGTCATCTGCTGCCTGGACTTTCTTGCGCTGGAGTAGAGACAAGCCCCTGTTACCTTCAGTGCACATCAGATCATGTCCCTCAAGGAGGTGCTCATGGTCATGGAGCTTTATCAGAAAGTTCCAGTATGAGACTAGTCATTACTGAACATGTTTGTAACTTGTTACAATGATTTATTTTCAAACAAAGCAAACATTGTAGGTACAGCAGTTCTGCCTTCTTTCACTTGCAACAATCTGCTCGGGTTTAATGTCTATGTTTACACTCATTAAGGACCTAATTGTGAACAGTGTGAAGCTCAAACTCAGCAGAAACGCCACAGCTCTGCAGTCTGTTGAGAGAATTGGAGCAGCGGGAGGGGATCCGGGCATGGGGACTGGTGTAGCAGCCTTCCGTGCTGGGAAAGCTGGGTGGGCAGGGAGTTAGTCTGCGGGTGATGCTCTTCAGCATGGTGCCCCTTCAGTGCTTCCTCAGCACTCAAACTGTGATTTACATAATTTAGCTGTGACTTCTAGAGGTAAATCCAGAAATCTGAGTTGGGGAGCATTAAACGCTGCATGTGAGAGAGCTCCTCTTCACTGCACTTTTCATGGGCACATCTCCCCTGATGAAAGTGAGAGATAGCAATCCTCTCAGACTGGGGTGTAGCTTTTCAGCATCTGCATACCTGGCTATTGTTTGTCACATGCATTCGTAACTATAGCCTGATGCTGTGACAAAGCCTTGATTTTTCAGTAATGTGTCAAAAGTATCAATGACCTTCTTTAAGCTGTTTTCATATTCATGAGCGGTGTGTGGAAAAAAGATGTAGAGCAGGTCTTAAAAATGAAAAGCTGGCTATGCATAGTTAAGTAAGGAAAACTTCTATAAATGGTAGGATTTAAACTGTAAATGCATGTTAAATGGGCAAAAGACCACTTTTAGCACATTGATTTTCCATCTTCGGTAATTCAGGCAAAAATGTATCTTAAGCGTAATAATTCTGTTATTCTTACTTGGAACCAACAAACTGGAAATGCTAAATGAATTTTAATCAATTGATGTTAAATGTTAAAAAGATACAGAGGTGGAAAGATTTGTGAAAGATTTCCAGTTTGGGCTATAGCACATTTTTTTCTTAAAATGGAGCAGAGGTCATCTTTTATGAGCACTCAGCTCTTTTGCACAGCAATAGGAGCTTTATCTTGATCAGACAATCTTCCAGCTCTATCTATAGCTGCTTTGAAATAGCAGCAATGGTTCTCAAACCTAGTGTTAGGTCAGCATTAGGTCTACTGAAAAGAACAAAAGGTAAATCATTTTTATGCATCTCAAATGCTTTTATAGGAAGAAAAGATACTTGAACTGATCCTCTTTCATCAAGCTTCAGATTGGTTCTTATTCTAGAAATGTGCCACCAGGTTTTGTACCCATGATATGTGCTTAAATCGCCATCAGAGGACTGCACTGACAGGAAGGGGATGGCTGAACTTCTGGCACCACATTGTCTTGGAAAATTCTGGGAGCCTGTTCTGGAAATGGGATTTGACAGTGGTACATGTTATCTCTGCCTTGTAGACGCTGTATCCAGGGGAAGCTACCAGCAAGAAATAAGGCCTTAATAACCTTCCTATCTCAGCCTCTCTATTACTTGTATTTTCTGTCAACGATAGCCCTTCATAGCCTATGTCCTGAACTTCAGGGCTGAAAAAGGCAGAGAAGGGTGTTTTGGGGGAATAAACATCTTAAATGGATACACAAGGCCCTACGTGTGCATGGATCTAGCTTCCTGTGTTTCCTCTGGGATTGCCAAGTATTGGTGAAAGATGTTAATACTCATCCCATAACAGTCTAAAACAATACCTATTGTGCTCCCTCCAATTAGTTGAACCCCAAGTGACATTTGAGTTCTCGCCTGGTCATTTTACTGGTGCTTTTGGCTGTGCTGTAGCACTGTTACAAGCTGGCTGTAAAGCTCACTGTGATCTTACTGAATACACAACCCTCACATAAATCAGTTTGATAGGGTAGACAATGAGCAGTGACTTCTTCCTCTTAACTCCAAGTTATTCTGTCTTGCTTGACTCTGCTTTATAAAGTGTTTATAAATTCATGTAAATTTTAAATGGAAGACGTTTGTGTATGTATTGCACTGGTCTGCAGACAGAAGGTGCTTCTCAGTTGTGAACAAAATTCAGACAGCCAATTATTTCTTCTCATGACAAAGTAGCAGTTGCTCTGATGCTAAAAGCCACACAAATACTTCTTGTGAGTTCTCTTTCTTGGTACATAGTATTTTTGGGGACCCTGCCAAATTCCTTACCCTGAAGAATGTTTATATCTACTCTGCCATAGTCCTGTTCACCTTAACGCACAATGGAAAATGTCTTCTGACAGGTTCTGGGACACGCATCCCCAAGAGAGTCTCTCAAACCTGTCTGTAGTCATTCAAGATGTCTCAGGTAAGCCACTGCTAATTCCTACCTTACACAACTACTCCCACCTTCCTAAGGAGCCTTCTAGCAGGAGTAGCATGGTTTTGGCAGACGTACCTTTCTGCATCAGGAACGTAAAAGCAAAATCCCTAATTATTCAAATAAAATGCAGCAAAGTCACTCAAACGCATTAATACCTAATCCACAGTGGTGTATTTTATGCAGTTTTCCTCATTCAGCCAGAGATGACCTAGATTTGTATGACGTCTGTTTTTCATTTCCTTTACGTTTCTTTACATAAGCTTTACTCTTCAGTCTTACTGTAGGCAAGGATCTTTCCTAGGAGTTTCTCTAAAGCACAGGATATTTGCCCTTAATATATGTCACAGGAATAATGAAAAATTTTCCCCTTAGCAACGAAGCCCAGCTGGGAAATAGGAGAAGAATGGTTAAGGACAAACAGTTAAGCGCTTCCCACAGGGACTCGAGATGCCTTCTGACATACGGGTAGGGAAAGAGCATCCCTTGTTAGGGACCCTTTGATCAATCGGTGCAAGGCACTCTCCAGCCAACTTGCTGCTTCTGTACAGGCCAAATAGCTTTTCTGGTGTAATGGAGAACTTGGAAATGCTTCTTCTCTGAAGCTCCTGGTGTCACGCTGCTGCCTTTCCTGCTGGGATACATTCCACCACCAAGCTTTCCCAATTTTCCCCCTCAATTTACCTAGGTAGTTGAACAGTGCTAAATCTTAAATCAGGCTCTATATATTCATCAATCTACAGCCCCAAAGAATTGGGGTCTTAATCTTGGTTTGGTTTGTTTGTTTGGCTGTACACTTGAGGATGTATTCTCAACATAGCAATAGCTGGGAAGGCTTGTCTTCTTTTTCGTAGTTTTATGTCTCAAACAGTAATTTTCCCCTGCAACATCTGTGGATTTCTAGAACATCGAAAAACGCAGCGATTGCCAGTAGTACAGTAGCTACTTACAGAGAGATTTCCTGTTTGTATTCTCTTGATTTTTCTGTCACAGAAGGGCGTGCGCTAATGTGGTGACAATGTGAAGTTACAACCCCCATAGAGCTCTTTGGAAAGATCAGTCAGGATGAGGCGGTGGGCATGTGCTCTCTGAACTGCGCTCCATGTAAGTCTGGCTGTGGAGGATGCATCAATGTGTGTGTCATGAACTGTAGTGCTTGGAGGATGTAAGTGTAGTTGTAGATCTCTTGGCCCCTCTTCCCTGAGCACACAAAAGCCACCCACATATGACCCCTGGAATGCAAAACCTGGAGCCCGCGGGCAGTCACGTGTCTCCCCTCATTCCTCCCCACCATTCCCTTGTCAGCTTTACAAACAGCCACTACCTGGACAAGATGGTCATTATTTTCTCATTGTTCCATCTGTCTCCTCATCCCCCCCACCCTGTGAGAGACTAATTTTTAGAAAGTATTTAGAACCATTTGCCTCTTATTAACAAAAGGAATGCTTTCTGATTTATAAATTACTGATGTTGCTTGATGCATTTCCCACTCCTAGTATACATTTTTAAAACCTTTTTGGTTTGCATTAACAAATTCTACTTTCCTAGTTCTGTTGGCAAGGCTGAGAGAATATTTCTGGTTTCCCCTTTCCCGTTTTCAGTTTCTGTAACCAGCTCTTATGCTGCTGTTTTCAGAACTTTGACCGATCTCCTGTAACAGAGCTAAATGGTCAATCTCTTCTTCCTTGAAATGGATGATTTTTTTTTCCTTCTAATGGGGAACATTCTTGTTGACTTTGTATTTTCCTGTGTGTCACCCAGAAAAAAAATTAGATTTTGCATCATTCACAATGGCCTATATTTATTACTGTTTCTTAAAATAAATTTCTTTTGAGAGGGTTTGTTGGAGTTTTTTTCACACTAATGCATTTGTAAACCTCATGGTGGTACACATTTATGTAGTTTCGTGAAACCACCTTCAGGTGGTTTACCCCCTCCCAAAGAGCCTAAATACTGATTCTGAAAGCAACATATTTTGCTCTGGGTATGAATAATGAATAGTAGCATTGTGCAAATTGCTTTTATACTCCTGCTTCTGAAGATAAAATTTGTTGATATGGTATGGGTATATATAGATAGACGGATCTGTGGGCCCACCCCTTCTGTGTTCCATGTTACAGAAGTTTGATTATTACATTACATTTGTTATCTGCAGTACTGCAGGGCGAGCTTATAAAAACCCAGCTGTCTCTGTGCTCCATAAATCAAAAGTAATGGCCAGATAATCAAAATTATGTTCCAATTCTAGAACATTCATTACTGGTGGCATTGTATAAAGCAGATATAAAAACAAGCAGAGTTTTTGTGCTAGGATGATTAGAGGGAATTACACTAAAAATGTAGAATCATTACTGGTATGTTTTGACTTGGAGTTAATAAAGAGCAGTTTGCTCAGCAAGGTTATTTTAAGATAAACTGAGAAATAAACAAAAATTAATCTTTTAGCCTAACCTAGTCAGGAAGCAATATACAGTGCCCTATCTTTCTGAGAACTGATTTTTCCTCGTTTGGGCAGAATGAAGGCAACCAAGAAAAAGGACCAAAAAAAGTAGAACCAACCCTTAAAAACTCCTCATGGAATGGGAGAGGAAACTTCAAAGACCTACTCTGCTGCCATGTCTCGTAACAGAAGAATTCCAGGCTATTGCCAAGTTTTTTGATCTTCTCATTTTTTGCGTGGTAAGAATTCACACTGACTAGAGGCTGGAATACTCTGACTGCAAAGCACCTAAAATCCAAACTCTGAGTTAGTTATTTACTCTGGTGTTTCCTGTTGTTCCTTGTTGGTATGACTAATTAAATATTTGCTGTTCCTGAGAAAAGACTTTAAAGCCTATACTACTGTTGGGATGTAAAAAGCCCCAGTCCATACTCAGGAACAGGGAATTGTGCCTTGGTATTTCACACACTGAGTGAATGCCACTATTTTGAAAACAGCCTCTTGAGTTTTGCCATGAATATCTCTGGAAAGCTCTAGATTTTATCCTGAAGGAAACAGATCACAAATCTTTTGAATTTAGTCACAAAATAATACAGCTCCTTGAAGACAAGACTCAAATGGCAATAAGATTTTCATATGGGACAAGGACCATAGAGAAACATTTTGAGCACAAACCTTCAGGTTTGTCCTTCAGAGACTGGAAGGCAATCCTTTTTGATGAATAGCAGTCCATCAGGTCAAGTTCTCATGAAAAATTTTGCCACTTTGAAATTCCGTAGAGTCAACATGTCTACAGGAGCAATGTATTACAGATCGTAACTAAGAGTGGCAGAATAAAGCCCTTCAAAAGTGGGTTCAGATACAAAGCTCCTGAGTCAATGGCAATATTCCCATTGTGAATGCCCCCAAAGCAGCATTCAGCTCAGACAAAACATTTACATCTGTAACATTTCTGCAGCCATGTATGATAGTATATTAAGCTAAACAATCTCGAATAACCAATAAAATAAGATTAATACATTTGTTTCAGAAAATAGACTGACAGCAGTTCCAAGTTGTTATCATCAGTTGACTTCTTTTTGAAAAATGTCCTGTAATGATTTTGTGTTTGTTACAATGCACTGTATTCACTAAGGTGCTATGTTTGCTGAACTCTGGACCGTGCTGTAATGACAGGTGACCCTGTTTAAATGAGCTTTTACAGAAATCTATTTCAGAACTGAGTATTTGGAAGAAAATTTTGATGGCAATTTTGTTGGTTGATGGTCTCAAAGACCACTAGACATTAAGACCTTTCGTAGCTGCCACAGGAATATTGGATCAGCTGCCACTCTAGAGGAGAGGGAAAAGATCACTCCATGAAATTAGATTTCAACACTGCCCCAGTCATACATACAGTAGTAAAAAAGCATATAGTAAAGTGCTGGGTCATGAGCTATATGCTGCATATGTATTTATTGTAGGTCTGTGGGCCACAGTCCCTCTTCATTCAATATACCTGCACAGTGATGGTGATTTTACAAGGACAGGATTCATAATCAGTTACAAATAAAACATCAGGCTTCCCTGACGATCATCACAAAACTGTTTGTCCTCCTAACTCACATGAATATGTCATACTTAAGTGTGCATCTTATTGCAGGGGAGATTTTTCTCTGCCATTGAAAATCCTTGCTTAAGAGTGCTATTTTTTGTTACTTGAATACATCACTGTGTGGGATGCCTCACAAAAAGCATGTTTGTGAATGTCCTTTTAATAAAGAGTATAATGAAATTAGAGTAGAAAAGGGCAGATTATAATAGTACCCCATTGACAACAGTATATAAATTTCCCCATTCCAGACAATTGAAGAGGTGTTTCATGACAGCATCATCTTCTTGTGACTTTTATCTAATTCTAAAAATGTGACAAAATGGATATAATTTTGGAACTAGAGAAGCGGGGACAGAATGACCACTTATTCTGTGGTCATGAAGATTTGGGACTTGTGACCCCCCTCAGTGAAAACGAAATTGCTAATGTCAACCTATCTCCATCAGGCAGCACCTCGTATTGATTTTATACATAATTCAGCACAATTGACAGCCTTTTCAGGACAAGCTGGAGACTGATATGTTGTGGAGGCTAAATTGCTTCTCCCTTCTGGAAAAGAGGTTCCCATGAGGCCACGATTTATGTATAATGGTGTGACAGTTGGGACTGTGAAGAAGTGGGACTATGTTATGGCTGATGCGAAGATACTCACAGTGAAGCAGTGGCACAGTAAAAAACTGCCTCCACTGAAATTGTTATTGTAAGATATCAAAAAAACCCTTTTTCCCCTCTGTCTTGCCCCAAACTGTTGGAAAAGAAATTAGCGTACCTCACCCATGTTTAGTTTTGCGTATGCAGTACCAGATGTATTGTCTGTGCAATTGGCTGGCAGGCCAGCCATGGGAAGCCTGATCAGCACAAAAGCTGATGGGAAAATAGTGCAACTTCCTTGCTGATGCTCTTCTGCCTTTGTCACTGGTTGAATTGTTCAATCAAACAAGCAGCTGTGGGATAAACCTGGGCATAAAACTGAAATGTGTCCATTTTCTCTAACTGTCCAGGTCTGAGCTCCCACCATGGCTCTCAGGTAGTTGCGATGGGATCTCTCCAGAGATCTCTCCAGAGAGCAAATGCACAAGCCCTTCTCATGGAGTAGCTGCTAATCCCCACCCTGACCCTGATTCACAACACCACAGGAGTTTGTCTGTTGGCCTCACCCACCCTCCGAAGGGCTCTGTGTACAGTGCCAGAGACAGGCAAGTGAAATAAGCCTAAGGGTGGGGTTTTTTTCTTCATCCTCTCATAGAAAATCTTTTTACTCCAAGAAGTACCACCTCTGCCAAACAGCCGGTGCACCGTTCTCATCATGGTGCCTTGGTTTTGGCCACACAGACGGCTGGTCTCTGGCCACCACACACCTCACACAGGGTCGGAAGGACAGAACAAACTTCTGTTCCTGACCTGGATGTCCCCAGAATTTCCACTTTGCTGGAGAGGTCTGTTACTCTGAAGTACTAGCAAAAATGTCTCTGCTGTTTGGGAACAATAGTAGCTGAAACCCATTGTTCTATCTTATTTTCTTTTTTTTTTGTTTATGTGAGTCAGTGATGAACACAGTCTGATTTGTTGATGGTATGCAAAATTCAATACATGTAAGAAACTATTCTTGCAGCATAATCAGATAATTAGATGTTTCATCATTGTCTTACACTTGTTTAGTATAAAGTACTTTGAATGACAATATGGCAGCTCTTTCCAGCAAACTTTACGGGCTGCTTGTTGCAAGCTGTGAGTTAACTTTAATTGGGTGTCCTGAGATTTACTATAAGGAAGGTAATAACCTCAGTACAACAGCAAGAAGCTACATCTTTGTACTGTTGTCAGTGTTGTAAATAAAGTCTAATTTTCCAACAGACTCACCCTTTCTTCAGTGATCAGGTTTACCAAAAGAGGTATAACTTTTTCCCATAATTTCTGCAGACTCTGTAACATGCAAACGCATCAGCAATCGAAGTGGTATTGTGTACAAATGAGTATATGGGGGTGGGGGCTGACAAAGGAGAACTACGTTTTGAAATAACAACATGAATTTTATTGAAACAGCAATGAGCTCTTTGCCCTTTTATTTAGCCTTTATGATAGCAAATAGAAATAATTTGGCTTGCCAGTCAGACCTAGAAATGGAGAGGGGGAAAAACCAGTCCAAAACCTCAGTGTAATTTTTAGTCAAATGATGTTTGGATCAAACTCAATGAAATTCATTTTTATATACTGTCCTCCATACAGAGTATTACAAAGCAGTTTACAGGGAAAGTCAATCATCAGAAGCTAAAGGGAAAAGGAAGGTTTTAAAAGCCAGAATAATTTGATAGCTGGTAGGAATCATGGGGGTTTTTATTGGAGTTCTGAGGAAAAAAGAGAGAAGTTCTAGGTAAAACGCTGTTTTTTCTGTCTTTTGGTACGCAAAGTACTGTATTCAGTTGTGTCAGAAAATGGCACATTCTTTTTAATGACACCACCTCTGAATGGCTCATCTTGTCAGAGGCATGTCGGTGTCACCCGGTCTTTGTCTCCCTGTCTCACACTGACAGCTCAGCCTGGAATATACCTCAAGAAACAAGAGGGAAATGGATGTGAATTTTTTTTTTTTTTTTTTCGCTTGCACTGGGTGTGGAACAACCCCAAAGCTCCCAAGCAGCACGTTAGTGGACCATAATTCCCAGCTTAAAAGCTTAACTGAGCCAGTCATTTGTTGTTAGTAAAATTCTTCAAATTCTTCCAACAGTTGTGCGTATGAAGTGTTCTGTCAAAGAATTTGATGTATGAGTGTCAGCCTGGCCGGGAGACAGGGTCCTACCAGAGCCTGGAAGCTGTTTAGCGGCTTTCGGGAAGGGAAAGGAGGTGTGAAGTAGTAGGGGTCAGTTACAGCCCCACTGTGAACAGAGAAAAGGAAAGGAATAGGTGTAAAGCTATACACACTGCTGGGTGTATAGCAAGGCAGGGTGCTACCTCTATCCAGCAGTTGTCAGGAGAGGAAGCAGCTCTCCACGCTGCACCCTGGTGAGCTGCTTTAGTTCAGCGGGTGACTTGGAATGTGCTTTATTCTCACCGACTGGAAGCATGTGGTAGGATATGGGGATAGAAAACTATGAGTCTAGCTCACGGAAGAGTCAAGAAGATGCAAAATGCTTTCTCTTTAATGTGGGTGATATGAAGTGCTTTTGTCATGCATTCATTAACGGTGTCATTTTAGGAAGCGCTGACTCCAGAAGATGCTTTGCCTCAAGCTCCCTTCAAGAATACTTTTAAAGATTATTGTGATTCCATTCATCACTTTTCTAAATGATGACCTCTAGCCACACAGTTTTTACATGAGTGTAACTTCACAGACCAGGATATTGCTGCTCATTACTATGAGGCAAAAGTTGAGCCCATGACTGTCTACGTAAGAGAATGATTGTGACCCAAGACTTAGATGCTATGTGATATTGTGTTACAACACTTGTGGATTATTATAAGACCAGCTTCTGGATATTAAATCTCTTCCTAGTTCAAGCATTTTTCTCTGCTAACAGCAATGCTTCCCTCACCCTCCAAACTGCCCTTCAGCCTGAAGGCACTAACATTTTTTTTCATTCACACATTTTCACTTAAAAATATGGGTGTTTATTGAAAAAATTTGCAGCGCTTGGGAAACAAAAATGTTTGCCTATAAAAATCAAATAAGAGTACGCTTACGATGAACTTTCTAGTTCAGAAACTTCAGAAATTTACCACTGCCTCATATGTGCTCTGTGGCCACTGAGATCAACTTGTAAGGCCGAAGATGCACAGATAAACACAGTATGCCTCCATTTACTTCTGCTGCCTATTTACTCTTCTGGTGTTTCAGACCTCACTTCTCTGTCTCTTATGATTTCTTTTGTTTTTCATAGTCATGAACTTCCAGCTTTATCTGACGCATACAGTACAAACAGATCTTTAGGAAGCTGGTAGGGCTGTGAATCACTTATTCAGGAGGCCAAACCTTCTTGGTTTAGCAAGAAAACAAAGCGCTCATGAACTGGCTCTTGTTCTCAGCCTGCTACTTCTTAAGATTCAGCTCACAGTAGTTTGATACCAATGACAAAAAATTTCTAAGACTTTCAAAGGAGTCCTTAATGGCCACTACATTCCAAGCTAAATACTCTTTTGAAGTTTGAAAAACAAAAAATGTACTGGGTTTACGTGACATGGTTTTAGTAGCAGGGACTGCAGGGGTGGCCACTGTGAGAAGAGACCAGGAGTTGCCCTGTATCAGTCAGAGACATTTTCAGCTGGCTCCAAAACAGACCTGCTGCTGCCCAAAGCTGACCCCCTCAGCAATGCTGTTGGCGCCTCTGTGATAACATATTTAAGAAGGGTAAAAAACTGCCGTGCAGCAGCTGTGAGAGAGAGGAGTGTGAAAAATGTGAAAGAAACAGCCCTGTAGACACCAGGTGAGAAAGGAAGGAGGGGGAGGAGGTGCTCCAGGCATGGGAGCAGAGATTGCCCTGCAGCCTCTGGAGAAGACCACGGCAGAGCATGAAGCAGCCCACGGAGGACCACTCTAGAGAAGGTGAACATGCCCTAAAGGAAGCTGCAGCCCATGGAAAGGAGCCCTTTCAGGAGGAGGTTTCCTGGCAGGATCTGTGGCCTGTCGGGCACCCACACTGGAGCAGTTCTTGAAGAGCTGCATCTCGTGAGAGGGAGCCCACGATGGAGCAGGGCAACAGTGGGTGAAGGAAGGAGTGGCAGAGACAAAGCAGACAGAGACCACAACCCCTATTCCCCATTCCCGCCTCCCCACCTCCTCCAATAGAAGAGTTGAGAGTGAAGGAGTGAAATGGAGCTTGAGAAGAAAGGGGGGTGAGGGAAAGTTGTTTAGTTTTGTCTTTGTTTCTCACTATCCTCCTCTATTTTTAATTGGTAATAAATTCAATCCTTTTTCCCCAAGTTCAGCCTGTTTTGCCTGTGACAGTAATTGGTGAGTGATCTGCCTGTCTGTATCTTGACCCTGTCTTATTTTCTGCCCCACCTGTTGAGGGGACAGAGGGAGAGAACAGCTGGGTGGGCACCTGGTGGCCATCCAAGGTTAACTCATCACAAAAGCATATAACCAAGAATATTTGAATGGCAGTATCACTGCATCACCAAGTTTTCAAAGCATATGCAGAAACACACACGCTTGTCCCTTAGTTTTCATACTCTGTGCAGCATGAATTGTGAAAATACCCTAGGAATTTTGCAACCTCAAGGATTAGAGAGAGGAGAAGCGAAAAAAAAAGAAAAAATAAACCCTGAAGGGAAGCTAGTGAAACAGAACCATGGGATTGAATAGGTTTAAAAAAAACCAGCAAGTGGTTTAGCGCTGTAATAAGGAAAACAAGCCTCTGGTTCAAAAGCAACTGCTTTCTTGTCCATTTACAGGATAATCAATACCTCATCCTAAAACATCTGTGAGCAGATATAAAAAAGAAAGAATGCTTTATTCTAGAAAAGATTTGCTGACCAAGCCCAAGCTCCATCAGAAATGGAAGCATAAATAACTACGGAATATTGATAATGATTCTCAGGGAAAAAGAGCTGAATAAACAGCACTGAAGAAAATGTAGAATTGCATTTTATCTTTCTGTTTTCTTGTAAACCTCTGTGCTAGCAGACCTGAACAGTGTCTGCCTCTAGCATTTGATCAGAATTCTTTCTCAGTCAGCCTTTTTTTGGTTCCCTCCCTTATTTTAAGCATAATTATCAGATTGATAAATATGTGCATCAAGCATAACATTAGCAGAGCCTGTGTTCTGATTTATTGCAGGATTGGTGCTTTTAGGGAGCAGAAACAATTTAGGACCAGAAAATGAGTATGTTTCACTGAACAGATTATTTTTTTCAGTTAATAATAGTTCGTATCAAATACCATTTTGTGAAAGATAGAGACCAACTTGCACACTCTCTGTAAAAAAGAGTGGAAACTGTTCCCTACAGTACTCTCATATTATTAAATCAATTTTGCCTTAAAGGACACTTTTCAGAGTAGTTTCAGTCCTAAAGTAGGTCTGTGTGTTGCTGTACTCCTTATATATTTATATCATGGTGAGCAGTACAAGAACCCAACAGTGCTCCCATTTCAGGCCCTGTGTAAAATTAGGCTTAAAATCACAGTAATGATAATGGACAGTGAATTGTGCAGATTTGGAGAACTTTTGTCTTGAAAATTTCAGTTAAACCTTATAATACATATACCAGCTTAAACCAAACATTCAACTCTTTCAGTAGGTCAAGGTATGCTCTCTTTGCAGCTCCATTATAGAGTGCTGGTCAATCTGCTTTTCTGCTTCAAAATCCAAGGCTCACTTTCTACAACCAACACTCCTAAAAAATATCTTCTTCTCCTGAGCACCACAGACTTTCCTGAAGGCAAGCTTAGCTCTGGCACCTTTAGGAAGAGTTAGTTCAGCCTGCTACTTGCAAGCGTCTCAGGGAGTGACAACTTTATTGCCAAGAGAAAAAGATGAGCTGTTTGAAACAACATGCTTCATTCAGTGAGCTCAAATCCTGTAGGCAGTCGGACACTGGACACTACGATGGGCTAGCAGGGTGGCAGTCAGCCAAGCAGCAGCTAGCTCCCTGTTCCTCATGCAGTGCTCCTTCCCTCCATTTTTTAGGGTGGCAGATTGGCAGTGACAGCAGCTGCTCGACGGTGCCTTCCAGCCCCCTTGGTGCCTGCCACGTAGAGCTGGCTGAAGGCAATGGCGATGAAGGGCTTGCTCTTAGGTGGTGAGAGCTCTGAGCTGAAGGCTGCCTAACAAACAGGAAAACAAGAAGTTTCTGAAAGGGACCTATGTTGGCTACTCACAGATCCCTTTTGAGTCTCAAAACCAACTCATCTTATGCTGCTTGATTTAAGGAGTACAACATTTTCAACCTAAGCCTTTCACAGGGCCAATGCGCTCACATATTCTATCTAGAGGCTTTAAATTGTCCAGCTGTAAAGCCTTGGACAGGCCTGAGTTGCAAGACTGGAAAAAAAAAAATAATTTTGGATGTACTAAAGTCACATACAGGACTGTCTTTTGGAAATTTCAGCTTCTCCCTTGGGTGAGCGAGGAGATGAGGTATTTTGGCAAAGAGATACTGTGCATTCTCAACCACTGAGAAACTGTCCACAAGGCTGTATACCTGATTTAAAGTGTTGTAGTGTGTTGCAGAAAAAAGAAGAATATACAGCAATGCTGTCCCTGCTCTAAAGCTTTTTTTCAGTCCATGCAGGTTACATACAGAAGCTGTACAGACTTCTGTTGCCTGTGCAACCATACAGACTATGTTACTGCACATGTTTTCCAATTATCCAACTTCTGTGGGAACAGAAGGTCAGCAGACCATTCTAGATAAATATTTTTGTCACTTTGTGCTTGATAACTGAGCTTGCCAAAGGGTAAACAGCCATGATTTCATCATCAATCTTGGAATGACAAGGTTCTCAAGTGCATGGAGCACGTGGCATGCTGCTTCAATGATAGGGGCAGAAGAGGAGCATTGACAAATGGAGCAGAAGGTGATATTTTGATTGATTGTTTGCATAGGAGCTTATTGGTGAGGCCTGAGAACTTTGATAAGATACAAAGATGAAGATACAGAATTTGAACTCAAAAATGTATGTTTCTATAGCATCTCTGGGAAGATATGTGGATGGAAGAGAGTTTTGAACAGTACAAAAAGATTTTAAAGTCTCTAAGAAAGGGGTAATTCCAAATGCAATAATAAACTAATTAAACACGATTAGAAATACAGTGAAACTAGCACTGAGCACTGCCTCCCACAGGCAACCCACTGTCTTAAATAAGCACTTAAATAATCCCCATGTGGATTTCGGTACAATTTTGTCTGACCTTTATTTAAAGACCACCAACAGGGCAATTGATTATGGTTGGTCAGCCTATGTGAATTAGCTCTAACCTAGAGTCAGTTCTCTTTATTTCTTTGCCTGCTTTCTTCCTCCTTTTCATCCTTATTTTTAAATACAGTTGTCCTTATAGGGGATTTTTTTTTTTCTTAATTGAAATCTGCTGCATTTTTTCTATCCTCCTGTGATTATTGGTCTCTTGTTTTGTCCTCCCCAAAGCTTTTATAGCTAGCTCCTGATATTTAGGGTTTTTTAATTTATGTGAATCAGCTTTTAAAACCAAAATCTTTGCTGGTTCTCTTAAAAATCAGTCTAATAATTATTAAGAAAACACAGGACTGGATTCACTCCCTGTATAGGTGAAGTCACAGTATGTTGGGGGAGAAATTAGTTTTTTATTCTGTCAGTGTTGTCCCCTAGCACTGTTACTATATAGGGCCAAGTGTTGAGTATCTGTACCTCGACTGATAGAGACAAATAATTTAATCCTTGAATGCTCATCTCTGCCTTTTAGAGCCTGCAAGATCTGTACTCTTGAATAAGGACTGCAAGATCAGATGAGTCAAACTGAAAACATAGGCATAGCTGTCCATGGCCACTGCAGTTATTCTTTTCCTGGATTTCTCCTTCTTTAAAAGAAAAAAAGATGGATCTTCCCTCCCATATCAAGTATTCTTGCAAACGTAACAAACTGACAACCATAGCCACCACACACAAAAAAGATCTGTCAAAAGGTAAGAGAGTTTGGAATAGTAGTTCTTCAGTTCTAATTCATACCTTTAAAGAAGAGGGATATATACAGCTGCTTTGCTGTCAAAGACATGAAGATTTGGAAGGTACTTTTTTTACTCCCACATTTAGCATATGCTTTAACCATGCATAAGACTTTTCCAGGGTGGAGGGAACAAGAGAGGAGGAGGAGGGGCAGGGAGGAGGCAAAATTGTCTTCCCTTCTAAGATGCAATCTGAAGTGATTATAGAAATACTCATGTTAGCTATACATATTTTTGAAGATAAGACTTGTTCATATCAATCAAAACAGAGTGGCAGCAGCAGAGTGAATTTGCTTCAAGTAGTTCTGCTCTGCAGAATCTGATGCAGCCTTTTGATATGTTTGTTCAATTGTAGAGGGGCCCTAATGTCACAGGCACAGCTGGTTTCCCGCTCAGCTATCACATGCAACAGTGGGGGGCTCTCCTCCACTGCAGGAGCTGCTAACATCCGTACTACAGGTCTTCCAAAGGCCACAGCTTTCCTGTGGGCCCATGGCTTCTCTCATTTTACCTCCATCTTACTGAGCTGATAAATAAACTGTTCTTAAGGTTTCTTTTTTAAACTGAATCACTAACTTCTAGCAGCTGGTGATTCCAAATAAATAACACCTTGGGAACTAGCCCTTTTGAAGGAAGATGGTGCAAATTTACTAATAGTAGAGGTAAGTAAAGAGTGGTGGTGGAACCAGGAGAGACCTGGCCAAAGAGGTGAAGGCACGGAATGACATCCAGGTGGAAAGTGCTGCAGAGTTAGTCATCTGCAGAGGCAGAGCAGTGGGAGAGGCATGGGAAATTCCAATCTTCTGCTTTCTGAGCTGATCTTAGCCTGTTATACCCAGCACAACAACTGTTAGACCTACTAAACCTTTTCCACTGATACCAATGCCAACCATTCCATTGCCTCCAGTGAGAATAAAGCTGTGCTAAGTGGCTTTACCCTAGAAAGTAAAATTTTGAGGCACTGAATTTTTATTTTTAAAAGTGTATTATGTGGTTGAGCAGTCTTTATTTGCATCTGTTTGGGTTGCAGCTGTCTAAAACTGAAGCACTCCTAGTTTTCTGCAAAGAGATCCATGACTACTTTATTTTTAGGTTAACTGTAAAATATCAGGAGAATTTTGTCGTCATTCTTCTGCCTTGAGCAAAACATAAAACATAAAAATTAATATTTTTAAAGCTGCCTTTTTTATTTAGAAATCATGGTTACTGCAGGTTTGGTAGCAGTATTTTTGGCAAGTTCTGACTGTTTATGAATTGTTTTGCACCTCCTTGTGTAGTATAAGGCAAATGAAGAGATGGCTATATATAGTTTTTGTATCTATAGCTGGTGATGGTGGACAGTCAATAGTTGCCATAGAAAATAGTTTGTTTATATTTATGTGACAAATTATAACTCTTCTCCTGGGAGCAATTTCTCTGTATTTACCATAAGCAGTGCTGGTCATTCTCCAAGGTCTGAATATTTAACAGCTTGGTAATGCGTGCAGAGCCATACTATCCTAGATTGACTCTTTCTTGGCTTGGAGACAGTAGACTGCAGCCTTGCAATCCATCCTTTCTTGAGCACTGATAAAATTCCCCAAGGAAGGAGTTAAGGACCGCTGTTACTTGCGATGGAGAGTGGGAAGCTCAGGTGGCCAAGTATGTGCAACATGCAGAAATAGTGGCAGAGTCCCTTAGCTAATAGGGAGCTCTGAAGCACCTTCACATATTGTGTGCAAATTAGCACCTAACCATATAAAGCCAGAAATCAAGGGCTAACCTTGGAGTGAGCCTGGGACATGCTCCAAGCAGGACTTTCAGGCATAGGATGGACAATAGGGTCTCTTTTCTGAAAAGCATTGTAAATTCTCTAGATATAGTGTGACATCATCATCAACTAGGTACATCTAAGAGTGTGTTTATCACCACATTTAGCAAGAGAAGCTTCTGTATGCCATGCAGCCTCTCAAAGACAGCTTATACCTTCCCACCTGAAAGCTGCTATTTGAAGTGGTTTTTTATCACTTCCTCCCAGCAGCTGTGTAAATCCTACAGTGTGGTGTTCCAGCACAGGAGAAAGGACTCAAAGAAGAGGTGGTGTGGAGCACACCAGTCATTCAGTGGATAAATGTGTCAGCAGTGGAGTGCATTGAAAATTATCTGTCTGGGAACAGTCCTAAGAAAAATAGACATACTCAGGTGGTCTCCAGCTCCTCACAAAGCTTTTGAGTTCCCTTGTCAAGATGCTGCAAAACAAAGAAGTTTCATCTTTCGGAGACGAACTTGGGAATGAAGTATGCTTAGGAGAAAAGGTTACAGAAACCAGTGCAGTCGTTTCCAGCCTCCACATGAAATACATCACATAGTTTTAGCAGGCAGACAGACAGAGATAGTTGGTAATCAGCCTTTCTTGGCACTCAGAGGAAGACCCTAGGTTGTGACCACCACTCTAAAGTGCTGGAACATATAATAATAAATCTTAAGCACAGAAAAACTGCAGGAATCTGTATTACTTGTGTCATCCATACAGTGGTCACTTACAAGGCCAGAGAAATTGTAGTAAATAGAACAGGTTTGCCAAGTAGTTTAGAATTAACATCCGCACATTCTTAACTTGCCAAGCTTGAGAGGTGAGCCCATGAAAACCTCATGAAGTTCAACAAGACCAAATGCAAGGTCCTGCACATGAGTCTAGGCAATCCCAACCACAAATACAGGCTGGGTGGAGTGAATTGAGAGCAGCCCTGCAGAGAAGGACTTGGGGATATTAGTGGATGGAAAACTGACTGTGAGCCAGCAATGTATACCTGTAGCCCAGAAAGCCAACTGTATCCTGGGCTACATCAAGAGAATTGTGGCCAGCAGGTTGAGGGAGGTGATTCTTCCCATTTACTCTGCTCTCATGAATACCTGGAATACTGTGTCCAGCTCTGGGGCCCCAAGCATAAGAAAGACGTGGACCTGCTCGAATGGGTCCAGAGGAGGCCACGAAGATGATCAGGGGCTGCAGCACCTCCCCTGTGAGGACAGGCTGAGACACTTGGGGGTTGTTCAGCCTGGAGAAGTGTCCAGGGAGACCTTATAGCAGCTTTCCAGTACTTAAAGGGGGCCTACAAGAAAGATGGGGAGGGGCTCTTTATCAAGGAGTGTAGTGATAGGATGAGGGGTAGATTTAGATTAGATCCAAGGAAAAAATTATTTTCTGTGAGGGTGGTGAGACCCTGGAACAGGTTGCCCATAGAGGCTGTGGCTGCCCCCTCCCTGGCAGTGTTCAAGGCCAGGTTGGACGGGGCTTTGAGCAACCTGG